>NC_084859.1:20284251-20606334 GCF_951802175.1 Populus nigra
CAATTAACTGTACTTTCTAATATAATGATTTTTTCTATTATAATTTGCTCCACAATTCTTTGTTTTTTATAATATTCATAGCAATGTTCATCAACTAATTTACAATTTATTTGTCAACGAAAAGTGATAAGAGAAGAGGAGAGGAGACATGAAGTGAAGTGTTCTTCTGCATTATGAGCACATCAGGTGAAAAGAAAGATTGATATATATATAATAAAAGTTATTTCTCTCCGGTCCAATCCGTACAAGAAGGTACGCTCATTTCGATTATTTTGTTGAATATTTTAACCACGTTTATGATATGGATTCTTATAATAATATTTTAATGTTTGTTTTTTAATTTAATTTGTTTATTTTCATGGGGGGGTTTTTATGTAGAGAACATAGGAAGTGTAAAGGTGGCACCTTTTTTGCTTTATTTTATACTGTATTTAAAGCCAGTGCCTTTTGATTTGGTTTGGAAGTATACTGTTTAAAATTAATGTGTTTTTGTTTTGTTTTGATTAATTTAAAGAACCCTTTTTGAAGAGAAAAAAGGCAAAGGAATTAGCTTTTTGAGTTTTGGTTTGTTGAAAATGGGTTGGTGCATATGCAAACAAAAGGGTGTTCTATGATTTTTGTTTTTTAAGATTTATTATGGGTTTTGTTTGTTTAATTTAATAAAGAAACCTTTTTGAACTTTGAAGAGAGAAATTCAATCGTGCTCTTTTTTTATTGCTTATTTCTTGCAGTTTTATGACTTATTCTAGGGGTAAGCATCCTATTTTTTTTTACAAGTTTTGCTCTTTGTAGGAAACATTGCTTGATGAATTGTTAAGAAATTTTGGGATCAGTTTTTTTTTTTCTTTTTTACTCATTTGAAGTTTTCTTAAAAATCTCATGCTTGTAGGAACTTGTAAAGCTTGGAATTCTGATACAAGAACAGCTCTTGTTTAAGTAATTTCTGCAAGCAAAATTTGTATGGAAATCCTAGTCATAATTTTTTTTTTAATCTGTTCTGCAGAACCTGGTCATCTTCATGGGAACTGATGAAATTAGAACAGCAAATACCAGGGCTGTATATGGTCAAATTCTTAGCAAAGAGAGTATACAAGGGCTGATACTGATCTTGCAAAGCAAAATGAACCACTTTGCCAGGAAAGAGCCGGAGAAGTTTCAATTCAAAGTGGAGGTTTTTCAAGTACATCCCCCTGTTGTCTAAATAAATTTTCAGACTGCAGATTTGTTGTAAGACAATTAGAAAGAACTTTGGGTGGCCAGACATTTTAAAGAACGATGCTAATTTCTAGCCACAAGAGGTAATGCTACAACCGATTAGTTGTCTAAATGCTAATTTTCATACTGCAGAATTTTTTTTTTTGGTGAAGTTGTCGGTGGATGAGAAAATACTGAGTTTGTAGCTTATGGTTGGCCCGTAAATTGTAATGGGTCTCACAACCACAAATCTATGATTCATATGTAACCATATATCTTGTTTTTGTTATCTGTGTTAAAAGCAAAAACCGCTAAAAACCAAAAACATTTGCTTGTTGAACATGTTTTTAAATTGTTTTCTTAAGTATTTTTTTATTTAAAAAAACATTAATAGATGAAGTTTAATAATTATATTTATAAAGAAGTTTTGGAATAAAATGATAAGAGAAGAGGAGAGGAGACATGAAGTGAAGTGTTCTTCTGCATTATGAGCACATCACGTGAAAAGAAAGATTGGCATATCTAATAAAAGTTATTCCAATCAAACCCACTTTTTAGACGATGGGAACTCTTGGCAAATAAAGCAAGTTATTCCAACATGCCTAGCTCCGTTTTCCTAGCACCCGCAACCCAATTCTTTCTATTGACATTGATCGATACCGAACATGTTAATTCATAATACAATCAAGTAATTCGATACAAAATTTACTAATATAATTCATTTCGGCTTAAACCTTTGAATATAGCCAAATGCAGAGAGGTTATGAAAGTGAAAGGACCTTGACAATTTTGATCTCTTTTAATTTTATGAAAACTAGAGATTAACTATATTAAAAGAGATCTTATTTAATCAATTTTTTTTATTGATCTTAAGCCTAGGATTACATGGGTTGCGAGTTTTAGAGTTAAACTAAATTTAATAAATTTGTTCGAGTTTGCTTGATATTTTTTTAAGTTGATATTTTTTTTTTTAGTATTGCTTTGTTATTTCTAACCGTTTGTCTTTTATGAGATTAGCCATGAATTCATGGCTAGAATCATCAGTTCTAAAGATTAATGTTAGTTGATTTTAATTTTAATAAATATTTAATTATAATTATAAATTAAAAATGTTGTTTAATAAAAGATATTTTAAAAGTGTTTTATTAAAATTATGATGAAAGTTGATGACTTGATGTTGTAATATTTTAAAAGTGAAGGTGGAGAGGACGAGAAAGATGATTGGGTATCTTAATAATTGTAAAATAACTTGATTTTTTTTTTGGTGAAGTTGTCGGTGGATGAGAAAATACTGAGTTTGTAGCTTATTGTTGGACCGTAAATTGTAATGGGTCTAACAATCACAAAACTATGATTCATATGTAACCAAATATCTTATTTTTGTTATTTGTGTTAAAAGCAAAAAAACAAACACATTTGATTGTTGAACATGTTTTTAAAATGTTTTCTTAACTATATTTTATTTAAAAAATCATTAATCGTTGAAGTTTAATAATTATATTTATAAAGAGGTTTAATTTGGAATAAAATGATCCATCTATATCAAAAAAAAAAAAAGGTTATTTCCACAGGTGAAAGATAAAACCAATCAGACCTAATTCTATTGGATTGGATCTTATTATTCAAATCAAACAACTAGTATCCTTAATACTGATTAAGAATATTTTTGTTTTCGCAATTTAACCTGTACTTTCTAATATAATGATTCTTTCTATTATAATTTGCTCCACAATTCGTTGAGTTAAACAAATACTATGCAACATTCTAGAATGTGTAATGAAGTTTTTTATAATATTCATAGCAATGTTCATCAACTAATTTATAATTTATTTGTCAACGAAAAGTGACAAGAGAAGAGGAGAGAAGACATGAAGTGAAGTGTTCTTCTGCATGATGATCACATCAGGTGAAAAGAAAGATTGGCATATATAATAAAAGTCATTCCAATCAAACCCACTTTTTAGACGATGGGATCTCTTGGCAAATAAAGCAAGTAGAATTAATAAAATGTGGGACCTAACTCCATTGTCCTAGCACCCGCAGCCCACGCATACACAAGTTCATACACACACATCCAAAACAATATTCATAAAATTAATTAACATAGATTATGATATAAAAAAATTACATTTGTTAGCAAAATACACGTATTATATATACATATATACATACACATGCCCCCACTCCGCCACGGTATTTTTCTTCTATTATTGTATTGGTTGTCAAACCCAAGTCATCTAGGTCTGACTTGATTCTAGTCTCATGACACTTGGATCTGATATGTATAATTGCGAAACTCAAGTCGCTTGGATCTGATCTAATTGCTAGACTTAAGCCGCTTGGGTCTGGCGTGGTTACCAGACTCAAACTGTTTGGGCCTTTATTTTTTTTTCTTTTGATAATTGTGCGGATGACATGTCGTTCGTCTCAGTTGAATTAAAAAAAAAGACATGACACTCATCATACCCACATTCTAGCCATCACAGTTGCCAAAAACTCAGGGTAGCTAGTTTTTTTCTTTTAAAAATCTATTCTCAACCCAGAACACCTAAAAATCACATTGATAACCTTTTTAAAAGAATTCTTAACTCCAAAAGTGCAAAAAACCGGTTACAAACCCAAAATCAACCAAAAAACCAATTTCTTCTAGATCTCAGATCCAATTTTTTTAGACACTTTAAAAGTAAAAAACACTCAAGCCAAACTTCCATCGTTATATGCAACCATTTGAAACAAAACGCTAACATTTTGGTATTCGGAATCAAAGAAATGATGTTTTTCTTCTTTTAAACCATCCCCTCTCTCTCTCTCTCCTCTCACCTCTCACCCATCAGTACTTAGATCTGGAAAACCCTGACAGGCCAAGGCTCTTGGGCCTGACATGGGTGTTAGACCAATAGTGCTTGGGCTTGACACCTAAGATTTGCATAATTTTTATGAGCTAGATAAATGTAATGGTTTTGTTGATGACCAAAATACTCATGAAAATGTGCTGAATAGTCTGAGGATAATTGATAATTCCTTGTGAATCTCTGATGTATTGTTAAGAAAAAAACAATAAATACTTCTGCCAAGTACCTTAGTCTGACAAGATTTGGGCTTGACATAGTTGTCAAACTCATAACGCTTGGGTCTAGCATGGTTGCAGACCCATGGTATTTAGGACATGTTAGAAGGGAAAGTTACACTATGGTCCTCTAATTTTTAAATAAACACAAATTATATAATTTTGTATATAAAAAATTGTCGAATTCATTATAGCAAAAATATTTGGGCAAGTTTTTTGACTTGTGAGACATCAACACATGCCTCTTGTTTGTTGAACATAACATGGTTTGAACTTAAAGATTTTTTTAAAATTATCGTGAAAGCATAGGTAAGGCATTTAGTTTGAAATCATGAAAAAAAAAAACAACAATATATGAAAGGATAAAACAATGGGAAAAATTAAAAATACCGGTAAGAAAGAAACCTAGAATGCAACAGTAGGAAAGCAAAAAAATAAAAAATGAACCAATCAAATGGCTAATTAATCAAAATATGAAATATACAATGTTATGTTGGTGGTTACATGGTTATCATGCAAAAGAAATGGTCCACACATTTAAAAAAAAAATCAACATAAAACGAACCAATCAAATCCGAGAGAGAAGGTCTAGAAATTTATAGAGCAAACAAATTTATGAGTCATAATATAGTTGATTAATATGTTAAAGGAACCAAATAATCGTAACCGAACAATTTTAAAGCTATTTGAAGTGTCGGAAAATATTGTTTTTAAATAAAAAAAAATTATCATAGCAGCAAATTCTAACCTAATCAATGAGCAGAAACCAAACCTATCAAGCCATTTAAGAGGAAAATAAGATGATGATATTTTCTAAAAAAATAAAAAAATTTAATTTAATTTTAATCAGGTTAATTTATTCTTGGATTTACGTACTATATTATAGATCAATAAATCATCAGCAGTTTAATTCATTCATTGAAGCGAGCCGGGTTTAATGGTAGTGCTTTCTTTACGGTGTCTTTGTTCTTGTGCCTCAGGGTTCTATCTGAGCTCTAAATCTCCTGCTTTCATGCATCACCTGCACTCTTTGTTTTTGCTCTTGTTTTTTTCTATTTTGTCGCAACTTTGTAAAGTTTGGATATAAAGTGTTTTTAAGATAGATTTATCGAAGAAGATACTGTTTACAAGTGTATGAAAGGTACGTAGTAATGAATATTTGATTTCTTTTTTATGAAAACTAGAGAACTATATTAAAAGAAGAAAAACTGCTATTTATCAAGAATTAATTAATTTCATCGATTAATCAATTCTTTCTATTGACATAATTGATCGATACCAAACATGTTAAATCATAATTAATACAACCAAGTAATTCTATACAAATTTACTGATATAATTCATTTCGGCTTAAACCTTTGAATATAGCCAAATGCAGAGAGGTTTTGAAAGTGAAAGGACCTTAACAATTTTGATCTCTTTTAATTTTATGAAAACTAGAGATTAACTATATTAAAGAAGACGTGCTAGGTTTTTTTTATTTAAAAATATGGTAGTGTTTTTTATTTAAAAATATAGTTGCTTTTTTTAAATACTTTTTATTTAAAAATATATTAAATTAATATTTTTTATTTTTAAAAAATTATTTTTAACATATAAATATTAAAATAATTTAAAAATATAATTTTTTAATTTTTTTACCGAACGTCCATATGTAAAGCAATACTTAAATGGGCGCTTCAAAAGAAAGAGGGAAGGTGACATTTTACTGCCCCTCGATCCTCTCTCTCCTACCTGCAGCAAGCCAGCAACCCTTACTAGATGTTCATGGCGTCTTCTTCTTCTTCTTCTTTGTCTAGACCTGGTTGGGGTTACGATGTATTTCTAAGTTTTAGAGGTGAAGATACTCGCAAAAATTTTACGGATCATCTTTACACTGCTTTACACCATGCAAGAATCCATGCATTTCGAGATGACGACGAACTTCGTAGAGGTGAAGAAATCTCCTTGCAACTCCTCAAAGCAATTCAAGAATCCAAGATTTCTATAGTGGTTTTCTCTAAGGGCTATGCTTCCTCCACTTGGTGTCTTGCTGAACTTGAAAAGATTCTTGATTGCAGACACACAACTGGCCAGATTGTTCTACCTGTTTTCTATGATATCGATCCTTCTGATATTAGAAAACAGACGGGGAGTTTTGCTGAAGCCTTTGATAGACATGAAGAATGTTTTAAGGAAGAAATGGAGAAGGTCCAAAAGTGGAGAAAAGCTCTTGTGGAGGCTGCAAATTTATCTGGGTTGGATCTTCGCAGTTTCGCAAATGGGTACTTTTTTTCTTTCCCTATATCGATAGCAAATGCTTATAACTTTTACTCTTATTACATTTTGTATTTTAAATTTGCATTAAATTCAAAAGATTATCTTTCATCCATGAGTGATGACTTTCTTTTTCTATGCACAGGCATGAATCAAAATTAATTCAAAAGATTGTTGAAGAAGTTTCTAGTAAACTGGATCCCAGATTTTTGTTTGACGATAGGCTGCTGAAGAGGTTGAAGACAACAATGATATCTGGCGGTGGGCTGCTTGACGATGCTGAGGAGAAGCAGATAACAAATACAGCTGTGCGGGATTGGCTGGCCGAGTATAAAGACGCTGTCTATGAAGCCGACGACTTCTTGGATGAGATTGCTTATGAAGCTCTACGGCAGGAGTTGGAAGCCGAAGCTCAAACCTTCATTAAACCACTTGAAATAATGGGGTTGAGAGAGATACAAGAAAAATCAAGAGGCCTCCAGGAGAGTCTAGATTACTTAGTAAAACAAAAGGATGCCCTTGGTTTGATCAACCGCACTGGAAAAGAACCATCATCGCCTAAAAGACGAACAACTTCTCTGGTGGATGAACGTGGTGTTTATGGTAGAGATGATGACAGGGAAGCAATACTGAAGTTGCTTCTATCAGATGATGCAAATGGACAAAACCTAGGGGTCGTTCCCATAGTGGGAATGGGCGGGGTTGGTAAAACCACGCTCGCTCAGCTTGTATACAATCACAGCAGAGTACAAGAGCGGTTCGGTCTCAAAGCTTGGGTTTGTGTTTCAGAAGATTTCAGTGTTTCGAAGTTAACCAAGGTTATCCTTGAGGGGTTCGGTTCAAAGCCTGATTTTGATCATCTGGATCCCCTCCAGCTTCAGTTGAAGGAGAGATTGCGGGGAAAGAAATTCTTGCTTGTTTTAGATGACGTTTGGGAGGAAGATTATGCTGAGTGGGACAATTTGCTTACCCCCCTGAAGTGCGGAGCACAAGGGAGTAAGATTCTTGTCACAACACGGAATGAAAGTGTAGCAACAGTCATGAGAACTGTTCCAACTCATTATCTAAAAGAATTAACGGAAGACAGCTGCTGGGCCGTGTTTGCCACTCATGCATTTCGAGGTGAAAATCCCAATGCTTATGAAGAGTTACAAGAAATTGGTAGAGCAATAGCGAGAAAGTGTGAAGGCCTTCCTCTAGCTGCAATAACACTCGGAGGTCTGCTACGCACCAAAAGAGATGTCGAGGAGTGGGAGAAGATATTGAAAAGCAATCTATGGGATTTACCCAAAGACAATATCCTCCCAGCTTTGAGATTAAGTTATCTTTATCTCCTGCCACATATGAAGCAATGTTTTGCTTATTGTGCCATATTTCCGAAAGATTATTCATTTCAAAAGGATGAGTTAGTGCTCCTGTGGATGGCAGAGGGCTTCTTAGTCCACTCTGTAGATGATGAGATGGAAAAGGCAGGTGCTGAGTGCTTTGATGTTCTCTTGTCAAGGTCGTTTTTCCAGCAATCAAGTGCCTCTCCCTCATCATTTGTGATGCACGATATCATGCATGACTTGGCTACACATGTGTCCGGTCAATTTTGCTACGGCCCGAATAATTCTTCCAAGGCGACTAGAAGGACCCGACATTTATCACTCGTAGCAGGTACGCCACATACTGAAGATTGTTCTTTCAGCAAGAAATTAGAAAACATCCGTGAAGCTCAGCTTCTACGCACATTCCAAACTTATCCACACAATTGGATCTGTCCTCCCGAATTTTATAATGAGATCTTTCAGTCAACACATTGTCGCCTACGAGTGCTATTCATGACTTATTGTAGAGATGCATCTGTGTTGTCATGTTCAATTAGCAAGTTGAAGCATTTGCGGTATTTGGATCTTTCCTGGTCAGATTTAGTAACGTTGCCTGAAGAAGCGAGTACTCTTCTCAATTTGCAAACGTTGATCTTGGAATATTGCAAACAACTTGCTAGTCTACCTGATCTTGGAAATTTGAAGTATTTACGACATCTGAATCTTCAAAGAACAGGAATCGAAAGGTTGCCTGCATCTCTGGAAAGGTTAATCAACTTGCGGTATCTTAACATCAAATACACGCCTTTGAAAGAGATGCCACCACATTTAGGTCAACTGGCAAAGCTCCAAACGTTGACTGACTTTCTCGTGGGAAGACAGAGTGAGACTAGCATTAAAGAATTGGGAAAGCTACGACATCTACGGGGAGAACTTCATATTGGGAACCTTCAAAATGTGGTGGATGCTCGGGATGCTGTTGAGGCAAATTTGAAAGGTAGAGAGCACCTTGATGAGCTGAGGTTTACATGGGATGGTGACACTCATGACCCGCAACACATAACAAGCACACTTGAGAAATTAGAGCCAAATAGAAAGGTGAAGGATCTTCAGATTGATGGTTATGGAGGTTTAAGGTTTCCGGAGTGGGTAGGAGAGTCCTCTTTCTCAAATATAGTGTCCTTGAAGCTCAGAAGATGTACAAACTGCACCTCCTTACCACCGCTCGGGCAATTAGCTTCTTTAGAGTATCTCTCAATTGAAGCATTCGATAAAGTTGTGACTGTGGGCTCTGAGTTCTATGGGAATTGTACTGCTATGAAGAAGCCATTTGAATCCCTCAAAACATTATTTTTTGAAAGGATGCCAGAGTGGCGGGAGTGGATTTCAGACGAAGGCAGCCGGGAAGCCTTCCCTCTTCTTCGGGATCTTTTCATCAGTAATTGCCCCAACCTTACAAAGGCTCTACCTGGTCACCACCTTCCACGTTTAACAACACTTTCAATTGGAGGATGTGAGCAGCTCGCGACTCCACTTTCTAGGTGTCCAATCATCAATTCAATTTACTTGCGCGATGCTTCTCGTACTCTGGGCTGGAGGGAATTAGATTTACTTTCAGGGTTGCACTCTCTCTATGTTTCTCGATTCAACTTCCAAGACTCCCTACTCAAGGAAATCGAGCAAATGGTTTTTTCACCGACTGATATAGGAGATATTGCAATCGACGGCGTTGCTTCTCTCAAATGCATCCCACTGGACTTTTTCCCCAAGCTAAATTCTTTTTCTATCTTTAACTGTCCAGATCTCGGATCACTCTGTGCACATGAAAGACCTCTCAATGAGCTCAAATCTCTTCATTCTTTGGAAATCGAGCAGTGCCCTAAATTAGTTTCATTTCCCAAAGGAGGATTACCTGCTCCAGTCTTAACACAACTTACGTTACGACATTGCAGAAACTTGAAGCGGTTGCCTGAGAGCATGCATTCCCTCCTCCCATCCCTTAACCATTTGCTAATAAGTGATTGTTTAGAACTTGAGTTGTGTCCAGAAGGGGGTTTTCCCTCCAAATTACAATCACTTGAGATTTGGAAATGCAACAAACTCATTGCAGGCCGCATGCAATGGGGCTTGCAAACGCTCCCTTCGCTTTCACACTTTACAATTGGTGGCCACGAAAATATTGAATCCTTCCCTGAAGAGATGCTTCTGCCCTCAAGTCTTACATCTCTTACAATATATTCCCTAGAACACCTGAAATATCTTGACTACAAGGGACTTCAACACCTCACCTCTCTTACAGAATTGGTGATATTTCGCTGCCCTATGCTTGAGTCCATGCCAGAAGAAGGGTTGCCCTCCTCCCTTTCTTCTCTTGTAATTAACAATTGTCCTATGCTGGGTGAAAGTTGTGAAAGGGAGAAAGGTAAATATTGGCCCCAGATTTCTCACATTCCTCGCATAGTTATTTTCCCAACATCAGCGGAGCAAAAGAGTAGCAGTTAAAAGGAGCTACTAAATAGTTTATTTTCTACTAAATATATTGAGGTATTGCTACTAAATAGTTTATTTTCTTTTCAGTAATCAAAGGCAATTTCAGTTAAAATTTGTCATGTTCCACTATTAATTCTATGCTTTTTTTTAGGTAGGATCCAAATCCAACTTTCCACTTACAGTTCATGAAGGGTTTGTCACCCTTCCTTCTTGCCAGAACAATATGCACAGGATAAAATTGATCTGCTTGCTCCCTAAGGTATGGCTCATTGTGAACTTTTCCATTCGATGTTCTTTCTCAGTTACTCTGTATTTCTCCACCATTATTAATTCTTTGCATTTTCATGTCAGTATCACCAATTGCGCATTGCAGATTGGAGCACCATAGTTTCACAAAACAAGATTGCTGCCTGCAAACCAACAGGTTTTTCAAATATCATTACGTAGCTATTTGTGTATTTTACGTATCCTTTTCATGCTCTTGGTCTAAATCCTCCATTGTTTCTTTGCAGGATTCTGATCCAAATTTTCTTCTACAAGCGTGAGCGGCTCATAAGTTTGGATGAATGAAATACAGATATTTTCTTCCTATTGTCTCTCATTCCTCTTCATATACAACATAAATAATCATCATTCTATTTCAATATCTTTTTTGCTATAATTAATTTTTAAAGTTGATTTGATTAGTATTGTACTTTTCTCATTCTAACATTTGTGGTTAGAACAAAGTAATTTTCACTGGATTTTGGTTCAAATTCGTTACATAAATTGCTTCTTAAAAAAAATTAACAATTTAAACAAGACAGGGAGAATGATCAATAGGAGCTGCTGCTGCTGTTTCTGAATGGCAAGCATTGCCTGAATTTGTTGCCGCCTCCTTAATTTTTCAATCTTTTCCCGAGGTGTCGTTCTCTGGGGTTTCACTGGACAATTTAAACAATTTAAAGGTCATTTCAATACCTTTGGCTTCTTTCCTTTGAATCCAAATTCAAATCCTACTATTGTTCCTCTATCCTGTAATTCTGCTGCGAATAAAGACATGCTTAGTGAAATATTAAATTCAATACCTTTGGATCATCACATGCTTCAGATTTTGAATTTAGTAATAGCAAATCCATTGCTAAAAAGGATTAAAAAAATATTAGATTATTTAAGTAATCTGCAACGGATTTTTCATTGTTGACGCGGCAAAATCAAATCTGCAACTGATTCAAAATATAAATTAAAGCCTTAATTATATAAAATCTCCATTCTCTCCTTTTCTGCATCTTCAAAAATTCAAATTTTTTTCTCCATCTCTTTCTCTAATCCATTCGCCTTCTTCAAAAATTCAAAATCCAAAAACTTTTGATTTATCTTTTTTATTATTATTTAACTTTGATTAAAAAAAATTTATTCCATATAAAGCTGAAGTTAAAAAACAATTTTGGAGTGCAGGCAAGGCTTTTTCCAGTCAAATTTATTTTATGGTGCACAGGGTTATTCTTGAAGTTAACTTTCATAAAAGAAGCAGATACAAAAAGAGGAGATAATATAAAATTCGTCCGTATTGGAATCACAATTCAGAATCAAGTGAAAGTGGCCAATGTCACTCAAGAGAGCAGGCACTTGCAAATCTACTAATAATTATTGGAGCATCACCCTTTCGCACAATCAACAGAAAGGATTAAAGCACAGAAAGTCATCATCTCGAGAACTCACAGCAAAGAGTTCAATGTTGTAGTAGATATGTAGCTATATTAAAAACATTAATACTTCCAGAATGCACAAATGCGACTTCTTGATAGTTACGCTGCTAAAGACATTTACAAATCCCCATCAATACTGGTGTTTATTCCTCATGACCCTCATTTGGTGATGATCCAGTGAGCTGACAATAAAAGAAAACCTCGGCATTACCAGTAAATCGATATAATCGCCATTGCAAGCGTAATGCATGCATGGAAGAGATTCAGGCAGGAATTACCCTTGTCTTCATTGAGAGGCTTTAACCTCCCTAGCTCCTTCATCTGCAGGCCCATTGTTTGATGCATCCTCTGAAGCGTTTAAGCAAGGGTTGCTTTTACACTGACTGACAGCCTGAGCATTGGTCAAGAGACTAGAAAGTTGAGACCCCTTTTGCGAAAAGTTTGGTTTACTTTTTGGAGTCTCAGGCAGGCTTGCCGTTGACAGCTTTGCTAGGCCCATTGTCTTGTGCTCACACGGGAGCTTAGTTGAAAAAGGTGATTCAGGTGTATCAGGATGCTTCCCAGGAATATCCATCGGTCTATGAAACAGCAAATGAGCCACAGTCCGGTCTACGGGATTGGTCTCTGTTTCCACCTCAGGCACCTTAACCACCCTGCAGTAGACTCATAAAATCCATGAGGAAAATGACAGGCAAGTTTGAGATTGCCATACTCTAAACAAATTGATAAACACTTGATTAATAATTTTGTGCAAACAAATTGAATAATTTGAATTGGGAAGGACGAGGTGTAAAGGAACAAACCCGTTGGAATAAGAAACAATCACATTGTCGTAGACAACAAAAAATCGAGTTTCAGATCAAAACAGTTTAGAAATGCATCAAAATAATATTTTTTATTTTTTTAAAATTATTTTTAACACCAACATATCAAAACGATATGAAAACATAAAAAAATTTATTTTATGCAAAAAAAATTTGAATTTTGAGGGAACCAAGCATGCTCTAGCTACAAATGTCAGTTTAATATCTGCCTCTACCTAGGTCGGCCTACAATACCAAAGCTTCTCTCCTACAAATGTCAGTTTAATATCTGCTTCTACCTAGGTTGGCCTGCATACAATACCAAAGCTTCTCTCAACTAAATCAAGAAATGATGACCAGCACTCACAATCATAACAGAGCCAATGGAAGCGAACTACTACATAGTTGATCAACAAGGTCAAATTCAGTCAAGTTTTTAAGGAAATCCAGTGAAAGAGGAACCTAAAATTTTCTGTTTAGATTTTCTTCAACTTCTAAGAACAAGCATGGCCTTAATTGAATTGTTTCAGTCACTATTCCTCCATTGTAAATAGAAGATACCACTTTCAATATTCATTTCTAGAACGAGAAAGGAAAACAGAAAATGGTGATGGCATTAAAAGATCCTAATTTAACATTTCCATAGAGAAAAAATGTTAAGAAAAAAGAGAGGATAGATTAAATTTGAAAACAGAAGCATGAGAAATGCATTGCCTTAACCAACCTTCTTTGACTGCTGGTTTCCTCTTTTGCAGCAACTTGTTCGTCCCTGCTACTATTGTTTGTGCTGCCAGTATCACTAGCATAATGCCTTTGCATTGCACTTTGAGCCAGCCGGAACAAGCTATCCCGAATACAAAGTCTAATTCTGACATCCAACTGTTGTAAAACATTGGTTTGGAATCGTAACCAAGTACAAATTATTTAGCAGGGAAAGAATGCACTAGTACGTGAAGCATACCTTTGAAATAATATCTTGAAGCCTGTAGAGTACTGTGTCCTCCATTGAATAATCATTAACCGCCAGAGAGATTGTATTGGAATCATCTTGCTCAATAGGTGAGTTTGGGTCAAATGAAGCAAGTGTACTTAGATCCTCTACTTCAAGGTCAGCTCCTTCAACATGCTGAATTTGATTTTCTTGGGAACACTTTTGATGAACAAGCTGCTGCTGCTGTTTCTGAATGGCAAGCATTGCCTGAATTTGTTGCCGCCTCCTTAATTTTTCAATCTTTTCCTGAGGTGTCATTCTCTGGGGTTTCACAGGACAGTCAGCTAACTTGTTTATAGGATTTGCATTGCCTGAAGAAACTTCATAACCAGAAAGTTTAGGTCGATGATTAAATGACTTGAAATTTTGTTGGAAAGTCAGAAAACTTTAGCAGGATTCGCATTACCTGAAGAAACTTCATAACCAGAAGCTAAAGGTTGATGCTTAAAATCCCCAGACTGAATGTGGGACAACACAGGCATAGAATATGGAATTGTAATACTTCCGTATGCAGAAGGGGCCACAAATGGATTGGATATCTGCTGGTACTGCAACTGCTCGGAACCCTGTAGCTGCTTCTGTTGGCTGAGAATTGAAGGGGGAGAAGATTGCATAATTTGGGGTGCAAAATGATTCTTAAGCTGACAGGCTGGGATTCCAGATGAAGTCCAGTTTCCATAAAAATCTTGGGATGATTTCAGTTCACCTTTTTCTTCCAGTTTTTCCTGACCTTTCAAGATCTTCTTTTGCCTGTAAGTCTGATCACAGAACTATAATAAATAGACAAATTACTTATAGAATAGATCAACGTTTTAACCATCTAGACCTGCAGGGGAGAGTGACTAAGGCACAGTTAGTATTTTAATTCAGTACATGGTTTGTAAGGATAAATTCAATGTTATTTTTTTTTTTAACTGTGATTTACGATCCAAAGGGCTTCTATTGTTCAGAATATATTGAGGTATTAGCTAAACTAGGCAAAGCAAACAGAATTTGCATGTCCCTGGGAAGAGTGGATGTCACGCTAGAAATATAAATAACTGATGCCTCCTGAATTTTCACATGTTATTCCTTTCTCCTTCCTAACAGAAAACCACACAACGGCTTTCCTTCAGGCAATCGATATCATGGTTAAGTCATGGGAAGCTGAAATGACATCTCTGTCAGGCATTTCAGCTTCCCATGACTTAACCATGATATCGATTCCCATCATGATAATTATTGAAGTGATGACTAAATCATGTAAATCCATATTCACCCAACATCCAAGTTTATTCTCATTCCAAAAAATAAAACTAAAAATAATAGCAAGAAATATGGAGAGACGAAGAGGAATTTAAATAATATAATTTCTCTTTTCTGTCGCCATTTGCCATTCCAGATTAATATGTGGAAACCACACTGTATTAGTGAAAGGATCACAATATCAAGATTTTCCAACTTCAATTCACTGATATAACTTTTCTTGAATCCTGGACAAAAGAACTTAGAACGTCAAAAGATCATAGTTACTGATTCTAAAAAACAAAGATTGTATTTGGTGCTTATTGAGTCTAAAAGTTATCCTGAATGAAAAGGGGGAAAATCAGTAACATGTCTGGTTCAGTATCAAGATTTTGAAAATATCAAAAAGAAGAAAAAAAAAGGTACCTTGTTTGCCAATTCATTTGGCAAAGCACCATTTTCTTCCGTCAGTTGAGAGTTAGCCGCCGTGTTCTTTCCCACAACAGCCAAATCTGTCTGCAAAAGCACAAAAAAATAAAATAAAAAATGCTAAGCTTCTCTCAGCTCCTGCACTTGAGCATGAGGCATTAATAAGTAAACTCATCACTGAAAATTGAGTAACTATACCTGCTCCTTCAGTATAGGCTTGTTTTTAGCTTCATCATATTCTACATGATCAAGGCTTGCCTGAGTATTCTGCAGACCATGAGATGCAGGATCGTTCATTTTTCCATAGCCAAGGGTAAACAGCCGGTCTTCTTCTTGTGCATACTCTTCTCTCGAAGCCACAGATATTGGAAAGGGCTTTACCGGGCTGTTAGTTATATCTTTAGAAGAAGACCATAGCTCATCCGCATTACCAAGATTTACATTGCCAAATATTGGGTCATCATTGCTGCAAAATCACCACTTGTGAGGATATTGAGTCAGATGGTTATCACTGTTCTCCAACAAAATCAAGATAAAATATAAAACATAAGAACACAGTGAAGAACAGAAATGCAGGAAAGCCCTTCCACAATTGGACAAGCTCACCAATTCCTTACAAATCCAGTGCTGCTATATTACATTCTTTCTGCCATTTATACTTGTAATTGAGGATATTGTGCTGCTAAAAACTGGCTTCCTTCAGGTTCTTTTCCCAATTAACAAAATCAAGCCAAGGATCAAAAACCACAAATTTTCAAACAACTAGTCATTTTTTGTTAGTGTTGCTTTTAGCAGACAGCACTTATTTGGAAAAGGATATAGATCCAAAACAGAAGAAACTACATTTATTAAAAGAGTCTGGTTGTTTTTCCATCACAACAACACTCCTGTACTACATGATTCTTTTCTTCTGAAATGAAAATAGACAGTGAGCAAAATTATTTTGTTCGCGAAACTTTCAATTCACATTCAGTAATAAGAAATTGTTCAAATTATCAGAATAATGAGATGTACAAGCTTCCATATCAGGGTGCTGCTGACCATCTTTCATTTAGGTGCAGAAAGTAAGAAATGGTAACTGTGCTTTACCTAAAAATTCGATCAAGATCATCAAAGCTTCCAATGCTAGCCCAGCCATAATCAACAAAATCACCTTGCTCTTTACCTTCATGGGAATTTTGAAAAATCTCAGTGTCCTTATCAAGATGATCTGTCTCCACATTAAAAAAAAAAAAAGGAATTAGAATGACAGCAACATGTACTATGCTATCATCACCCTATCTACATTTTTTCCTTGTAATTGAAATCTCATCACCTGCTGATGAATCAAGTTTGGTAATGTCAGTTAAATTGTTAGAGATTGAAGTTTCCAAGGAATCCTGCTCAGTTTTGGCAGCATTAGATGAGGACAAGTTAGGCCATCGGTCCATGTCAAGTCCTAAGGAAGAAGTTCCTTCACTTGTGTCAACATTCGAAATGCTCTCCAGCTTTCTGCCATCAGTATCAACTTTAGCCCCAGGTGCCTTCTGCTCACTAGATTTAATGGTGCTAGCTTCTTCATTCGATACCTTTTTCTTGCAATAATCTTCACTTGCCTCTGGATATGGCACGATATGGTCATCACTATCATCAGCCTCACCCCATATTATGTTCGTAAGCTGAAAGGATAGTGAGTAAGCATCATCACTAAATGTGGGATACATGAGAAGAATGAAACAGTCACAAGTTAATCTCTGGGTAACTTAGCAAGACTATTTTTCCCAACATAACATTCTGAATAATGCACTAATTAATCAGTTCAGTTCCTTGTAAGGTGTGCGTGGGCACATATGAGCACACATGTGTGTACGAGAGAGAGTTGCTAGTGTCAATGAGTTGGGAACAAAATATTTAATTGAGTCATGCAGAAAATACTAAAATGTTCTAAATTGTGTTAAAAATAAAATAGAAAGTAGAGGCCGTTGGCATGATTCATTTAAAATTTGCAACAAAATTAAAAAGAGAAAAGAAAATAAAAGGAGGAGATGGCCCAAAGCATGCTCTCAATAAGATGAAGTACGACCTAAAGCTTCATTGCATGTAAAGAGCACTTTGGAAACTTCAGTCTGGACAAATAAACCAAGGCAAAGTATCTTCTTTTCGGAACTAATTTCTTCACAGTAAGATATAACATCTAACGCTACCTGCATCACTTTCTCAAGGTCCTCTCTGACTCGAATGATCATAAACCTTCTCAAATCCAATTTAAAGAAGATTCCCTTTCTCACTATTCGTTGGTATTATTTGACACCAAGTTCACAACCAAACTTCACCAATAAGTGTCACCGGAGAAAGAAACTTAGGTGCCCTAATACCATAAATAAAACCTATTCAATAAAAATTAGACAATATTTTATAGCTGTACATCTATAAACAAAGTAAAAGGCCAAAATTCAAAATATCCAAAAGAAATATTACCTACTTATATGCCAAAAATGGCCAAAACTCTGAATCCTGAAAATGTGAATCAAAGGTATCTCTAACTGATGCACCATCAGCAGTCTCCTATTTTGACTTGTGATTAATGACCTAGCAGTTCACTTCAACAACACCATTGAAAGGTCCCTAGTGAACATAAGTTTGAATTTCAGACCCAGCAAGAAGAATTACATTTTCCAGTAGGCATGCATATCACCTTTTTATCAATATCCATGGAAGACAAACCAAGCAATATCAAGTTTTTTTCTGCTGGATATCCAATAAAAAATACCTCAAAGTGTGAGCATCTTTAAGGAGGATATCACATTGCACCCCATCAACTGATCCACAAAAAAATTTGCATCTTTCCATCAGTTCCAAGCTACTTTGTAAGGAAAAGGGAGGGAAGTGCCTTCAAAGATACCTTCTTCATAGCTTCTTTAGATATGAATCCACACGACTTTCGTAATCACTATGCTCAGCTTCTCTTATCATCACAAGCTCCATCTTTTTACGCATCCTAACTTCAATCGCTGAATTCTTCCCTCAGTTCCCAAGAAAAAATATATTCTTCCCTCCTCCAGCCCTTTCCCTACATATTTCCACCAGCTTCGTAGCAATACGGCCCGTGAAAACGACTCCCAAATTAAAACACTTGAGAAGCTCTAATAATTTTCCACAAAGACCTACTTTTCTTATTATTTCTTCACTCTATGTCAGTGTGCCACATTCAAATACTACTGATCGATTCTTCCTCGTCACAACCACTCACTTTCCCCTAAATCCCATACCACAACCACTCCTTAATCTTCAACTAAATCAATATCTCTCATCACTTATGAAAACTCCATCTAATTTCCAAATGAATCACACCATTTGAACACTTTGCCAATTCCTAATTCCTTCAAAAATTAAAAAAAAACTGCAAGTCATGCTTTTCACTTCAACACAGTTCTCCTTATAACCATACTCTAAAACTAACCCATAATCCTAAAAAAAAAATCATTTCTTCTTCAAATTAGTCCTAAAAAACTTCAAAATACAAGTAACTATCCATTTTAAACAAGATCAGTGAAATCTAAAAGCAACCCAAAAATCCAATTCACAAATCAACTGCATATTCCAAAATAGATAATGGAAAAAAAATGATTTAGTTACCTCTTCGTCGTTCCAATCAAACATAGCTAAAGAAACCAGAACAGATCACAAAACGAAAACCCAATTCACATATTATATCTTGAATTATCTCACACATCGCCAATCCTTCAAAACCTTCACCAAAAAAAGAAAAAAAGAAAACATTAACTTACGTTAAAACAAAAACATCAAAACCCTTTAACCCTAAAAACCAAACCAAGACAAAAACTTTACATGCAAAACAAGAAAACAAGAACCTTAACAGTTGTTAAAGAAGCAACCAAAAGAGTTTTCCAGAGACTGAAACAAGAGCATAAAAGAAAGGGAAAAGACAAAGGGTTGTAGAGCACGTGAGAATCACGTGAGTTTGATTGGCTATTTGACTGACACGTGTGTTGACGACAGTATCTTAGTGTGTGGTTAGAATGTAAGGATAGATCTAATACTTGAACGTGATTGGTTAATACGTGAGGAGTTTGATTTGAGTTTGATTTGGGTTGAATGTCATGTGAATTTGGAGAAATTTGGTAGGCAGGTCTAAGTTGTGGCTGTGGTTGCTTCGAGGGTTGGTTTCGCGCGTCGGTTTCTTGGGCCCATGTTGACCAAGTGGTGTTTTTTGGGATAGCCACGTTTTTGGATTTAAAAAAAAAACAGGAGAAGGATTATGAGAGTGGCTTAATTATTAATTAGGTAATGATTGAGGATTAGGGTTTAAAGAAGGGGGTTAGGCCTTTTGACTCTTGACATAGGCCCTACGCATGTGATTTGTTGTTATTGTGCCATTTCATTAAATTCGTTCAAAATGTTTATAGACAAAAGATACGTATAAAATTAAAAAACGTTAGCTCTTTTTTCTTATTTTTTGAAAAAAATTAAAATCTCACAACTAACCTATCGAAACATTGTTATAAAATCTAGGTTGCTCAATGGGTCAATTTGGATCTTATTTACTTCAAAGTTAGCACTAGTTTAATTTAAAATAAATAAATTTTTTTAATGATTTAGTTAAAAATTTGATTTGATTTATCACATTTTTGTCAACTTACATGATTAAAATCATATTTTAACTCCTTTTTTTGTGTTTTTTTATATATTAAATTAATAATTTTTTATAAAAAATATATTTAAGATTGATATCCGTATCTCAACTTCGCTCCATGTTAAATTTTGTAACTATTTATCAAAGTATTTTAAAAATTAATATAGGAACACTTTCTAAAATTTAAATTTAAATAACACATGAAGTACTTGAATATATCTCATATATTTAAAAATAAAAAATAACTTGTACATCTCTCAAAAGAAAGAGAGTTCAAACAGCCCTACTCATGTAAGTAAGAAAGCAAGAAGAAGCACTTGAGGGTCTAGCTGCTGTGGTCAATTGTGTGACTTGTTCCGCTCCCGTTCCGGGTTCGACCCTCTATGTGCACGCCTGTCACCCCCGCGGTGCCTTACCTGCTCCTGGGCTTGCAAGATGTCCAGTGGGCCGTGGGGAATAGTCGTGGTATGCGCAAGCTGATCCAGACACCCCATACAAATCAACAAAAAAAAAAAGCAAGAAGAAGAGTAAGAAGACCCTCATGAGGATTGTTAAGAATATAGAAATATAACTCAAAATCATGATTAATATATCACCTCCTGTATCTTCATATCAAATATATCCTAACATCCAAATTAAGCTTTATTCTAACATCCAAATTAACTTTTCCTTTTTTTTTTTTATCTATTTCTAATTTCTACAAAATTCAATAATTTACGTGTCAATCACTTACAATCCAATAAAAATACTTTAAAATATAAAAAAATATAATTTTAAAAAGAAAAGAGACTTTCAATTATTCCTCGAAGCACAATTTAGACTATTACATATCATTGTAATCACAATTATAAAATCTAGCCTAATGATTTAATTTAAAGATCAGTCAAATTAAAAAAAAAATCAATTTAAGTTTGGTTAACTTAGCAGGTTAACATGTAAATAGTTGATCCGATGTTGATCGAGTTGTTTTTAAAATAAGTAATGGAAAACAATATCATTGTGGCTTTATTTTAAGGAAAGGTTAATCCACCTGGCCTAATCTGGTTCTAGAACAAGTTTAATTACATTGACTCCAATAATTAGCCTTGAACCCAGTTGTAGAAAAACGAAGAAGGGAAGCAGAACGAAACTGGGCTGAGGCCTATGGACATTAAATTGATTCTAGTCTTTATTAATGGGCTTGTGGCCTCAGCATGAAAACTGGCAAAACATTAAAAAAATAAAAAAATAAAAGAGGAGGAAAATCAACCACGACTCCACTGGGGATCGAACCCAGAATCTCTGGTTCCGTAGACCAGCGCCTTATCCATTGGGCCATGGAGTCCTTCATGCCAGTGTTTCTATCCATTTAATATATTTATAAATCGTACAACTCTACCTTCCGAGCCTCTACTAGAGTCATCGAGGGTGGCCAACAACTTCAACCACTTGTATAATTTGAAAATGGTATCCTGGATGTTGCTTCACGGGTAGGTCTTTACTGCTCATCAATATTTGAAAATGGTATCCACGCATGAATCACTTGGAATTTGAAAAAAACAAAAAAAACAAAACATACAGATAGTTTCATTGATCGTTTCGCGCGGGTTTACCAAGGTAAAACTGCATGCAAAAGCTAGCATCAGAAGAGAAGAGAAGAAAAGACAAAACATTTTTGCTGCGGCATTCACATGTTCATGCATGTTTCCATGGACGGCAACTGCTGAGATCTGCAACCCAGTACTACTTGTAACTTCAAACCAGCTTTCCCACCTATCTCTTCACACGTTGCAACATTCTACTAGAAAAAAACACCAGAATTCACACGTTAATTATCCACCTGAAAATGACTCCCGGACACATAATCACCATTTCTCTTCTCTCTTTCACTCTTTTCACTCTTTTTTTAGTCGTTGAAGGGTTAAAGATGTTGATAATTATATTTTCTTATTCTAGTTATTAAACATTAATTTATTCGGTGGATTAAATCGAGAAATTTACAACCCAAAACCTTATTTACTTTGAGTTTTAAATATATATTAACTCGGTAAAATTTAATTAATGTTTTATGTTTTTAATAATTTAGCTGACTCTCCAACCAAAACCTATTTAATTTTTTTTAGAAGAACAAAATAATATTATTTTACTAAAAATATTGAATCAAATTAACCCAATAATTTATATTTATTTCTGAGTTGATCTCCAGCCGGGTCTGAGTAGTATATATGCTATTATATATAACAAAATAATTAACGTAGCATAAAAGAAACAAAGTAATTAACGGCTAAACATGATACGTCTGACCCTCTAGGCAAGGCGATACTTTCAACACAGTATCATAAGTTCTCTTGTATCTGTTTGCATGTATAAATAGGAAGCTAATGGTGGTATAATCTTTCACAATTCACTCACGTTTCTTAAGAGAAAGTACTCAAGAAAAATAAATTCAACAATGGCTAGCCTAATTGCTCCTGTCGACAACCATGTTCCTAGTGAGGATGCCGAAGCCCTCTACAAGGCCTGTAAAGGTACTTCTCTCTCCTTTTCTTTCATACTATAATCATATATTATATGCTCTACATGCCAACAATTAAGAAATAATCATATATTATATACTCGACATGCCAACAAGTAAGAAATAATCATATAGCTGTTTGATTGAGAAACAATCACCAGCAATATTTAAACTAAGAGAGGGTTAATTGGGAGGATTTCCTGTGTCAGTCCAACCTTAAAAACATACAGCTGCCTAACAGACAACTTAAATGTTGACATGCCTGAAAAAGATATTCTGTAAGAAATGGTAAAAAGTGGTTGTGCTGTAACAATCATGAGAAAATATTCTATGAAAAAGAGTAGTAAATATTTTACTTTTAGAGAAACAAAAGGCTGGGAAAGGGAAAAGGAAAAAAAGGGAAAGTATTAATGACAGTATGATTTTCTTTGTTGTCAAATTTTTATTTGAAAGTGAAGAGGTTGGCGTGAATGATTTGTCAGCATGAGTTGTTCCTTCTGCTTTACTTTCTGGCAAAATATTTATAATTTTTGTGATGGGATGACACACCGGACTAAGTTATGCCTCATTAGGACACCACAAACTTGATGCATAAAACCAGGATAGAAAAATAAAAGTATCTCTCCAAAGGAAAAAGAGAGAATAAATGTATTTTCTGCAATAACAAAAAATTATAATTATTAAACTTTATCTAGTTTGACGAGCCGACAGAAACCAGGATATATCCTGAGGGGCTGGTCTAGCGGCATTTAAGTAGAGATTTAAGGGTTTGTTCACTTCAAGGTCTTAAATTTGAATTTCACTTGCATCAAATCTCTTGGGACCATTGGTTGCGGAGCTTAACCTTGTATAAAAGGCTGGTTTCAAGTAGTAGAGGTTTAGTTTGGTACATGCAAGCTAGTTTAGGATACCATATGTTTTTTTTTTTTTAAAAAAAATTAATCGAAATCTTATAAATTAATTTAGACTAATTTTCGGTTAAACAGGTCGAGTCAACATTATAATTTTTTTTTAAAAAAAAACTAAAATACTTTGTCTTAATAAAAAAAAATTATTGATTGACTCGACCTAAATTTCTCTCTCAAGCTGGTACGACAACTATGCATAAAACTCTTGTGTGCCTGCACCAAAAATTTCCTCTCATTCACCCATTTTGCCTTCAAAAATGGTATGAAGAAAATATTCAATAACTCAAGCCAACCATGAGAGATAAGTAAGAATCTAATAGTGGAAAGCAGGTGGTCATGCTGATTAATGTATTCATAAAATTTACATAGTCCAAGAAATCATTTCATTACCACATTGTTTTCAACGTAAGAGTGTAAGAAAGTGGTACTATAAATATGAGAGTATGAACAAGTCTCCTTCACATTGAATTTTCTAGCTAAAGAGACAAAGAGAGTTAACTACAATGGCTACCCTTGTTGTTCCTGAAAATGTTTCTTATGCTGATGATGCACAAGCTCTCCAAAAGGCTTGCCAGGGTTAAGTTTACAAATCGTTCTATGTCTTATATATGTACTTTCCTTTGTGTTTTTCACCAAGATAATTTGTACCCTTTTTTGTCAAAAGAAATCGGCTTCTGAGTTCATGTTTTCTTGTTTTGATTCTTGAATTTCATCAGGATCTTGCTCGCTTCTTTTGTGAGAAATCTTATCCAAATTGATGTTGTGATCATCAAGTGATTTTAGGCAAAAGGAAATATCAAAACTGACAACGGAATTTGTCTGTGCTGTTTGTTTTTGTTAGGCTGGGGGACTAATGAGAAGGCTATAATTTCAATACTGGGGCATAGAAATGCTGCTCAAAGGAAGCAAATCAGGCTAGCTTATTCAGAATTGTTTCAAGAAGATCTTGTCAAGCGTCTCGAGTCTGAGCTCAATGGAGACTTTGAGGTAATTGTCAGTATCATGGTTATGATAACACAAACTTTATATTTATACCAGTCTTATCTGTCAGAGGCAGGGCATATTTGTTAAAGGGTCTTGTTCAATCAGTTGTGTTTTGCAAGAGATTTGATGCATATTAACGTTTAATCATAGTCATTCTGTTCTTTCCAACACAAGGATTGTTGCAGAATGGGATGAAGTGTGATTGCCGGTTTATATATATGCCTGTGATGCTAATTAAGTTTCATAAATTTGTGAACATAGAAAGCTGTGTATCGATGGGTATTGGATCCAGAAGACAGAGATGCAGTGTTAGCAAATGTGGCTATCAGGAAATCTGGCGATTACCATGTGATTGTAGAAATCGCCTGCGTCCTATCTTCAGAGGAGCTCTTGGCTGTGAGGAGGGCTTACCATTCTCGGTACAAGCATTCCTTGGAAGAAGATCTTGCGGCCCATACCACCGGTGATATCAGGAAGGCATGTCAATCATTGATATATTGTGATTAGGCCATTCACAATTGCCTGATGGTTTGTTATGATCATTTTGCAGCTCTTGGTTGGATTAGTGACAGCTTTTAGGTATGAAGGAGATGAGATAAATACAAGATTGACCAATTCAGAAGCTGATATTCTTCATGATGCAATCAAAGAAAAGGCTTTTAATCATGAAGATGTCATTAGGATCCTGACTACCAGGAGCAAAGCACAGCTCATGGCAACTTTCAACCGCTACAGAGATGATCATGGCTCTTCCATCACTAAGGTACAGAAAAAAATAGAAGTTCAATAGCTTGCTTCTAGTTACCAAGTTAAATGTTTATAGTTGCAAGTTGTCGTGAGGAGCACTGTGAATGCCTCGAAGTTTCTTTTCGCTTCTGAGGCTTGTAGCAGAAGCTTTAACTCTCTCCAAGTTTCTTTTCGCTTCTGAGGCCTGTAGCAGAAGCTCTAACTCTCTGAAAACAGAACTTCCATCTACAAGGTTGAGTCTGATTATAAAAATGGAGCCTTAATGGTCATTTTTGTTTAATAGGACTTACTAGATGAGCCTGCTGATGAGTTCAAAACAGTGCTCCGTACAGCCATTCGATGCCTCAACGACCACAGAAAGTACTATGAAAAGGTGAAATTGTTTACACTGTTGCCTTAAATTTCATAAATGAAAGTTCAATGGGCTAAAACATTGTTGCCTTCTGCTTAGATCTTGCGCAATGCCATCAAAAAGGTTGGGACAGATGAGGATGCACTCACTCGTGTGATTGTCACAAGGGCAGAGAAGGACTTGAATGATATCAAGGAGATCTACTACAAGAGAAACAGTGTGCCCCTTGATCAGGCGGTTGCCAAGGACACTTCTGGGGATTACAAGGCTTTCCTCCTTGCTCTGCTTGGAAAGGAGGAATAGTTTTGTTCTGCTTTCAGCATTTCCGAGTTTTCAGTCACAATTCAATAATGGTTTCTTGTAGAACTTTCTTGCTGTGAGTCTTTGTTTTCTGTGGTCATGTTCTTGAGTTTCTACCTGGTGTGACGTTATGTAATCCAATGCTGTGTTATCTGCAGTTGAGTGTTTCTCTAATTGGCTGCCTGTTGGCATATTCAGACCAAGTTTCATTGATGCACTATAACTCTAAGCTTCCATTTGAATCATCTTTCCCTGAAAATTTAAGTCGGGCTAATTGGTTAAAAAATACCCTGACCTTCAAGTAACAGAAGATTAGTCCCTGACCTTTTTATTTTACCATGATCTTGATCCTAAATCTATTTTTTTCAACAATGTAATCCTTCCATTCAGTTTTCCGTCTATCTATCAGCATGTGTGGTCACGTGACCGTGTAGAAGGATGACATGTGTGCCTCCCGGTGGTCAAATTTGATGGAAGGACTACATTGATGGATAAAGAATAGGTTCGGACCTAAATCAGAATACAATAAACCAAATACATTGAATAAATATTTCGTTTGCAAGGAGCTTATCATTTTATGATCAAGCCACGTTTTCAATATTTCAAAAGGCATTGGGTTTGGATTCAACTCAGCCATGTTTTAAGCTTCAACGCCACGGCTAATGCGTATCTTACACGAATAACCAGAATGGGGTGGCCTTTGACTCGGTTTAGGAGCTGGATCAGCTGGTCCATGGTCCAACCCTAGACTATTGATTGAACGTCTGAACATCTGGTCAGCTCTTTAAAGGAAAAGACTCCATATTGCTATTACTCGGTTCGTGTTCTTCGTTAAACGCAAACACTAGGTGGGTACCTCAAGAACTCTTTCATTAACACTCACACCCCACCTCTACACTTAACTCAGCAAACCTCATAAAGAACATGAGTTATAAGGGATCAATAATACTAAACAAAGTAGTTTATTTGCCTACGATGATGAGTCGAATGAGACTGACCTAGTTAATTTGAAGAAATTTTTTTAATTTTTATTCAAAACAAGAAGAGAGGAGAAATTCTGATCGGACAGAACTTTGAATCTTACCAGAAAAGTGTGAATAAATGTGTTAAGCATAATAATTTTTCATGATAGGGGGGAAAACTCAGATGAAAATATAAGAGAGAGGAAGAAAATGAATTCCAATGTTAAGATATCACAATGTTGTGTGGTCCCGCACCATGTGAGGACCACACAACATTGTGATGATGGGACCACCACATTAATTGGCAAGAGACAGCTGCTGTCTCTTGGAATTAAAATCAAATGGTCGGCTACTGTAGACAGTAGAGAAAACAGAATTAAAAGAGAGCAAAAACAGAGGAGAAAAACGTGAGAAAGAAAGAAGAGAAGGCAGCAGAGCAGTCTGTCTTCTTTCTTCGATTTCCAGTTCGTTCACCGTTGGATCGGGCTGAGATTTTGACAGCAACTTCTAGACACGTTCCTCTTCATTCTGAACGGTTGGATTGAAGATTGGTGGTGTGGAAGCTGATCGTTTTGATAGAAAACGGGGTTGTCAGTGTTGTGAGCTTTTCTCTAACATTACTCTCTTTAATCTTGTTGTAATCCGAGAATAAGTTGTTCTTGATGATATATATGCTGTAGCCCTTAGTTGAATCTGAGGAAGAACAATTGTGAACCCATTATTTGTGATAGTGAAAGTTTTTAGGTAGACTCCGGTCCCGTGGTTTTTCCCGTATCGGGTTTTCCACGTAAAAATCTTGGTGTTGATTTGTGTGATTATTTGCATTATATTTGATCATTGTTTGATTCTATTTTTTACTGCACAAAGAGAGAAAAAGGATTGGGACTTGTGAATTGTGAATTGTATTCCGCTGAATTGATCCGGTTAGTTGTCTCTAGTTTTCCCAACACACAATGAAGAAACCAATGGTTGCGAGGAAGTAGACTTTGATGCCATGAAGTTTGCTGATTGCAAAGTGGGCTGGCAATAGGCACTCCCGGCATTCTCACAATTTTTTTCCATCTGACCGAACTTCCTATCTAGCTCATCATGTTCAACCGCATCCTGACCATGAAAAGACAATTCATTTAGGTTGCCAATAAGATTCAGCATATAAAGCTCAGTTGGAAAGCTACTCCATTATGTAATAACAAAATCAAATTATGCCTAAGCAATTTGAATCCATTTCATTTCGATTTTATTTGGCCCCGAACAGCAATTCCTCTGCCAGACATGTTAGCCAACCGATTGGACAAAGGCCATCGAGGAAAAATGTAATTTGACAGCAAAAACCATAAAGTTCAAAGATGCTTTAGAAATGCTAAAGAACAATATAAAATTGTATCTTACGGACTAACTTCAATTTTTTTGCTGAACTAATTTTTTGATATAATATCATAATAATAAAGAGTTTGAATATCAGCATCTTTATTCTATCTAATAAAATTAAACATAAAAATAATGATTATATAAGTTTTGATAAGTTAAAAAATAATATAAAATTATTTTTGAAGTTTGGGTTAATCTAGCTATTTAAATGAAGCAGAGAGAAATGCGAGAACATATTTTAAACAACTGCAGTATACGGCGAGTATAATGATGTGGGAAATAAGAGAACAAATACATACCTTAACAGAATAGCGTCGAAATGTAGGAAGAAAACGTATCTTGCAGTACTCATTGAACATTATAGTAAGCAATAAGAGTGGAATTGTGGCTATGGAAGCAGAAGGTTTTGACTTCAGCCCAAAAAGCCCAATCATGGTGATTTGCATAAGAATGATTCCGACGAATATATAATGATGAACGTATGGCCAATACTGTCCGCATGTATCATAAGCAGTTTCGTAAACGTCTTCAATCTGCTAACCATGTTGACAAAAATCCTTGATAAGCAAGCGAAACGACTATACAAAGGCAAGGAAAGAAATCAGAGGAAAAGGATATTTAACATGGTTGGGGAATTAACATTGCTGAAGGGAAATAAAACTAGTGCAGAAACTTAACCTGGTTGACATATACAACGTAGCCTAGATAGAAGTAGCCAACAAGAAATGGAAGCAGCAAAGGAGCGACAACTGCATATACCATACCAATGAGTATTGATAGGGAGACTGAAGGGATGATTCTAAAATAGGGCAATGAATAAAGGTAAGGATTCTCCTCGTCTCCTGATCCGCCAACTGTGTGTGATTTCACGGCATCCCAAACAAGCAAGCCGGGCTGAAGGATTTCCAAAGAAAATCCTGACAACCCATCTGTTAAGATGTATGTCACGAAAAAATCAGCCTGGAAAAAAGAACAAATTAGCAGTCAAGCGGAGCCTGCAAGTTCATAAATTCATATTAGCTATAAGAATTGTTTGCATCATATGCCAGGGAAAAAGAGAATTGTGGTAGATAGCATATAAACTCAAGAAAAAGCATCAAATAATACACCAACTAATTAGATTAAGGCAACCTAGCTTACTTGAGAAGAGACAGCACTGGCAAGATGACTAGGAATACTCCTAGGGTGGGTAAAATATTCTCCAAGTTCATCAAGTAGGGATCCTGATATCAAGCTCAAAAAGAATACATTTCCCACGAGAAAGTAGAAAGCCATATTGCAAGCTTTAATCTCCTCCTTGCTCTTTGAAATCGAACCGCCTAATTTAGCCATGCCAAGCATTGCAAAGGGAACAACGTATATAAAGCCTTTGAGAATGGCACTTGGAAGATACCCTGTAATAATGGAGCTTAATCCTGGTCTATTGCAGAACAAGAACAATATGTCAGAGAGTTATACAGAACTCTGAGAAAGAGTTCAAATATTCGATTAGTATTCTGTTAAGTGATTGCTTAAAGTTTATAATAGATGCGAAAACTAAATATTTCTTAAAGCATAAATGCCAAAAAAACAAAATTGGAATTGGAATTGGAATCCTCACATTAGCTCCATAGCCATGGCTGGGGGGAACCATTTCTTAAGTTTCTCAAGTTTAGCTATTCCTTGAACAGCTGTAACTGGGACTGCAAAGAAAATTGTGAGGAGAGATGCTGCAACAACGACCCCGATTTTGCAAAGTGGCAAAATCTTAAAGGGAATTTCCAGACTCCTCCATGATACATCCCTTGGTTCTGGAGCCATTTCCGTGATCCATATGAGTGGATGTGAGTGCTGTTGAGTTTGGGAAACTAATGCTGCACCACGTCGGGACTTGAATGTAACAAAGGCAACAGGCAACTCCTAGAAAAATGAAAACAGAGTTTTAATGGTTAACTTATAACCACATGTGAGACATGAAGCATGTAAACTTTTCATGAATCGCATTTATGATATATCGTAGTTAAAGATGCAAAGTATAACGCAAGGCAAAAACAAGGCATGTATCTGCATGGCTGTTTCGAATACCATTATAAATTGAGCTTCTAGAAGTCCCCACAGTTAATACTTGACAGATGAAACATCTTCCAACTTCAAACTTGATACAAACATCCATGTAAATTTCTCTGAAGTTACCTTTCCTTTCAGCATACTTTCGTTCTGTAATTGACGAATCTTACGAACAATTTCTTGCTGCTTTTCCTCAAACAAAGCTATTTTCACATCATCTTCTTGAGATACATTTAAGAGTAAGCTTTCCTTGTCGCGTTTCTTAACTGTGAGCTTTCCTCTCAGGTCCTCTATCTTTCTCGCAACATATTTTGCTTGGTGCTGCATACAACAATATCAGAGGAACCAAGCAGAATTGAGTAAAGAATGTCTTACAATAAGCAAAGACAACTAAAAATCTTTCAGCGTGCAATAACGAGCATGCTAACTTGAAAGAACTTAAATCATTAAAAGCATGGGTTGATGAAAATGTTATTGATAGTGCATAACATTGGTCACTTTTCAATACCTTCTATGGCAAACTTTGAGAGAAATTTAGAAACATTCTACCACGTAGGAAAAACTTTCATGCTTTACATTTTATTGTAGTTCCACAAATCTACGAAACAGTAGTTATCTACGAATCCCATTCTGAAATGTTTTTTGCGCATTGCATACCTCAGCCTAAATTCATAGTTTCAGTAGCATAAATGCCATAGGGGGCAGAAAAAATAGGAACTCCGCTGAGCTACCAGAGCTTGACATCTAATATCAAGTGTCAAGTAAACCTCAAAGGATATCATGTTTCCATAGTAATGTATTTTTTACAAGAACTATATCGTGACATTCTAAGGCATATAATATCTTTGATTATCATAGAAAGCATATATAATAACATAGAGCAGCTAATCTGCCGAGACTGAGAATGAAAAATAGAGCCAACGCATTAGTGTACGAAATTCCAAGTTGTTCAAACCTTACCAACAGATCTTCGATATCTTTTCCATCATATATCATCTGATAAGAACAGTAACTGTTAGGATGATGTTTAGAGAAGAAGTGATCAACAGAGCACCCATAAGCGTTGTGTTCATTGCAGAAGGGAACTTGCCGAACAAGAACATTAAACCGATCAGGTTGATGCCTTAGGTGCCGAAGTAGTTGGATCCGTTTAACCGAAATTCCGTCATATTCCTGAAGATGAAATGATGCAGGAAATCACCTCAAATTTCAACTTATCTTGAATCTAAAAGACCAAGAAGCAACGTTATTATCGCAACGATCCACCATTACAACCTGGATAGTTCTGTCGATAATAAACAATAACATGCAATAAGTGAATTTTAAAAAAAGTAGTATTCTACATTTGTGAATACATAAACCGAAAAACTAACCTTGTACAACAGATATAATCCATAAAATGATATCAACCACAAGCACGTAAAATGCACCCAAAGCCTGTGGAATGAAGAAAACTTAGTAAATCAATTGAGTATTTGGTTATAAAGCAGTCAATTGGAAGATAAGCTTAAACCAAAATGCCAGTACTGCAATTCATATTCAAACACATGTAACCAGTAAAAATGTAGACATGAACATCAAGTATATATCTTGTATGCATACTTGAATGCTTCATATCTAAGTCGTAAAAAACGTAACAATTCTTTGAAATTCAGCATGGTGAAAGAAGTTTATTGAATTTGCAAGATGACAGGTTTCTTTCTTTCTTTTTTCCCCTGCTGAAACAGAAGTTTGTATACAAACAAATAGTTGCTTAGACAGACTTTGAGTTTTAGACAAACAATATCCAAAGTAGCAAAATATTCTACCCTCTCAAACCTGAACAACCATAAGCAAGATGGGAAACCCAACCTGTTCGAACCTGCACTAATATTTGATATTGTGAAAGGATCCATGGAATGATAGATGCTAGATTGTTCATCTTGGTCACCGAAATTGATTGGCAGAAGTACCACTAATCCAATAAGAGAACAAATTCCAAAGAAATATATCCTGCAAAGCAAACCATAAGTAGAAAATGAGTAATTTTGAAGAGCATATTCAAGAAATAGATCCTCATTCTTGGAAAACAAAAACTTCAGAATTCATTCCAATATGATAATATGCATAAAAACCAAAATAAATAAATGTAAAAGGGTGCTCCATAAGATCGAAAGATTGCTCTAAAATCTTTCCTGTTTAGTTTATTTAGTATAAATTAATCAGAATTTTTCCAAGTTTTCTTATCTTGATTCTGTCAAGAAAGTACTGAAATTTTTCCCATCACTTTCTTATACTTCTCATGCCTATTCAAGAACAAAAATTTTCAAATTTGTCAAGAACATAATCGAGTCCAAGAAACATTAAAGACTGGAATTCATGGGCAAAGTTAAAAACACAAGAGCACAAAAGAAGCAAACTAACCCAAATTTGAAGAGTCTGATAATGATGAGAGCATCAAGGCCACCAATATCAAGAACTTCATCTTCAGTGACTCGAAAAGCACGAGGAATCCAAGCAACTGAAGGGAGAAAGCGGGAAAGAGTGAAAGACTGCTCAAAGTGAACATGGTGTCGTTTGGAGAGGCGACGAGCGTAGTAAATGGAGGCATTAGAAGGTTGTTTCTTGAAAATTGAGAAGAGTGAGAGAACTATGAATGCCAAGCCAAAGTTAATGGCTGCCGATGCAGTAAGACTTTCTGGATTCATTTTGATCACTCAGATTCAGACTCACTACCATTGGCCAGAGTGGTTCTTAAGGAAGGGATGGGGAGAGAGGAAAGAGTGCCAGGTTTGGGTTGTACGTGGCATGGATGCATGCAAAGGAGGCAAAGTGGATGGGGATGAGCCTGCGCAACTGCCTTAGCTTGCATGAATTTTATTAGTTTTGAGATTTTGTGTTAATTAAGTTTGGGATTATTATGCGAAAAAACATAAAAGAAAATACTATGAGAAAAAACCATGTGTATTAAATTTAGTTTAGCTTAGTAGGTTGATTTAAAAAACTTATATTTAGGAACTTGATTCTGAGTTTTAAATTGACAAAAAAATCAACTTGTAATCAAGTCACTTAGGTAACCAATTATATTCATTAAAATCAACTTTGATAATTTTTTTAAAAATAAAATTATATTTTTTTTACTAAAAATTGTTTAATTCGAGTTGACTGACTGTGTTTAATTTTATATTATTTTAAATCAATTTTTTTTTTCTTCTAGTCAAAATTTTCATCCTCTGTTTTTTTTTTTAAATAAAAAAATCAAAATGAAATGGAAAAGAATATAAAATGGATGAAAAGAATGAAGTTATAAATGAATAGGGAAATAATGTTTAAATAATAATTTATAAAACTATAAGCACGAATAAATTATCTTGGGTAAACTAAGGGACTAAATTATAATTAACTCTAAGATTTATTCATTTTCCTTACTCCTTTTTTTTATTCGATGCCATTTAATGTTGATGGGCTAAAAAACATGTTTGGGACCAATTGATATGGCAAGATAGCCCACATAAACTCTACAAAGTGCACGATGAGGCCCATAATAATTTCTAGATGGGCCGTAATGACCCAAGAAATTGAGGTGGCTTAAGAAGTTAAAATTGGTGGACGAGAGAGCACGCGTGCTGCTGCTGTGATGCTCGTCCGTTTATATTAAAATAATCCTCATCAAGTGTTACATATTTTTGTATTTTTTTTTTAAAAAAATATTATATTTAAATGACTCAGAACTTTTCTGAGTTTTGGGTTCTATTAAACTTAACCTCTAGATTTTTTAATATCTTAAACTATTTTTTAAATAAAACTCAGGCTTCTCTGTCTAAGTTATTGTCCCTCATTTTTTTTTTTAATTTTAAATTACATGTTTTTATAATATATGCCATGTTTCTAAACTATCATCTACAATAATAAAATTGAATAAAAATATTTTTATTAAAAAATAATTTAAAATATTCAAATAAAAATAAATAAATTACTAGCTAGTAAGTTTTTCTTTCCTTTTGCCATCATAAAATATATAAGGAGTATATAAACGTTAAAATAAATATGGATTTTTATTTTTATTTATTTTAACGTTTAAACTTATCACTCACACTAAAAATATATATTTGTAAAGAAATTACTTTTTTATGTGAAATTGAATATTTGATAATATATAAGGAGTATATTTACTTTTCCACCATGCCTCAAAGGTATTTGACTTGGTAGAAAGCTATATAAAATTAAATTGTCATCATAGCATGATGTAATGGATTAAAGAAAATGAAAAAACTTATTTCTTAGTTAACCCAAAATTTTGATTAGTATTCTAACAAATTAAAAATAAAAATAACTCGTTTTAGGGTAGACTTTGGTTGATCTTGTGACACACGGGTTCACGTGACCAGTCCATCACCGAGCCTCAGCCTGGGTCAGTTCTGACGACGATGCTCTCCAGAGGCAACCTCAACTGTAAGGGAGTGGCTTGACCTGGACCCCACAGAGGCAAAAGTGGATAAAGAGAAGAACAAAGGGATGGCAGGGCAGCCATGAAGGAAATCTTTGGAGCTTTTAAATGCAATTTCGAGACAAGCAATGTAAAACAGACCGGAAACTGTGTTGTTGTTTTCTCAGTTGACTTGGTCTCCTCTAACCTCATTAAATTTTACCAGGAAAAAAAGAAAAAAGAAACTTACAGGAAACAGCAGCGGCCTTTAACGCATCAGGGAAGAAGTCAGAACCCTTGACACCGACCCTTTAGATAGCCTTCTCCACAACACTCCAAACAAGAAATTAATCTCCAATCCCTTCACACTCACCAACTAGATATTTTCGCCTATATTTCGACGGTTGTCCAAAATGTAAAGGAACACGACAAGTAGATGAAACCAAGAAACTCTAGTGTTCCAGGTCCTCGGTCTTTGTTAACGTATATTACTTGTAGATCCCGTCCAAGAAGAATTTAACCATGGAGGAGGAAACTTCTTTTGTGGAATTTTCAGTCAGTCTTCCCAGTTCTTGATTCGCTTCTTCAGGTTCATAGTCTTATTCGTTTCTTTTACCTCTGGATTATGAATTTTCTTGCTTTTGAATTCTTGTTCTAGTACAGAAGACTTGCTGTGTACACGTTTGTGTGTAAATATATAGACAACCACGTGTGTGTGTGTGTATCTTGTTATTTTCAGGCTCAGTTTCTGTTCAGTTCTTTTGATTTCTTAATACAGACACACTTCCTCTGTCAACTTCTGTAGATTTCTCGAGTTTTGGTTGGTCACTTCTATAATTACAACCCTTAAATACTCTTTCTCCACATACTTGATACGAGAAAGAAATGGAAAATCCTGATAGCAGAAGCATTTCTGAGATTGAATCAGAGCAACAAGCCTCGACAGAAGAGGTGGTATCACTTGCTAAGAACTCAGAATTCGGTAGAGAAATATTTACTGAATTTGCAGTTCTACTAGACAAGTTCACACCGGTTCTTGTAGCAATAAAGGATAATGAGAAACTCATGGACAGACCGCCAGTCAAAAAGGGAGTTGAATCCATAGAGAAAGAGCTTACTCGAGCTAAGAAATTAATTGAAGGAGCTTGTTCAAGATCACCCGTTAAGCAAATTGTGGTTGTTACTCAAGAACTTGGGAGATCACTAGGCCTTGTGCTTTTTGCAAGCATTGATGCATCCACAGAAGTTAAACAACATATTGCAGCATTGCACAGAGAATTGATGAATGTGAAGTTTGATATCAGTTTTACACCAAGTCCAAGTCCAAGTCCAAGTCCAAGTCTCGGCTCTAGCCCTTGTGTAATTCATGGTCCAAGACCAAGCAAAGAATCCGGGTTCGTAAGTGAGCAGGGCTCTTTTATTAATGAAATTGAGGAGGAAAAGATTAGTCTTAGCATTGATGATGTAGTGTTACAACTCAAGTATGGTAATGATGAAGAATTCAGGCTTGCACTTTTGCTCTTAAGTGATTTTATTAGGGATCAGGTAATTGATAAAGAGTGGATCCATGAAGAAGATATTATTCCAATTCTGTTTAATCGGCTAGGCTCGAGCAAGCCTCACAACAGGTTAACTATCATCCAGATACTGAGAATTCTCGCCTTGGACAATGATGAAAACAAGGTGAATCATATGAGAAATGTTTTAACTTTTCTACATAATTTTGGTTGCAAGTTTAAGAATTTCCACTTTGTAGCCTTCTCACATTGTCTGGTAGTCTGCAGGAGAAAATGACAGATGTAGTCTGCTTGTCAGGGTTGGTGAAATCTTTGGCACGTGATGCCGATGAAGGGAGGGAAGCTGTAGGACTGTTGTCAGAACTCTCAGATATTTCTGCAGTTAGGCGACGAATTGGAAGAATTCAAGGATGTATCGTTATGTTAGTCACCATGCTTAATGGGGATGATCCAACTGCTTCTCATGATGCAGCAAAGTTGTTGATTGCATTGTCAAGCAATACTCAAAATGTGCTTCATATGGCTGAGGCTGGTTACTTTAAACCTCTAGTTCATTGCCTGAAGGAAGGTAATATTAAAGCTTCCTTTCGCTTAATGCATGTTCTGTAGCATAGTTTTCGTGTTCAGAACTGTGGATGTATTTGATGTTGTTTGATGTGCCTTTTGAGTGAAAAGGCATGTGGGATTTTTGCGAGTTGTGTGAATTCTCAATTGAAAATCGATATCAAGTGTGAACTTGATTTCTACCAATTTTTTATACCTTTCAAGCCCCTTGTTGTCTAAATTTAATCATCTTTTTTTTTATATAGGCTCTGATATGAGCAAGATCCTCATGGCAACAGCAGTTTCAAGGATGGAGCTCACAGACCAGTGCAGAGCCTCCCTTGGTGAAGATGGAGCAGTTGAGCCCCTTGTCAAGATGTTTAAATCTGGAAAACTTGAAGCCAAGTTATCTGCTTTAAATGCATTACAAAATTTGTCAAACTTGACAGAAAATATAAAACGTTTGATCAGTTCAGGTATTGTATCACCCCTGCTCCAGCTACTGTTCTCCGTGACATCTGTCCTTATGACACTCAGGGAGCCAGCTTCTGCAATACTTGCAAGGATTGCTCAATCAGAAACTATCCTGGTTAAAAAAGACGTGGCCCAGCAGATGCTCTCGCTTTTGAATCTTTCCAGTCCAGCGATTCAGTATAATCTTTTGCAAGCTCTAAATAGTATCGCATCCCACTCTAGTGCATCCAAAGTAAGAAGAAAAATGAAGGAAAATTGTGCAGTCCAGCTTCTTTTACCCTTTCTGACAGAAAGCAACATCAAGATCAGAAGTGCTGCATTAAATTTGCTTTACACCCTTTCTAAAGATTCACCAGAAGAGTTCATGGAACAGCTTGGAGAATCCTATCTTATCAACATAGTCAATATCATCTCATCATCAGCATCTGAGAGTGAAAAAGCCGCCGCAATCGGCATAGTAAGCAATCTTCCTGTTAGCAATAAGAAATCAACAGAAGTACTGAAAAAGTTACATTTTCTGCCCATTCTGATCTCACTAATGAGTTCAGGTGCATCAACATCAACTTCAACAAAAACATGGTTAGAAGAGAGCATTGCAGGCGTACTTATTCGCTTTACCATTCCTTCTGATAAGAAATTGCAGCTTCTTTCAGCAGAACTAGGGGTGATTCCTATCCTTTTGAAGTTGCTAGCAAGTGAATCATCAGTAACCAAGTGTAGAGCAGCAATCTCACTCGCACAACTATCGCAGAACTCAGTAGCTCTTCGAAAGTCCAGAAAATCACGGTGGACATGTATGCCTCCTTCCGCAGACACTTTCTGCCAAGTCCATGATGGCTATTGTGTCGTTAAAAGCACATTTTGTTTGGTCAAGGCCGGTGCTGTCCCTCCACTGATCCAAATATTGGAAGGTGAAGAGAGGGAAGCTGATGAAGCTGTCCTCAACGCCCTCGCAACTCTCTTGCAAGATGAAATCTGGGAGAGTGGAAGCCTCTACATGGCCAAAACGTCTGCTGTCCAGGCCATAATAAGAGTTTTGGAATCAGGAACTGTAAAGGCTCAAGAAAAAGCACTATGGATATTAGAGAGAATTTTTAGCATTGAAGAACACAGATCACAACATGGAGAATCTGCTCAGGCGGTCCTCATCGATCTTGCACAAAATGGCCATCCAAGATTGAAACCCACAGTTGCAAAAGTATTGGCACGGCTTCAGCTATTGCAAGATCAATCTAGTTACTTTTAAGCAGTGTTATTAAACCGGGTGCGGGTTGAGTTTAAAAAAAAACCAAGTAAACAATTTTATTATAAAAAAAATCAAAATTATGTCTTTTTAACTGTTTTTTTTTTTAAAAAAGTTAAAATAACATTGTTTTATTCAATTCGTTTAAGTCATTCAACTCATGATTTAAACAATGAATCAAGGTTTAATACCTCTGTATTAAAAAGAGAATTCACATCGTGTGAGTATTATGTCGTGATTTTTTTAAATGATTTTATACACATTATTTCATTCACTTGTATTCCCTTGATGTATTTCGATAATCTTTTTGTATGGATGAAGCAATTATGTTTTTGATATTATAAAAATTGTGTTTCTGATTTCTGTATTTGCATGGCTGCCATTCATGAAAGAACTTTCAAAATGCTGTGTCCATGTTTAATTTATAAATATTCAATATTATCACACACGCGAGTTCGAATCCTGTAAACCCATCTCTAATCTTCAATACGACATGTCGTTTGCATAAGACATTAGTAAAATAGAAACAGTGTCGTTTAGACCCAGCGCCATCTTCCTCCTCTACTTCACTAAGCAAAAACCCTGACAAAAACCCTAACTTTCTCTCTCTATCTAAAAATGCTCCGTCGAAACATCCGATTAAGAAGAGAGTATTTGTACCGAAAAAGCTTAGAAGGCAAAGAGCGTTTACTTTACGAGAAGAAACGCAAAATCAAAGAAGCCCTAGCTGGTACCAATCCTCTTCCCTTTTTTCTTAATTAATTTAATAAAAAAAACTGATTTTTTTAACTAATTAATTTTTACAGAGGGAAAACCGATTCCTACTGAGCTTCGAAACGAAGAAGCCGCTCTTCGTCAAGAAATTGATCTTGAAGATGAAAACACCGCAAGTAAGCTTCCTTTATATATATATATATATATATATATATATATATATATATATAATTTCTTATTTAAATTTTTAGTTAATTATTTTATTGTTTGCATAATTTTAGTACCGAGGAGTCATATTGATGACGAGTATGCGAAAGCGACCGAACGAGACCCGAAAATTTTATTGACTACGTCGAGGGATCCGAGCGCTCCTCTTACTCAGTTTGTTAAGGTAATTTGTTAGGTTTACGCGTTGAATTGTGTTGAAAAAATTAATTATGAAATATTATGTTGTTTTGAATGTGTTAAACACATGGATTTGTTTTGTTGAGAATTTGATTCGAATGGTTGGCGGAACCTTGCACAGGAATTGAAGTTTGTGTTTCCAAATGCGGAACGAATCAATCGTGGTGGTCAGGTTAGTGAATTAATCTGTTCATTTTATGCTCAGAGTTGTGCTCCTCCCTTGCATCTAAAGGTGGGACTCATGAATTATTTTCATGGTGAGTCTGATGTTTTTGTGGGATGGAGCTGGGGGCAGCTACTGGTATAACTAATAATTTCTCTTTCAAGAGACTGACTTGGGGTTAAGAAGATGGTTTGGCATTTGTGTTTTCGCATTTAATGATTTCCGTAGAGGTGGTGAAGAAATGTGTGGTTAATAGAATTTTGTTGTGTGAGTGTTTAGAGGAAGTTGAGTTTTGTTAAAGCCTGCGAGTCTAGATTTTCTTGGCTGTGTAGGAGATTGATTCTGTTTGTTATGTTGGTGACTTTTTTGAAAAAATGCTCATTTGCAGGTTATATCTGAGATTATTGAAAGTTGTCGGGCACATGATTATACTGATGTGATTTTGGTGCATGAGCATCGTGGTGTGCCAGATGGTTTGGTTATATGCCATCTACCATTTGGTCCAACTGCTTACTTTGAATTGCTCAATGTGGTAAGTAGTTTGGTTATTCTTACATTTTTTGGGAGTATTCATTGGGCTAATGTTTTGGGGGATTTTGTATACTGATTAAGTGTCCTTATTGTAGGTTACTAGACATGACATTAAGGACAAGAAAGCCATCGGAACTATGCCTGAGGCCCACCCACATTTGATTCTTAACAATTTTAAATCCAAGGTATTAATTTCTCATTCCCTGAATGTCTATTCTTCAGTTTTGGAGTTTGACTTCTTCATGTGCAACTTGTGGTCATTTGAAGATTTGATAGACAATTAGCAGCCTTGAGTTAGCATGTTGCTTTTGAAAGAAATGGAAATTGTGCTATTTAACCAGTACATAACCAATTCAAACAATTGCTTTATTACTTAAACGTTTTAACCTGTCGATGGTTCCATTGTGGAATTTCTTTTGTTGATATTGACAGCTGGGAGAAAGAACAGCAAATATTCTAAAACATCTTTTCCCTATGCCGAAGCCAGATACAAAACGCATCATTACTTTTGCAAATCAATCTGACTATATCTCCTTCAGGTTGGTTCCCTGTTCTAGTCCATGAAAGATTCTTGTTTCAAGCCAAATGAGGACAATTTGAAACAACTTCCATGATGTCTTATTTTATGCCATTATATTGTAATTGCATGGGATATCCACCTTTGCTTGGAGTTGCTTGGGATACCTGTCTTAAGTTCAGCTTGTTTATGTTTGTGAAAGAGCTCCAAGTAGACCTCATCAAATAGCTTATCTACATTGTTCATTTTCTAGCCCTGTTAGTGTAGAGGTTTGCTATGAGAAAATTCATAGACAATCTTATGAAGCTGAAACATCTCAAAGAAAAGGAATTTAAAATAATTCTGTAATGATGCTTTAGTCTTAGCTTAGCAAATGACAGGAGGCAGCAGTCATAAGCAATTTGCCTTCTGCTCTACTAGCTCTTACATCACTTTGTGTTGTTGGTAATAGCAATGATGTTTGATGTTGGAAAGTATTCAAATTTATCAGAAAATATCCTGAGTTGACTAACAGAGTGTATATTTAAAGATTGAAAGCTTTGAAAAATATTCTTGAACTACTTGACCAACAACATAACATGTATCATGATAAAAAAAAAGTAGAAAAATAAAATAAAAATAAAATTGTATTGTTACCAAACATGGTCAACCTAGTTACTGGATAGGAAGAATGTATATATGCACAAACCATTACCTGTAATAGTATTTTCCTGTCATGTGTTTGGTTATCTCAAGTCTGAACATTTTCTTTCTGTTGGCTATTATGTTTTCTGTTTGCCAGCTGTTAATTAGCGAAATTCATTGTCTTTTTTGTACCGAACTGATCACCTTTTCTTCATATGCAATATGCTTTGGCTGATATTTTTTATTTGGTATTGTTTAGGCATCATATTTACGAAAAGCACGGAGGCCCTAAGTCTGTTGAGCTCAAAGAAATTGGTCCACGTTTCGAAATGCGGCTCTATCAGGTATCTCTAATATCAATTAGTTCAATTTTTTACCGCGCCTAAGATTTCTTGCCTCGAAGTTAGAAATGGCTTCCGTGATGTTCTAATTTTATTTTTCCGTGATAGAGAAATTGTAGACATCCAGAATCTGATTGATATCAGTTATGGGCAAAACATTATTACGTCACTTATATAGCCTCCGCAATGCCTTCTGATATTATTACTAATCGTCAGTGTAATTTTTGGATTATTGATGTTTCTGTTTCTACATTGGCTCTGCAGATAAAGTTAGGGACAGTGGATCAGACCGAAGCACAAAATGAATGGGTGCTTAGACCATACATGAACACAACAAAGAAACGGAAGTTTATTGGAGATTGACATGAGCCTCAGGAACTAATCTCGAACTTTGTACCTTCATTTCTTCTGTCTTGGCAATTTTGGCATCAAAAATATGCACGAGCCCATTTATATTTGCTCCTGTTGAAGTTATTTTCCCATCGAATGAGTCGATATGTATCTGTGCTATCTTGAACACTTCAAGCCATTAACCAAGACATTTACACGCCCTTGTCAGTTTTTTTTTTCTGAATTCATGGAGATTTTCATATTTCAGCAACAAATGATGATCGTATGGCATGAAAAATAGAAAATAAATGCCCTTGACAGTATTGATCTGAAAAGGACACCGGGATGATCAATTTCCAGCACCGGGTATGATGGGATGATATTCCTGAATTCCAGGGCACAAGAAACATAATGAACGAGCGGGAAAAAAAAAAACGATGTTCCACAAAACGACTTCAAATGAATGGCAGTGATTTCAATTCTTAGAAGAGTTTTCCGTGACTAGGTTAGCTAGTTGATATGAATATTACAACAAAATCCCTTTGCAAGCAAGATTTCTCTTTTTTGCACTGTACAGTACAGATAAACGACTCCAAAGGAGAGTGCCCTTCATCTTCTTCCTATCAGATACAGATACTGCCAGAAAAGCTAAACAGTTACTTGCCAGTTGGCGTTACTCGTCTCTATCTGCAAGTTATGCTTACAACTTGTGCGATTCGGTGGAGAAAGTAAAGGCTACTCCTCCATGCTTGTTTCCCCGTTTGCACCACTTGGTGGCATGCCATCTTCATCATTTGGGCAAGCTTCGCTCACCTTTTCCCCATTCAATTGGTTATCAGGTTGCAAATCCCCGTCTTCACCACTTGGAATAGCATCCATCTCTTTTGATTCCTCTGCCTGGTTGTCCCCACCACTTGGAATATCATCAATCTGTTTCGATTCCTCTGCCTCGTTTTCATCTGGTGTATCATTGATTATTGCGCCCTTTGCAGGAGCAGGTCCATCAGATGGATACGCAATGTAGTGCTCATGCTGATAGCTCATCATACGTGCCTGGAATCAAGAGTAACCATGACTTCAACCACTAGAACTTTATACAGCAGACTAAGATAAAATTTGCAAGATAAAATTTGCAAGTGGATTTTAATTGGCAGCCAACAACAAAGCGGATGCACCGCATCACAGGCTGGAAAAGGTTTCTTCATCTTGCAAAATAAAGATCAAGCTACTTTATGCACGTGACTTGGCATATTATAAGCCCAAATGTTTACATTTGAAGTACTTAAAACATACTTAAACAATATTGCAAGCCTGTCACTGCTTTGTGCAGTACTTGGTGCGACTTGAATGTACCACACCATCACCCAACAGATGGGAGTGACAGTGCCAATGTCTTGGAGGTATTAACAAGAACAAGCACACCCTTTTAAGAATAATGCAGGAGATTTTCTTAGGAATTGAAAATGAACGGATATGAAAAGTACAAACCAAAGTGCTCAAAACCAAAAGCCAGTTTGATACCTCTGACAATAAGCTATTAAAGTTCAGACCAGGTGAAAATCTGATAACTTTAAAATATCTGAACAAGACAAAGCCAAAGGTCTTGTCAAGTTGATCCATCACAAACTAAACTTGTTAGGCAAGAGTTGATTCACACCGTGTGTGTTTGTGTGTGTGCACTGGCGTTTGCAGGTGTGTGTAAGCTTCATCAGCCTAAAATGCTTTATTCTTTACTCTGCAATATGCACAACTTTCACCTAACATGAGGCAGGTTGCCCTTCATATTTTATTAAGGTATCTTTAACAAATCATTTTCATAAAGGAACTAAGTAAGGCATTCTCCCATTTTCTTACTGGGCTGTGCTAGTTTTGGGTGTGTGGCCACAGTATAAGTTTAGGTTTTAAGACAGCCAACTTCTCAAGACTGTTCCTCAACTTAATGAATTGAAGAATCAACCATAAAACAAGACGTGAAAGGTATATGAAGCAAAGAGCTATATACCTGATGCAATTGATTCATTTTATCCATTACAATGTGGCCCATCTCCTCAACGCTGCTAACAAAATAAGGATGTCCAATGTCTTCAACTTGCCGCTCTGTATATGTCGAAACTTCACCAAAATTCAGCGCAAGGCGATCAGGTCTCTGAAGCAAATGTTGAAATGTAGGCTGCAGTTCATAACATTGTTCAAACAGAGATCTGCGGCAAAATACATAAAGTCCAAGTCGGGCACGGGACATGGCAACAACCAATCTTCTAACATCACGAAGGTGACCCACAAAGCGAGAACGCACTAGAGAGAGCAAAATAAAATCATTTTGCTGTCCTTGAAACTTATCAACAGTGGCAACCTGTACATGAGCATTGATGGTGATTATAATGATATTGAACAAATACATACGTACATATGGTGCGTTGCGTGTGTGTGTGTGTGTGTGTGTGAAAGCCTGCTGCCTGAATTGCAACAATGGTGTTAAGAGTAACAAGATGGCATTGGTGCAACAAAAGATGCCCCTTGGATGGAATTGGTCATTCCATGTGCACCAACTCACATGTATAACTTTTATTTGGCCATCAAGCAACTAGATGAACCTCATTCTAAGCAGAAGTATATAAATATGTGAAAATCAACCTTTAGAAAAATTACTCATTTTTCATGGTCATTATGCCTAGTTAATTTAAGAGAAGCAATCAAGCATCTTACCTTGCAGGGTGGGCCTATAAAGTCATAAGGGACGCATCTTCTGTTGATAACATCACGAATAAGAAGTTTTTGCCCATTGTAAGTGGTCAATATGGAGATCTTGTTTGCAGGATATCCAAGCAAACGCATGTATATATAAACACTAACAATGTATTCAGCCTCTCCCTCATTTTGATAGAACCAGGGAGAAGGAGCAGTCTCGCCTCTCCCATGATAATCAGGCACGTCCACTAACTGGTAATCATAGGAGAACCCAGCATTTGCATTCTTAAAGATAGCCCCCTCCTTTACATAAGGAAGGTCTCCCAAATCTCTGTATCTCCAATTGTAAAGCTTAGCTATGCTTGGCCTGGCTCTACCCTGGGCATTGAGCTCAATATAAGGAATACCCAGCCGAACAAACCTAGTGAATAAGCTCTGATCCATGTGGCTATACTTCTGAAAAGCCATGTTTTTCACAACGGGAGGCAACTGGTGATGATCACCAATCAGTATGCAGCGTTTAAGACGTGCATGACCATCCTCCTGCCTCTGAAGTAACATTGGTATGAAAGTTTCAATCTCCAATATTTGGGCACTTTCTTCCATCAGCAAGTTGTCATACTTAAAACCCAACTGGAGGAAGTCCTTTCTCTTCAGAGCTGCATGTGTGCAGGTCATTGCCACTATCTTTGCCTGTTTTGTCATTAGGTAATTTGCTCGATCAGCTGTTGATTTGAGCAATTCAAAAGCCCTACACTCTTCTAGTTCTTGGAACATAGTCTTGAGATAACGAAAGCACCCTTTTGCTGCCCGCATGTCTTTCTCAAATGATTGACCAGTAAAAACTGGCTGAGGGGTGTTGGAGAAGAACTCCTTAAAAGGAAAACGGTCCTGGACAAGTGTTGGTTTATCTTCGTTATCCGCACAAGTAGCAAGGAATTGCTCCCAACGTGAATATACATGCAGTAACCAAAAGTATCCAGCAGTTTCACAAGTATAAGCTACATCCTCAGGAAGTTGGAGAGATCTTGCAAGCCTCTCCACTTCGCTAAGCAATTCCAACCGTCGAACAAGCATTGCATTGACACGCCCTTGCCTACTGAAGTCAAGATCAGTTGCTAGTTCTTGTTCACCTTGACCAAGTCGAAGAAGATACCGTGCTGGCACATCTCTCTAAGAAAACGATGAAAAAGTTCCAGGCATTAAAGCAACATATACACGAAATAAGCTTTTCTAGATACAGAACAGGCTTTAATATCAAGAACACCAGTGAATGCTCCATATCAAGAGCGCAAAACTCAAGGGATCATATTCACATTTAACGAATATCTAAATTACTAGTCTTTATGTCAATATCCACATGAATATATTTCAAACCTAATACCTGCATTATCTTCTCAAACAGGTCATTCAAGGCCTGGTTGGAATGGGTGATTATTAATGTTCTCTGGGACGGACAATTATGATATAGAACATTCATGATTTGCACGGCTGTATCAGTCTTTCCAGTACCAGGAGGCCCCACAACCATGGTTAGTCCTGGCTGGATACCAGACATGATCGCTCCAATCTGCACAAGAAAAACAAATGCAATCATTCAAAAAGAAAGTAATAGCATGTTTCTTATCCATCATTATCCACTTCAATGCTTGTCAACCTTGTAAGTGAAAAAAGAGACCATGATGCCAACATTTAGAAGAATCTGTTAGATTATAAACCCCCAATGTAGACACATAAAAGCTTGAGAAAATGATGGATGTCAAAAGCAACAAAAAGTTCAATTATCCAGTAAATCACAAATAGTTGAACTGTTTCTCATTGCAGAAGTAATGTGTTTGAAACTTGGATTCGCACCCATTTTTACGAACAATAAAAAGCAAAGAGAAGAGAAACTAACAAAGGATTCCACCCATTAAATAAATACCAAAAGATCCCAGAGACTAGGTAAATGAGTTGCCATTCACCTGTGTCGATGTAAATCTGACTGAGTTCTGGTTTGGCTGATCTTGAGGATAAGGTCCTGGATCAGGAGGAATGTACGCCTCAACAATAAGTTCTTCTTTTTCCCTACCAGAATCCACCATATTGACACCATTTTTGGAATCAATAGTAGATTTCTCATTCCCTGGAATTGCATGAGTGTAGCCCTTCAATTTTTCTGGAAGCCTAATTCGAAAAGGAGGTCTTGGATTCAAGTTAGCCGAACCATCTGGATTTACAAAACAAACCTGCAGAAAAGAAAGACGAGTACGTTGTAAATTTATGTTTCTCTTTAGAATGAACAAACTACTAGGGAAAATCAGCATTCACCACACACCATCTTTTTAAGGCATTAACCTCCTTAAAATGTGTTTGTATTGTCTCTAAACAACAGAAATTTATGTGACTTATAAAATTTCCACCTGTAAAAGGCATTGCCATTGCAACCATATAGCTCATGAATGATCCCACAATCAAAAATTTCGCTGTAGACTACAGAAATGCTTAAAACTCATGGATAATGAAGGCCTACAAGAATTAATGTCTGATTATAGTCTTAAATTATATTCAATATTTTTTTGCAGTACTATATTTGCTAAAGAGTAGCCAAAAGTAGCTTTTATTAGGAATCTAATTACATTTATATTCCATAGGGCTTCATGTAGTCTACTTTTCCTGTCATTATTGGGTATAGATTTTTCAATTTTCTTATAGGTTTGGTACCTATATAGAGCATCATATTTACACATTTAAAAACAATTGTATGAATACTGACTGATCAAATAAAACAAAATAAAAGGAACAGAAAAGGAAGAAAGCTACAAAACCTCATTTGCACCTTATGATGATAAACAACTTAAATAAAGTGTTTGGAAGGGAGGGAGATGACTCCCTGATGCGGACGGCAAAAGAAGCAAGAATGATGACTTTTTATAGGCAAGGGTATTTCTGTGATTTTCATTTTAGATGGGAAATCTGAAAAATTGTCTAAGTCTAGGTTATTTTCTATTTAGTATTCTATCGGTTCTAAAGTAATTAGCTTCATCAGGTTTTCCTATTCCAAACAGGAATACTTATGTTGGAGGTTCAGGAATCCATGTCCTTGTTGGATTTGGACAACTAAAACTCTATAAATAAGCATGCAGTCTATCAATATTTTAGAATGCAATGATATCAAATAATTTCCATCAAAGCTTTGATTGCATGACTCAATCTCTTCTTAGGAGCGACTCTTAAGAACCATAGGTGTGACTCCTAGAACCTATCTACATCCTTCCTTGTATTCCTTCATAAATTCACAACAATACAGCCCTAAACAACTGCTAAAAGTCAAGATTCAGAACAGCCCCTAAGCTGTCCTGCATCACTTCCCCTATCTCAGCATGTTAGCAAGGGCCTATATATGCAAATAAAAGGGGAAACAAAAACCAAAGTCCAATCATAGAAGCAAAGAATAAGCAATACGAACCTGGTGATCTGGAAAACTCTCCTTTAAATGGTCTGCATCCAAGAAAGTATCTTTGAAATCTACTTTCTGAAGATGATCAGGCATTTTGGTCCATTGTGCTGCAGAAGGATCCCCATAGCCCAGAAAAATGTTGTGCAACCAGTCAGGAACAATACAATATTCATTCATAAGATCTCTTATAGATTCTAAGATTGCTTTGAAGTTATTTTCCTTAGGTTTCCTCCTCATCAGCACATTAAATGTCCCATAAATGTCTTCAGCACCTCTCTCTGCAATATCAGTGACATCCATGTGGTACTGGGCTGTATCTAAAGCAACGGTTACAGTTCTAAGTTCACCTTTTGGTGGTTTCCACTCCTCCCTTTTAATTTTTCCTGTGAAATCGTTCATGAGTGTTCCCTCCTCATCACGGATCTCAATAATTTCACATCCCCGCACATATTGGAGGCCAAGCCTCTCTGGAACACTGGCCTTCTCAGCTTCCTCGGCACTTAGAGGCTCAAATGACGGGCGAACTGAAAGTAAGAATAAAACATCATGCTCCTTCAGAGCATTCCATTCAGATCTTATTTGTGCTTTATAACTCGAAATGCTAAAAGTAATTTTTGCTGTCACAGATGATGGCTTGACTTCACCAATATTTGGCTGTTTGACCTCGGTGATCTTAAATTCTTTTATTGGCACAGCCATTCTTGACCAACCACGAAAAGCAGTTTCTCCCTCGTTATTAATGTATGGAAGGAGATGTGGTGTGGCTTCCTGAATATCTTCACGAATCTCATATGTTGATTCAAGCCGGAAGAGATTAAAATTTCTTAAAAGGTAATCATGAAGTGTTAAAAACTGCAGATTAAGTTTAGGAAGTGCCAGACAACCTTCTCCTGAATAGTTAATGCTAGGCACAACACTCTCATCCCACATAATCTGTTCATTTGGATAAAGTGGAAGAGCATTTATTGCTTCTTTTTGAGACTGCTGTCTCTCAAAGAAGGAGACCATGACTTCAATAAGAAAATCAACTCTTTCAGACCAGGGATCTTCCGCGGAGACCAGTTTGAGCTGATAAAAGAAGTTAAAATGTCAGTGAGTAGATGTCTACTTGTTCCAGTATCAGCACACTTGCACATTGATCAATGTAAAAACTAAAATTCAAAAAGATCTGAATTTTTTGCACTACAACATCTACACTTCAGACTTGAACAGACATGTGGCAACAAAAAAGCCAGCAAACTGACAGCTGATTTTTGACAGGCTGTCTTTTATATACAAAAAGGCATGGTCGGTTGGAGTTAAAACATTCTCGTTAGACATAACATAGACAAAGAGTTCTTCTCCCTGTGATTGATTGTCTACCTCTGCAGCTTTTACATTCGATTTATAGAAGAAAAAAAAAAGTATTATGATTATCGAAGAACTCAGTGGCACCCCCTTTTTCTATCTGATTTGGCGTTACAGCTTCATATGTATTGAACTTTTAGCATTTTCCTTGCATATGTACTCCACTCAATGATATTCTTAGTATATTAGCTATCAAAAGTTGAGGACTTTGATTTCATGAAAACAATAAAGCTATGAAGTTCTACTTGGGTTCCAATTACCAATTAAACAAGCAGCAATTTACTTTAGGCAGTTACAAATAAGTTCGATTGAACATTAATAGGCGCATTGCCACTATAAGTTGCAAACAACTCTATACCATAGTAAAGACCAATCAAAGTAATGAAAAATGACAAATGAGCATACATGGAAGCATAACATGATGACAATAACCAATTATGAAATAACACTAGCATGGAGTAGAAAAATCAGCTGAGATAAAATGGAGAACATTAACCTAGTTGGAGTACATATCATCCTTCACATACCTTACAGCAAACCAAGTCCTTCAACTCTTCGGGAGAGAGCACAGACAATTTCTTGGAGAGATCAGCTCGCTTGTGAATTGCACCAACGTTAGACAATGCAAGTTCTCGCAGCTACAACCAAAGTGGGTTGTTTAGAAAATTAATACAAAGAATAGAAATCAAAAGATAATTAATGTCACAAGAAAGATCAACTATAAAAAGCTGCATCCTTTTGCAACAGACAATAGTTAGAATTTCAGCAGTTACATATGAAATACCTTGGGAATTTTCTTAAAGGCAAGGAGCTGGAAGGCTTGGAAACGCTCATAATGAGATCGAACCACTTCATCATCTGTTAATTGTGTGCCATAATAATCATTAATCTCAAACCGCTCATAGAACTGCAGCAAGTCAACCAGTTGAGCAAAGAGTTTCCCTTTTTCATGTCTGTAGAGAGCACTTAAATGACATTTCGCAACAACAGCAACATCAGCTACAAGAGGCCTCAGATACCTATACATGGTGGAAAACAAAGAAAAGGGAAAATAAAAAACATAGAATGAAATAAACTGGTGTATGGAGAATATCAACATCTTGAAAGCATAAGATGCACTTGTAAAGCAAGATTGGTTTTGAATTAGAAAAATTCAAGACATGAACTATATAAGAACCGGCCTGTAATAATTAAAAAACTTGAAGAAGAAAACAAAGCTAAGTGAAAATGAAACAGAGAGAGAGAAAGAGGAAGAGAGATGAATATACCTCCTTGTTGGCAGTTGACTTAACAGATCAATTAGAAACTCCATAAACCTCTCACAATACAAGACTGCAGCATCATCAATTTCATCTTCGTTTGCAGAGCTTTTCTGGGGAAAAACTTTGAAATCAAGCACCTAAGAGAGGGATAAAAACATAATAGGTTAGCTTTGAAACAAGTTTAAGGGGAAAAAACAGATACTGACTGCATTGTGTTTTAAGGTAAGACTTTACATCAAGAAACTCTTCAGTGAAATTCCTCAAAAACCTCACTTCAAGCGAGGTTGACGGGTTGAAAACTTCTCCTCGTTTAGTTGCCTCTTCAGCCTCTTTTCTTATTGTCTTTCTCCATTTCTTAATCAATTTATTATTAAGACAAAGCTCCATCTGCAACCAAAAGAAACAAATTATAGGCTTAGTAGGCTACACAGCATACAAGCAAGACTGTTAGCAAAATAGGATTACACAGAGCACAAAAATCTCACCTGAAAGCGGCCATATGACAAACTGTGCCATGACTCAAAACTTGCTATTCTGAGGACCGTCTGACTCACCATTTCATCTTCCAAACTCTATGAGGCGAAGTTGTTAAATGACACAAGAAGAAAAATTAAAATTAGAGCATGATCCACTATTCCTCAACAGAACAAATGAGCCATTCCAAAAACAAAAGGGAAAATGACATTCAATAGAAAAGATCTACATGATGTCTAGTGCACTTTGGTACTCAACTGCGACGCAAATGAGCCATTACATGATGCTACATGGGGATGCATGGTATGCCAAATTCCATCACAACAAAAAAACCTACCAGAGGAATTATCAAAATAAAAGGAAAAGGGAAAAAAAGAACTTGTAGGAAAGCAGCATACCTGAAAGGCATTAATCATGAAAACTAGGTAATTTGTCTTCTCTGCTATACTCAACTCTCTCCCCTGAAACAGCATTTAAAACATCATCAATCAATTTAACATGGTAGTTCTGAAGCATCACCTGCTTTTACAAAACATCTCATAGGAAATTAATGAAGAAAAAAACCAAATATAATTACCAACAGAATTTGAAATAAAAATTGTAACACAGTAGACCTGTTTATTAGAATTTAATTTTTATTATGTTCCTCCTAGCAAAGTTTTAACACTGGCAAATTATATGGTCAAAAACTTAAAGAAAAGGTCACGAACCTCCTTCAGGTGAAGAACTCTATCAAGAAATCTTTTGAAGACATCCTTCCGATCATAAAAGCATGACCAAGCTGCCACATTTTCTCGAAACTGCAATTTACAAAGATAATATTCATGAAAACATTAATTCTTTCATCCAATTAAATTCATACTTAATAATAAAAAATAGAAAAAAAAATATGGCATGATTGCTATAACAAAAGAATACACCAAAACCAAAATTTCCTCTAATCACATCTTCCCCAACTTTCGTTCTTCAACCATCAAGCACAACAGTAGCAAATGAAAGATACAAAAATAAATAAATAAAATGCAGGGTTTCACTATGAACCCAAGTCCTCACTTGACAAAACCTAGTACATCTTCTTGACTTCAGCTGACTCAAATTTTCAATTCATCAAGCTTCCACTCTCAAAAATTCCATCTCAAGAAAGTTAAATTATCCAAATATAACACTTCAAATGAACTTAAGAATTATCTCCCCGTTTCAAATTTCTCATATATTTAAACAAACAGAAAAAAATAAAAAAAAAACCCATTATTCCTTTCTCATTTTCAGTTTCCACAGCTAGCCCCCAAAAAAACCCTAAACTTCATTACTAATTCACATGCAGCGCAACACACACAAGCAAAAAACCTTAAATAAATCACTAACCTTCTCATTAATCATAAGAATCATAGACATAACATGCTCAAACGTTGCCGTTTCAGGATCAAAATTGGGCCATAAATAATTCTCCAAATACTGACTAACTTCCAAAATCATCACTCTCTGCAAAGGCACAGTCTTTCTCCCTTCTTTCACCTTCAACTCCGTCTCATATATCTTCTTCACCAGTTCCGCATCAAACCCCCTCCTCTCCTCCTCTTCCGCCAACATGTCTCCGCCATCCGCGACAGCAGAAGTGGTCGTTTTGAGCCAGTTTGCGGAGGCAATCTTGGTCAATCTGTCGCGTTGGATCTCGGAGAGAGTGATTGAGCTGGGGAGAGTTGTTGAACCAGGTTTGGAATCGGCTGATTTGGTCTCGGTTCGGGTTGCAGAGAGGTCGAGTGGGTACTCGGCCACGTGGTGGCGCTTGAAATCGTAAGCGCCGGTGCCGTATACTTTCGTCATTTCTTAAGTTACTGAGACGAGCGCGAAATTTAGGTTTTTTTGTTTTCAATTCAAAGGTGACATTAGGGATTTTGAGAGTATAGAGAGAGAGAGAGAGAGAGAGAGAGAGAGAGAGAGATAAACCCTGGTGGATTAGTGGCGGTGAGATTTCATCAAGGGAGAGATGGGTAATCGGGTTTTACTATTGGGTAGTTCTTATTATGGGCCATTTTGGGGTCTAGGGTTCGAATATAATACTTGGGCTGCGCTTGTGCATGCTTTCTTTTTTGTTTATAGGATTTGTTTGTTTTATAGCTGTAAAATTCATACCGCCGTTGAACAACCGGAGGCTTGATTATTTGGATTAAAGAAAAAATTGAAAAATAAAAAAAAATTGTTCGCATGAAAAAAAAACTTGGGATAAATTACTGATTTGGTCGACTTGTACACTATCCTGTAAAAAGCCCTTTACTAGAAGAACTTTTTTTAAATAATAGATGAATCAATAATTAAAAATACAAATAAAATCTTAGATTTTTATCAAATAATTAAACAATATAGTTTACCTTAAGTAAAATATATTTGGGATACTAATATTTTTTTTACGCAATCAACCCTTATACCTGATCTCTGAGACCAGCTAGAATTTTTAATGACCAAAATATTAGGTGGCAATTCTCATTTTTTTTTTCCACTAAAAAAGATAAGAATTTTTTATTTATCTATATTTAAAAGATAAATACACATATCTGGAAATGAACAATCATCACGATATCAATCATCACGATATCACACATGTAATTTAATTATATGAACAATTTACCAATAAAAATAGTGCAAAGGAGACAAAAACAAAATCCTAGGAAAACTTTCCCTTTTTTCGGAGTCAATAAAAACTGAAAAATAAGTACAAAAAGAAAAGGAAAAGTTTATATATATATATATAGAAATGGGAATTGTTACTGAGATGAGCTTGAAAACTCAATTTCAAAAAATAACTATCCTTATCTTACGGAAATTAAAAAATCAGACCTTAAAATAAATTAAGATTTAATTTTTGTAGAGAGGTATTGAGTATTATTACTTTGAATTATTAAATTTTTTTTAGTAGTGCATTTAAATAAAAAAATTATTGGAATCTTGCAGAGGTTTATTAAAGAAATTTTTTTGCTTCAAATTAAGAAACAATAAAATTTTTAAGATGAAGAATTGATCTTTGATAATAATAAAAAAATCTCAGTTTCATCAAGTTTATATTTATATTCTTTTACTTTAAATATTATTTCAATATATGGTTACTACTTTTATTAATTTATATAAAGAGGAAATGATTTTGACTCTGCAAAGAGAAAGGTCGCCTTGCGCGCGCATTAGTTCTCATACTGGATTGTAGTGACTTTAAGCTACTTATAATAGAGATAGCCGTGAGAAAATATAAGGAATACAAGAGATAAAATATAAAAATCGCCAATCATCCTGATAAAACAAAAACAAAAACAAAATCCTGAATAATTTTCTTGCACCATGCATGAATGTGTCTTGTTATCGGAGGTTCGCTATACATTACTCTCAAGTTCTAACCAAATCACTCTAATTTTCTATTGAGCGTTTATAATTGAACAATGTTTTGAAAATCCGTAGAAATGAGAGCAATTTTACACGCACGCACTGCTAGTAGTAAAAGCACACAACTATCTAGGATGTAATCTAGTAATAAGAGTTTGAGAGTACGTAATTTGTTTTTCCTATAGTTTCAGATTTAAGTTCTGTGGTTGCTAATATAATAGTCACTATAGGCTTACATGATCGTTAACTTCATAGCCCGTAAAATTAGTTGAGGTGCACAGAAGCTGGTTCAGACATCCACTTTAATTAAAAAAAAAGACAAATGAAGCAACAAAATTATTTAACAAAAGGGGAAAAAAAGACAGCAGATTATATATGGCATCAATATTAACAAAACACGAAAATATATATAGCAAGAGTAACAAAGAATTATTCATTTATTTAAAGAAAACTACAAAAAGTTGTGTTTTCTAGCAAGCAATTTATTTGGACTCACAGCAACATTATTATCTTATTTCAACCAGTCGAGTCTCTTTATATAATTCTTGTTATCATTGCTGAAATAGATTCCATCGTCTTCTGTCTTCCAGTAGCAGGAATTAGTATCACAACATGTGCTTGATTCCATGCCATCAGTGAAAACATTCGCAAATCGATGCTTTTCGGCCCATTTGAAATCACAATGAAATATAGTTTTGCCAAAGCTTGCTAGACCGAACTTGAAGTTGAAGTCTCCTCCGATATAGAGTGTATGGTTTCCAAGGTCATTATCCTGAGACCAGCAATGAAGGCTCAGTGGGTTCTTATTGCTGCTAAAGCCATTGATTATATGAACCCTGAACTTGAAGCAAAAAATTGATTTATTATCATTGAAGGGTATTGGCTTGGACCCCCATGCAAGAACAGGGTAAGATATTGCTAGAATGACAAGGAGAGGGAAGGAAGCGCTCAGGCTGGAAGATGCCATGCTTGCAAGTATTTTGTGTATATATGAGCCACTTCACGGTGCTGAATTTATATAGAAAAGTAATGGTGGTGAGGATAAGACACGTTTATCCGCAAAATCCATCATTTCTTTTAATTTTACACTTACCTTTCGTGGACGCCTTTTCATTTGTATTATGAAATCTAGAAGAGGAAAACATGAATTAAGATAAACACCAATAAAAAAAAAGAATAAAATGTATAATTAACATATAAAGTTAGAAATCATAACGCCAAACTTTTTTTCCAAATTATCAAAAATCATTGATGTTGACCCAATCAAATTTAAATAAAATTTAACCAGGTTAATCGTATCATAAAAAACATAGTCAAGTCAACTAGAATTCATAAAATCAATTATTTTCCAATTCAACTTGAAACTTGATTCAATTTAGATATTGGATGTAAACCCTCAATCAGAAAATTTCACAATATTTATAAAATCCGGTAGAAAATCTTATCGTGTTAATTAAATAATAAAAAAATAAAATAAAAATAGAAGTAAGTAGTTGGGATGAGATTTTTAATTTTTAATTATTGATTTTTGACATTAAAAATGGAAAAGGAGATAAAGCTTTCATGTCATGAGACCCCAATTAAAATTTTTCAGTGTTGGTGAAATAGTGAAGAATTTACCCCGCGTTAACATAGGACTAAAAATAATAAGATCTTGACTTGTAATAAAAACTCAGGACGAAAAGAAAAATAAATAAATGTGATATGTAGTGAAGAGGATGACCTCCATAGATAAATAAATGTGTTTTTAAAGTTGAAATGAGAATTATGATTTTTTGTTTAAAATTCATAATGTTGATGAAATTGATAATGAGTTTTGATGGATAAAAGAATTTGAAGAATTTAAAATAAAGATGTTTTTTAGAATGAAAAAATAATTCCGAGAAATTATAATGGAAATGAGGAGTGAAAGTTAAGAAAGAACTATATGAGAAGGGTATTAGCGTAAACCCCGATAAAAATCAATAAATAACGTTACTGTAAAATTAAAATAAGTCTGTAAATAAAATAAAAGATAAAAAGCAAAATAAATATATTTTGAAATAAAAAAAGGTTTCCGAGAACTTAGTGGAAAAATTGATATGGAACAAGAAATTCAAATTTGAACCTTGAGCCGGGTTAACAACCAGACCAGCTTTAAAAACTTTGCTTCTTCCTAGCTATATCTATAATGAAAAAGCTGCTGGAAAATTAGTTAAGAAAAGAGAATAGCGAAAAGCCAAGTTTAACGCCACAAAATTCTAGAGAGAAAGCATGATTTAGACATGGTAGATGAGAGAATGAGTGATTATCATCATCAAACACAAGATTAAAAGACGAAAATCACAATAGCACTGTCCATAGAATCCTAACTAATTTCCTCATCAGTCACTCCTCTTCTCCTTGATTATGTAGGACTTTAACCTTCTGCTCTCTTCCTACGAGTAACATAACATGTTGAGCATGCAAGTCCTTGATATCATGGGGCCGAGCTAGCGCTGCTAGCTAGTTCATCCGGTCCAGTGCCGAAACCAGTTTGCCTGACATTTTCTGAGAGCTTGTATGATTGATCATATAAGTAGCCATTCTTCTTAATCTAAAACTCAAGAGTTGTACAGGGTGTTGGTATTGCCCTGCGCTTGCTTGTGAGTCATCAAAGTTTCAGCCGCTAACTAGTAGAGTTTGGCTACATGAATCAGTTATACTTTCCTTAATAATGTTCTATTTTGGGCCTTCGAGCAATACCTTCAGGCTTCAATCACTTGTGATTGCTCACCGTATATGTGTGTGTCCATTTTACTCTCTATATTATCTCGGACCATATCTCTTTTTGTTGTTCTGATTCGCAGCCTTAAAATATGTTCATTTCTGCAGTCACCGGAGCAGCTACAGGCCATTATCTTATATTTTACACTAACTCAACAGTATATAATTCTTTTAAATCAAAACTTAAATCAGGGTCTCAACTGATCTTCTAATCCCTCGACTTATTAAGCAATGGTTGCTTGGCCCTAAAAGTTTCTCATGGTAAATTATTGCTAGTAATGTAGCCGTCAGGTTTCCACAGCATATATAGCCTTGTAATAAACATCACCAAATTCGGCGGCCCTCGCCAACTTCTCAGCCATATTTCTGCTACTTTCTTTGCTTTATATATATTTGCATTTAGGAAGCTACCTGTGACCTCTCTTTTCAGGGATAAAGCAACCACATGCTTATGCATCAAACAAAAAGCAGACTCTAACCTAAAGATGTTACTGTATCTTTGAAAGGTAATCTCACTCTTCTTTTTCCTTTTTCTTTGTTTTCTTAAAGTTGCTATCAGCTAAGCTATGTACCTCACTAATCATTGATTAGTTTCCTCATTGCCAAAGCAGGATTATAAAAAGAAGAAGAAGATAACAGTTGAGAATATTATTAAGAAAATGGCTAAAAAGAGAATAGCTAGCCTAGCAAGCAGAAGTTAAAGCTGAAAAGGAAAGAAAAAAGAGGAAGCAATTAAGCTTTAGAAACCAGGATTATATATTAATCCAGTTGATTAGGAAATCAACTTTCAATCCAATCTAAGGAATAAAGCATTCTCTTTTAAACCTTTGTTTGGTATGGCGTTACATTGAGTTAAATTTAAAAAATCTTCTACTTAAAATTAATATTTTTTATGTTTTTGAATTGTTTTGATTTATTGATGTTGAAAATAATTTTTTTTAAAAAATATTTTTTTAATATATTTTTGACCTACCAAATATAAAAAGCCTGCTCAGGAAGACTATCTAATTCTCCGAAAATGATTAATTTAAACTCTCTAATTGTTTCTGCTACACTGATATATTTTTCTGGAAAACCAGTAAATACTTTGGCTATAAAAAAAATATAAAAAACATTTTAAAAGGTAACAACTACCATACTTCAAACCAAACACCCCCTGTAAGAAAATTAAGAAGCTGAAATGGACAAATGTTGTTTTTGTTTGTTCTTTGGTATTTATGCTGCAAGTAATTAAGCAACAGTAACATGAGCTTGAAAGTTGCTCCTTTTTGGAAGAACCAAGAAAGAGTAACAATATCTTATGAATGGATTTTTTTTTATAGCACAACCTATATTAAATTTAAAAGGTTGCCTTATTTAATAGCGCAGCACTTTAAAATACAATAAAATAATAATAATTAAAGTGGTGATCTATTAGAAATAATGCAGCCCTTGCAAATACAAAAAACATTAAAGGGTTGCGCTATTGGAACTATATTTCTGCCTAATTCTGGAACAAATAAATTTAATTTTATATATATATATAAGGGTTATGCTATTTCTAGTAGTACAATCCTATAAATGGGATTTCATGAGTAACATCCAATTTGATTTCATTTTCTGATTTTTCTTCGTGTAGAGCCAAAAATTGGCTATAAGCCAAAATTTACGCAGTTGGCATGCATTAAAGAGAACCATCGAGATGAGAGGATAATAATAAAACTAACATTATTTGAAAAGACAGAAAAAAGAAGAAATTAATTGAATGAATATGGGGAACAAGATAACATGGGATATTTCACGGGGAATTTTGGCACTTATACAAGGATGTGTAGCAGAATCAGGCTAAGTACAGAATGTGACATGCATAAAACTAAGGTCTGTCTTTTAGTTTTTTGCAAGCTCACATGGTGCATGCCAGGATAACTTGCTTGCCCTAGCTAGACCTGCAAAAGCAAGAGCCAAGCCCATGTACATCTCCTGTATTTTTGGACTGCTTACTCTCTTTAGCCTTGAAAAGGTTCTTTGTGACTAGAAACAAGGCATGGAACAGCTCTCTGTATAGAGGTCCTCTGGTGTCTAGACCACGCTCCATCATCAGAGAATCCAGGATTGAAACTTGTCCAGACTAGTGATCAGAACCAGCGATAAAGATTGTCAATTGTAGGGGGGAGTCTTGAGGACCCATGTTGATCAAGATTATTAATTAATATATATATAATCTTTATTATAAAAGTAAGTCTGATACAATAAATTGACACGGCAAATTCATGAATTAAAAACTGGCCTGGATTGAATTAAAATTTTAATCGGTTTTAATATTAACTCAACAAAATCTATGTGATTTAGAGAGAATTGATTCATGATTTAGTTGACTCAAATTACTAGTCAAAACCAATAAATTGTTAAAAGAAAAAACTAAAACTTAGTTGTTTTTTTATAAATAAAATAAGAAGTCCAATTAACCCAATAATTAAAGCAATTTTTTGAGTCAAAACTCAGATCTATATATATAATACCTTGATTATATTTTTCTTTCTTTCCAAGCAAGTTTAATTATTATAGAGTATCTTAATTTCTTTTTTAAGATGGTGGACACTTATTTTTCAAGTCACTTAAGGCACACGTACCCCAGAAGATCTCTAGCCTTAATCCAGAGCTTGATAAGTGAATCATAACCATCAAATTATCAATGTTGACAAGTCCACAGCATACCATTTTATAAGTTACAATGGAATTATGGATTCATGAGCCCATTAATACATAAAATATATGAACATTGGTAAGAGATTTTTGGTTAACAATGTCTGAAACGAAACGGCACTGCTAGCAGCCATTGCATTAGAAGTCTCAAGAGCTGTGACCTAGCTATACCAAAAGAGAGGCAATAAAAAGGGTAATCAGTGTCGGTGGGAGTCTACAAAACGTGCAAAAGTAAAGGCAATAACTTGTAAGGTGGTTCACATTTAGGAAAAGTAACTAGGGTTTCAAGGACAAACGGTGCGACTTTACCTTGGCTAATCAAATGTTTGACATAGCAATTTAGGGTTCCTGAGATTTTCCTAATCTAGTTTTACTGGCGAATGATGCAATTTGATTCAATGATAGAGAGCAGGGGGGGGACAAATTTCTTGTATGGAAGTTATTGTGATATAGTTTTACCATGAGTTTTCATGTAATGAGATTAATTTCTTGGTTTGTAGTGCCGATAAATACATGATGGCCGCGCTATCAAACAAAGCTTAAATACATTGTTCAAGTCTAATCAAATGAATTAATTTTTTTATAATTTATTTAAAAATCTGTATAATAATAACAATAATTCGAGAAGCAAGTCCGCTTACCTACCAAATTAAGCCTCAAAAAGTATTTTGGACCCTTTATTACACATCAAAAGTAATCTGATCCCTTTAATTTTAAATATTTTCTCATTTTGATCATCATAATTTGCAGGGAATTTGGAATGACAAATTACTCTTACTAAGTTAGTTAGCACCTACTAGTCAAGCTAAGAGATACAATGTCATGACCACTTTATGACTGTCAAGCTTCGCTTCGTCTCATGAATAGGGGGATTTGGATAACCATCGAACTTACATCAAGCACACGGATATGCCCCATGCAAAATTGTCTTCTTGATTTGATCTGATCTAAATCCTAAGCCGAAGTCCAACTCATTTTTAAACTCACCTGCAAATTTTCAAACTTGGCCATTTTTTTCCAAAGGGTCAGCTGAACTTGTCCATATATAGGCACATCTTGAAAGACATGAAGCCTTATATATTAATTTTTGTATGAAATTCACCCTATGAAGCAGACATATTGAAATTTGAATTTCCCAGTGGGACACAAATTCAAGAAATTTGTTACAATGTTTTAATCACATTTAACCATTAAAAAAATACAAAGAAGAGTATTTCATGATAGAAAGGACATGTATATAAAAGGGATACAAATATATTTGATTAGGAAGACGAAAACAAAAATAAATATTTTTAAAATAATTTTAGAGTGAATTTATATCTTTTTAGAACCAAAACATGTTCAATTTGATCTCATTTTTCAGAACAATTGTTAACAGAAATAAAGAGAAACATGTTCAATTTGATCTCTTCTTTCTGAACAACTTTCAACTAAAATAGGCACGGGCCGGTGCCTTACAAGCAAAGATTAACAATTGCTTCTGGGTCTCATTTTTTTATTTATCTTAATGGCATCATGCTTTTTTCAATGGAGATAGAGGAAAGGAGCGTTTGTAAATGGACCTTTAGGGCAAGAGCAGACCCCACCAAGCATCCCCATTTTGCCGACCATTGCTTGTCTTTTGTACCGCTCAATCCTGATATTGATGGCTTCCCAGTCAACAGGTGACTGATATAAAACAGGAAAAATTCTCTACAGTATATCTGTGCAGAGAATCCCAATGCTACCCCCTTAACCCCCCCCCCCTCCCTCCTCAAATCTCTCTCCCTGTCCCAAAAAATGGGGTCTCATGAATTTTCTTCAAATACCATCTGAGGAGAATTCAGAGAAAAACTTGTGGAGAAGACTCCGTTAAGGGCCATTGATGAGTGTTGTAGCTAGGCAGCAGGGGACAAGGGCATGCACTGCTATATGTTCATGGCATTCGTGTATTTTGAAGATAATGAAGGGGGTAGTTATGCCATGAGAGAAAAGATAGTGGGTTAGGGCATCTAATCACCAATCCTAATAAACAAGTCAGTGCCATATGCAGTATTTCCATGACACATGGCAATAGAAAATACCTCTGAGTGAAGGTCAGCATCAGACTCTCATCTCAGCCTTCAAATTTGTTCTGCCAAATGACCTTTGAGGTAAAACAAAAGGCCAGCCCACTGAAAACCAAACGAAACTTAACAGGAAGAATCTTTAGTTTTTTGGTTGTCAAGAAGGCTCACTTCTTCCTGTTGTAGTACAATCTCCAAAAAAACCCACAAGAAAGCTAGTTTCCTTCCTAGACTAGATCTCCCCATCTCTAAGAAAAGTGACATTAAATTCCCATCTAGAATTCATGGTGCTGGCTTTTCTTTGAAGATGGTGCAAAGAAAGGTGCCCAACAAGCTTGGTATTCAAGCTGATCATGTTAAATCCGAGAAGCGGTTGGGGAACCTGAAACCAAGTTCTTGTCAGCATCAGGATGGCAAGAATAGAGGACCTGATATGAAGAAGAAAATGAAAAGGTCAAGATCAATCAAGATTTCAGATATTGAGAGCTTGAAATCATCATCACCTTTGAGGAAAGCCATATCACAGCCAGGAGAGCCGCCTCCTCTCAATGGTACGACAACTGCAGCAGCACCACAGAAGCAGTTTATGATCAAAACAACTGATGGTTCACCGAATTATATGAAGTCAACCAGTAGTTCAGACGCAAGAAAGGAGCGTTCCCAGGTGAGTCCCTTGAATACTCAAACAGGTTCAAATGGTAAGAACCTGCATTACAGAAACTCTGGGAATTCGAGATTTAGTCCTGCTTCTGGTAGCAAACCAGCAAGAACTTTATCAAAGACATCTAGTTTGAAGCTGGTGAGGACTCCAAGTTTTAAGCCAACGAGAGGTACTGCGAAGAAATGTTCTAGAGTAGCTCTTTGTGCTGATGTGAGTACACAAAAAGCTACCTGTTCTTCAACCCAGAAGGATTCAAAGTTTCCTGCGAACCTCATGCTTAATCCTGGGGGTACTGAAGCAGAGGGAACTTCAGTCATGAAGGTCTGCCCATACACCCACTGCTCTCTTAACGGTCATCAACACAAACCTGTAACTCCGCTGAGGTGCTTCTTGAAGGCAAGGAGGCGTTCGTTGAAGGTCCAGAATAGTATGAAATTGGAGGATTTATCCCCACGCAGAGCCAGGCCACCTGGCGATGGAACAGAAGAAATTCATGGTGGACTGTTGGATTTTTCTGAAGACAAACCTGTGATACAAGAAGTTGGAAAGGATTTCTTTATTGAAATCTACGCTAACAATACAGAATATGGGGCCTACGAAACCGAAAAGAGGACAGAGAATGAAGGCAAGACAGCAGATGCCTTTTTAGGAGAACCTGAAGGACAGATGAATGAGTCCTGCTTTTACGCTGGCCATGAAGCCGCAGTTGAACAAGACAACAACAATCACGTTTCTGAGAGCTCGTCAGATGAATCACAAGAATCAGAGATTGATTTTGAGGAAAACTTTAGTGATACCAATGCAGCAGAGATCAATGTTGCAGTGGGTTTCGTCAGAGAAGAAGAAAAGCACGGGGATACAGACTGCGCATTGACCTTCTCTGAAGGAGAAGCAATCATGGGAAGCTGTGATAACAGGAGTGACATTGAAGGGGAATGCCAAGCGAGTATGGAGGAAGATGATAACATCTCTGAAGAAACTGGCATGGAGTGGGAGGAGGACCAACCTTCTACTTCAGAGATTGGTGCAGAAGATGATGATTTGAACAAACATGATAAATTTTGGACCAAAGTAGGGTTCACACCAGAAATCGAGAAACTTGATTGGAGTGAGGATTCTGAGATCATAACGTCTGATGATGTAGTCAGCAACTGTACAGAGGAAATTCTAGCTGATGAGGTACTGCAAGAATTTTTTTCAGAGGAAACCGCCTCTATTGATATGCAATGCAGCGACAGCGATTCTGAATCAGATATCATACCCCACTATTGGCAGATTCTCCAATCTATCCAAGTGGCAGGGAACTTGGCTTATGATCAACCTTCTGCAGCTGAAGATGCATTTGAGGCACCAAAAACAGAGGAGAAAGATGAAGAAGCTGGGAGAGATCTGAGAGATGCTGTGACCACTTCAGCTCCAATAAGGGAATCAATTGTGGAACCAATAGGAGCCAGAGAGAACATTCAGGAGAATAATGAGACAGATAAATCTCTTGGAGATGGTGAAAATGGTCGCACGGCAGACATTTCAGCTGAAGCTTTAAAAGGTCACCAGGAGGATAAATCTCTTCAAGCTGAAAATGCAGCTATAAGACCTCATATTTCTGAAAAGAGAGATGTGATTGGAAAAAACAAAGGGGACGAAATCGATCAGCTCATCGAAGTTGCAGAAAATAATCAAGAATTTGCCACTGCTGGATTCCCTGATGGTGAAGCTGGAGATGCAACAGAAGATCGAGAGCAAGTTTCCAATGCTGAATTGCAATTTGAAATCCATGTTTCTGATTCACCACAGGATTTTTCTGAAGCTGATCAAGATGATGCTGAACTACATGCCGATGGAAACCACATGACAACTAGTGAAGAGGATAGTTCAAGTCAAGATCTTGTTGATGCCACCACTCCAACTGAGCCTCTTGACCACCAATTGGATGAGCAGGATGAGACAAACCATGTTCTTGAGAACGAGAACTTATTTGAGGAAGATAAAGATGAAGCTAAAAAGATCGAAATCCTAACTGCCATGGATTTTGAGTCTCCGAGTAATTCAAGAACGCATGAAATCAACTCAGCTGGAGATGATACAAGAGAAGTTGAGAAGACGGAAGTGGAAGTTTGTAACGAGTCAGATACAGCAGAAACCTTCCTCTCTGCCAATAATGGAGCAACGAGCACAGGATCAAAGCGCCCATTCGTATACACAAGAGGAAATCCCAATCAAGAACTTCAATATACCTGCAACACCAGGAAGTGGACAGTCGGAGAAAAGAAACCCATCAAGGACTTGGAGGAAGAGAGAGAATTCAACCCAAGAGAACCAAATTTCCTTCCCGTTGTTCCTGATCCAGAGGCAGAAAAGGTCGATCTCAGGCATCAAATGATGGATGACAGGAAAAATTCTGAGGAATGGATGCTTGATTATGCACTACGACAGGCTGTCACCAAACTCGCTCCAGCTAGGAAGAGGAAGGTGGCACTACTTGTTGAAGCTTTTGAAAAAGTCTTGCCAACACCGAAATATGAAACTCATATCAGGCATACATCAGCAACATTTTCTCACACAAGACCCATTCAAGCTTGTAGCTGATGGCAGTCACCAAGGTAAACAAGACATTACTTTCTAGATGTTATTTCTTTCTATTTAGCTGCAGTAGTGAAAATTGAAATGCCATTGTAGATCAAAGAGGAAAAAAAATCAGTTGAAATGTGACCAGGTCATGTAGTCCTTTCGTATTTTGTTGTGCAGGTCATGCAGAAGTGGGAGCTGCTATAATAAGTTGGTGAATTAGAAAGTACTGTTATCGCTAACCATGGCCCAAGCTTTAGGAGAAACAACAAGCTCAGTAGAGAAACATCTTAGTCTGTTGATCTAAAGAATTTCAGAGTTCAGATTGAAGAGCAGATGCTGCATTTGGTAGTTTCTCCTAACCTCAGCGGGCGCAGTGCAAGTGAAGAGTGGCTAGCTCAATAATATAAATATAATAACAGTGTGAAATCTGACTCTGAGTTCTGACTACCAGATGATTACTATATATCCTATGTTATTGTAAGAGGCACTATTTTATCTCTAAATGTTGTTAATTATTTGTGGTTAATCTGTCTACTATTGTGCAGTAACTACTATTGTAATTATGCTCATGTTCATCTGATGATTTTCATCCCCAGTCACATTTCCCAGCAAAGAAAAGAACTTAGCTACTATCCAATCCTTAAGAGGTTATGGATTCATCACATGGAAAACTTCATGCATTTTCTAACCAGAACAAGTGATGATGTCAGGCTAAGATGATGAAGAAACTAAACCGATTTCAAGAAAAAATAATGACATGAATATTCTGTCACGGCCAAATTATTAAAAAGCAATAGAGACAATTATTCCAATAATCATCATCAACTACTTTGATTTTCACAGGCCCTGTAAGATATGCATGCTAGAAGCGATTATAACCACAACCGGAAGCTTCACTCCAGCAGGCCTCATGCTATTGCAACTACACAATTCAAGTCAACAGACATCCAATGTCCATGTTTAATAGACTTCCAAAGACAGACCAATTTACTTGCAGATTCCTGTCAATATCAGACGGATTACATCTTGAAGAAGTAGTTGCTCTGCCTTTTCTTTTTCTTTTTCTTTTTTGGCCCCCAGGATAATTATTTATCTTGAAGGATAAGATACTTTGCTTATATTTTCTCTCGCTTTTGTAAATTTTCTTAAAAGTTTCTGGAAATTGATACAAATGTCTTTGTAACCATGTGATGGACATGTTATAGTTACTTTTATTTCTGCACCACCATATATAAAAGTAAATTTAAAAGAGAATGTGGTAAAATTCTGAAAAAAATATAAGCAGATAATTCATATGCATTGAATTACTAACGGTAAACAAAATTGTGATATATATGGATCTAATCAAAATTGGTGATACAGTTGTGAGAAAACAACATTAACAATGTTATCCTTCAATAAAAAGACAATATGTCCAATACATTATTCAGTTCTTTACAGGAGTTGCTTTACTGATAAATGTGACTTGATTGTAGGCAAGTCAAGAAGAAGTGATTGAAGCTCTCCAACATAATTTTCAAGATTACTGCAGCATGAGCTATCATCCTTGTTCATTCTGGCTACATCAGAACTTGCCTTCTCAAGCTCCCTTTGCTCCATTGCTTTCTTTCTCAATATGTCATCATGAAAGAACTTAAGAGCATCCACTGTAGAAATAGAATGCACTGATTCATACAAACCCTGAAATTTGTTTCTTTTTTCCTGCGTTTCAATCAGCTTCTCCTTCAAGTCATCTGGCAGGCAGGCAACCGCACTTCACACAAATAAGAAAAAGGAAAAGAATTAAACAAAAAAAAATGTTAAAGCATTCGAGATCTCTTGAAAGCTGGACATCACTATACTATAATTCTCCTTCCATTTTCTTATTGTTTACCTGGTAACACCTCTAACAAGACCCCAGTTGTATCCTACAAGCACTGATTGCTTAAAACCAACATTAAATCCCTCTTGTGCAGAATCTTCTTTCCCTGCTATGAGACCATCACGATATCCAATCTGAAGTCATCAAGAATGAGACCATTAAAGGTTTGGAAATCAGTATATAAGCAGGGAAAACAGAATCATGAGAAACAAACAGAATCATCAAATTACCGTGTGAAATTGATCATGTCTCCTCTGCCACTCCCGGTCTAAATCAGATTCTCTATCCAACTCCTCAACAGAATCATCCCACAATGACCCACCATCATCCTGCAAGTCACCTTCACAACAATCCAAAACTAAGTAACGCATGTTGCTCTAAAAGACTCGAAGAATAACTAGATTCAACCCACCAGCCTCAAAAAGCTAAGCAGTGCTCACACAAGAAACTGGATGTATTTAAGTACCACCAAATAAAAATGCCATTATTCATTTGCAGAAACTAGAAGTTTCAGACATGCGAGAAAGTGAACCAAAAACTGGAGCAATTACGAAAACATTGGAAAACGAACCAAAAGTTGGAGCACTTACAGAACAGGATGCAATTGAAAGTCATCTACATTTGTTCTTCTTTCATCACATGCACAAATTGTACACATATACACACAAATACAGGAAAAAAGAGTATCTACATGAAACCTTTTCTTTCATTACTCATTCCCAGCTAGTGCCAAAACTTAGTAAATTCAACCAAGATCACCATTTTCCAAGCAGAAGATAACAATAAGGCTATATATTTATATCAAGCAAGCACAAACTTATTGAGTCAGCTAAACAGAAGAGCATATAAAGCCAACAAAGCAAGATAAATTAACCAAAATCAAGAATAAATAAGTAGATCAAAACCCATAAAAATGACTCTACTTACCATTCGCAATGGGCATAGAACCCAATTCAGCATTTGAAAGTTGCAAACTTTCTGAATAAAGCTCCTTAGCAAAACTACCTTCCATCTATTACAACACAAGAAACACAAAAAACCCATTTCAGAAAACATTAAAACAACAATAAATATCTATCTACAAAAGCAAAATTCAGCCACAACGAAAACAACTAATGATAAGAAAAGATTGAAACTTTACTCTGTTCACTCAAAAAAGGTAAAGACTTTATTAAGTTTTGATTGATTTTGTTCAAATTTAAGAAAAGATTTGGTCTTTGCCGTTGATTTGTGGTTGAATTAAAAAGAGAATCCGACTTTGTTTGTTGAGTAACCGGTTGATTCAATCGGGTCGGCGATCCAACAAGAGGTTATTGCTTCATGGGAAGAGAAGAACTACGGTGATTGATGGGTCATGGATTCTGGAATCAAGACCCTGGACCCTGGGCCTGGAGATATATGAAATGAGAACAGTTGGGCCAGGCTAAAGTTCGGCTTTTCTATGCTCTGTTAATGTAAATGGGTATGTTCTGGGTTAGAAGGATGGGCCACTGGTCGGCGCTTGTGTCCCCTTGGTTGATGGGTTTTTTTTTAAAAAAAAGTTCTATTTATTTGTTTATTGTTTATCGTTTTTTTTCCCTTATCTTGTACCACAAAAATGACTAAGGCACTATTTTCTCTAATTTCAGCAACTAAGAAATAATATTTTATATTACCATAATTGTCATATCTAGCTGGGTTATGGGTTGTTGAGTCTTCGACTAGATTTATTTTAAAATGATCATAAATAAACAAAAAACTTAAAAATAAATTGAAATTATGATACTTTAGATAAAAATTAAAAAAAAAATATTTTTTTAAATTGATCTGATTAGATCTCATCCAAATTTAATCGAGTCAACTAGATCATATATCAACTTATTAAATCATTTAGGTTAAATTTGTATGTGTTAATATCCAAAACAATTCATCTGGGTGAGATTATAAATCAACTCTTTAAACCATGTCAAGTTTAATAACTATGAAAAAAACAAGTTCATTTATCATAGTTTGATTGCCATATTCAATCACGAACAATTTTAATCTCAATCATAATTTGATTTAATTGTATAAAAAATAAATCATTGTTCTGAATAGCTTTTGTTTGATGATCCAGTTATTTTATTAATCTATTTTAAAAAATATATTATTATTTTTCTACAAATAAAATAATTACTTCTAGTATATTCACCCATATTTTTTCCTAACCTACAATGAGGATCCTTCCATAAAAAGGGATAAGAGAAAGATATATATATATATATATATATATATATATATATATATATATATATATATATATATATATATATATATATAATTTGGAGAAGTGTAAAATAATAAAAGATCAATTGAACAAATGACAATTAACGTCCAGCCTTCTTTTCAAGGAGTACTTTACGTGCATCCAATTATCAAACAATGATTGCTTTTTTTCCATCCATGCATCTTCCCATTTTTCTAATATATTCATCCATTGTTCTTTCCTTTTTATCCAAACAAACAGTACTATATGAAGATAGAGACTTGCACGCCAAAGAAACTTCAAAATTATTTTAAACATTTCATTTTATATCTTAATCTTTCACTTTATTTTAATAGTGTAGTTGTGGGATTTGATTTCCAGATTGATTTCGAAAATGACTTAATTGTTATCTCAATCTTTATCAACTATATTTTTATGAAACGATACTATTTTATTCTCTTATTTTTTGTAATATACTGACTCGATGAAGATTAAATTGGATGATTTGGTAGAATTAATTGAGTCATTTAAATATTTGTCGAGTCGATATAGTTTAACTGAATTAATATCTTATATAGTTTAACTAGAATTTTAATCCGAACCGAGTTTTAAATCCGGAGTTCTTCATAAAGCAATGCCTGGTTTAACGAATATGCTTTATAAACAGACATATCACTAGAAAATTAAGATGAATCCTCAACAGATTTAAATATCTCCCGTGTGTTCCGGCTGAAGTAGCCATCAAAATATATAATTAATATACATCTGTATGTTGAATCTGATCTGAATCTCGGCTTCCCCCAACATTTTTTAACCAGCAATCTAGCCATCCAATAAGGCTGATGTGTACTTTCTAACTATGAAGAAATCTTGATATCATTTTTCAGGTTGTAAAGCAACCGGAGTATCTCTGATCATAGCTTAACAAAAAAGAAAGGGATCAAGAAAATGTTTTGCCGAGAAACCCTACAGTTGCATGTGTATATATATAGGTGTAAGGTCGGAACATATCTCCCTCACTTGCAACCTTAACCATTTCTGTCTATACCAGGATGAATTCTAGGACTACAGCATCTTGTTTCCCTTTTCACATGTTGACGATACTTTCACTTCTTTGTTTGGCAAACTCATCGAGGAAGATGTGGCGAGAGAATAGCTGCAACATGTACCGAGGGAGCTGGGTTCATGACATGTCCTATCCTCTCTACGATTCATCTGCCTGCCATTTTATTCGAAAAGAATTTGATTGTTTAATGTATGGTCGCCCTGATCACCTCTATCTTCAATATAGATGGCAGCCCAATGACTGCAACTTGCCAAGGTACAATATTATACGTGCAACAATATATATGCGCATGCACGCCTGAAGAACTTGCTTGTTAATTTGTCTTAGAACGATGACTTTATTTTATGCTAAAAGTAATTTGATTATTTTCAAGTAAAGTAATGTGTTCATTTCTCTCAGATGCTTAGCATTGTGATTTTTGTGCTAGATTGTACTAATTGCATGGTCTCTAGACGGATTCGACAAATAACTCAAGTAATTAGATAGATATTAATTATTTTTATTAAAATAATATTGTTTTTTTTTTAATTCTTGATATTGATCTAATAAGGTTTCGACCAAGTCAATTATATTATTTAAAAACCAATGGAGTTAATGTCTTTTTTAATTTAAATTAAAACCTAGCCCTAACAAAGTTTTAGATCACTAGTTTTTCATAGTAACCTACAAGATTGTGTCCAGTTTAATAATTATAATTAATTTTTCTTATTTTAATATGAATGTATACATGTGTGTGACCTTATTCTCCAGGTTTGATGGTCAAAATTTCTTGAAGAAGTTAAAGGGGAAGAAGGTTATGTATGTAGGGGACTCTCTGAGTCTAAACAATTTTCAATCAATGGTATGCTTGCTCCATGCAGCTGTGCCTCATTCTAATATCACAAGAAATTCAAAAAACTCTGTTACCACAGTGATATTCCAGGTGAGTATATATAGCAATGAATCTTATAAATTTGCTCCACCTAGTGAGTTAGAAATATTTTTCCTTGCTAATCTAGAACTAGCTAGCTAGTATACATTCTTAATTACTTGATGTTTAATTAGTAATTTGACTTAAAACTTGTGTTAATTAACTCTCATAATTTTACAGGATTATGGAGTGTCAGTGAGTCACTTCCAGTCTCCATACTTAGTAGACATTGAAAAAGAAAAAATTGGCAGGATCTTGAAACTTGACTCCATCAAGGATGGCAAAACATGGAAGAATATTGATGTTCTTGTTTTCTACTCTTGGGGATGGTGGCACCGGACAGGACCTCAGCAGCCGTATGAGCTCCCAAATTTATTAACTTCAAATTTTTTAAAATAAAATTAGATAACGAATTTGTTCTGGACTTTCTATTAGAAAAAAGCAAAGATAATAACTATTATCATAATTTTTTAAGATTATTTTATTCAGCTTTGAATATTTTTGACAATTTATTGTTGTCTTTTTCAGGTTTGGAAACAAATATTAAAAAAAAACACAAAATTGAAATAATACAGAAATAATTATTTTGTGATATTGCTAAAAATGACTTGATTCTAACAATATTATGTTTTTGTGAATTTCAGATGGGATTATATTCAAGAAAAGAAGACCATAGTTAAGGACATGAATCGTAGGGTTGCTTTTCACAAAGGCTTAACAACATGGGCAAAATGGGTTGATTCTGATGTTGATACAAATAAAACTACTGTTTTTTTTCAAAGCATTTCCCCTTCTCATTACAAGTAAGTTACCTTCATTTCTAAAATTCAAAAGAGTTAATAAAAAAAAACTAATTTAATTAGTCCGTTGAACTTACTGAACTACCTACGATTTAAACTTAAGTTTAATTTAAATAAACAAAGTTATTGATTCGATCAAATCTAATTGATTCAATAAGTTAACTGTAATTCAGTTAATCCAACCAAATTCAAACATATAAACATTAAAGAATTTTTAAAAAATAAAATGTTATGATTTTGATAAAATAAAATGATTGACCCGGTTAACCAAACCTTTACAAAGTCTGACTTCGAGCCGATCATCTTGGTATGTCTCGAAATAGTGGCAGGGATTGGAATGAGCCGGGAGTGACAAATTGTGCAAACCAGAGAGAACCAATGAGTGGATCAACTAACCCTGGTGGTTCACCATTAGCAATGCAAATCGTGGAAGATGTGCTAAGTACTATCAAGAAACCAGTTCATTTTCTCAATATAACAGCTCTCTCACAGCTAAGGAAAGACGCACATCCTAGCTCTTATAATGGCGTTAGGCCAATGGACTGTACTCATTGGTGTGTTGCTGGCCTCCCAGATACCTGGAATGAACTTCTCTATGCAACTCTTATCAATCAGAAATGAGGAAACATGAAATTGATTACATGTATATAGCATAGTCTGTGTGCATAATTTAGATTTTCATGTAAGTGCTAATTAAATCTAATGGAAACAAGAGGTAAAGCTAGATTCTGAAGCCCAGTGATTTCCTCTTCAAGAGAATTAGAGGGCTAATCAAGTCTAATGGAAACAAGAGGAAAGGCTATATTCTTCCAAGTTAAAGATAATATTGTTTCATTATAACAATTACAATATTATTTTATTTTTTTACTATATTAAAATTTTTATTCTTTTACTATATTAAAAATTAAAAATTAATTTCAGATCTTATATGTTTTTATTAACCCATATAATCTTTATTATATTTTACTATATGCAAATGGGTGATTATTTTCGGTTTGGTGCAGTTTTTTTTTTAAAACTAACCAAACCGAATTTTTTTTTTAAAATCGAAACCGGTTCAAACCGACCGGTTTCGGTTCGGTTCAGTTTTTTAGGACAAAAACCAGTTCAAACAGGTTTGGCTCGGTTTTTTCTGGTTTGACTCGGTTTTTTTGGTTTGGCTTAGTTTTTTGTTGATTTGGCATGATTTTTTTCGGTTTGGGTTTGGTTCGATTTTTTCGATTTTAGGCTTATAAAATCGAAATAGAACCGAACCGGCAGGTTTTTTAAAAATTTTAATCGGTTTCATCTGTTTTTTTCACGGTTCGGTTTTTTCAGTTATTTTTTTTCCGGTTTTCTCGGTTTTTCGGTTTGTTTGCTCACCCCTATATGTAAGTATTGATAATTTTATTCACGGTTATATTTTTCACTCCATGTCAAAAAATATGTCAATAATACCTACACATTAATTCTTTTGCATTAGAAAAAAAATTATCTGACCTGCTACGAGGTGAGTTGAATAGACACATTAACACTTTATTTTTTGTATTTATTGGCACAAACAGTTCTTGGTATTTTTAATTAAATACATGCATATAAATTTTTATTTATAATTAGAATTTTAAAAAAAATACATTTAAAAAGTTTGTATATTTTTTTATTAAAAATATTATCCGATATGTGGTGAAATATAGGTACCAGAGAGCTAAAAGATGAGAGAAAAAAATCACTGCAAATAAAAAAATGATAAATTTTCAACTATTTGGGTACATGCAGATGCAGATTTAATTGGATTTTCTATATATATATATATATATATATATATATATATATATATATATAAACTCGTGTATTAAACAAGTTGAAGAAGAGAGGACAGTGATTATGGCTAAAGAAAGACAACAGGTGGGCTTAAGAGTTGGTCCAGTCTGAAAACAAAATATGGCCTCCAATATCTTGTGCTCTGAGGCAGAAGAAAAAGGCTAAAGTCGATTTTAATTTTTTTTAGAGCACCCAGTTTTTTTTTTTTTTTTTTTTTTCTGGACTAAGAGACAATTATGGCTTTTTTTTATGGAAGAAAAATATTTTCCGAAATTTATAATATGAAACAAACATTAATGAATAAGTTAACAAAAAAAAATTATAGTTAATTCTTGAATAATATGTAAAAAAAATTATTTTAACATCACAAAATAACAAAAAACATTTTCCTTGCCGTTATTAATTTATAATATTCATTAACATCATCACATCCATTTTCATTGCCATCACTTTACCATCACCATACAATGATTACCACAACATAACGACCATCTACCTTAACAATTATTTTATTAATATTATTATTGTAACCATATGATATAATTAATTTATTATTTTACTATTAATATAATTATCATTTTATCATTATCCCATGACATCCTCTAACATCAATATCACCACATCTACAACCACCATCTCATATCTATTATTGTCATTGTTACCACTATTATCTTGTTATTAAAATAATTATAATGCCATTGCTGTTTTTATCTTCATTACTACAACAACAATCATCATTTTATTACCATCATCATCACACAAATACTATTAATACTACAACAATAATCATGATTAAGTGGGTGTTTGGGATTGCGGTAAAACCGTGTTTTTTTTTTATAAAATTAAGATTTTTTTCTAACTTTTAATTAATATTTTTTATGTTTTTGGATCGTTTTGATGTGTTAATGTTAAAAATAAATTTTAAAAAATAAAATAAAAAACATTATTTTAATATATTTTCAAATGAAAAAAACTTTAAAAAGTAACATTTACCACATTCTCAAATATACATTAATATTATCATCATAATTATCATTACCACTACTGGTAATCATTACCTTTATCATAAACATTATTTTTATTTTATTTTATTACTATCATTCAAAAATCATGAATGAAAAATAATTTATTTTATAGAAAAATATTCTCCATAATATATCCAAAACAATGAAAAACAAATCGTTTTCTAGGAAAAAAAATTCATATAAATTTTTATCAAGAGAAATATTTTCCACCAAATAAACATGTATACCACAAGGGATCTGACCTAAATACATTGAAACAGTTATAAAAGGGGGGAAAAAAAAGGTTCTTTCGACATATCTTGGTGTTACCATCATCATGAGCAAATTGAAGTCAAAATTAATGCCATAAAAGCAAGGTTGAAACCAGCCCTCAAATTATTCCTCGAGAGACCAAGATATGCTCTCATGTGCTCTTACCTCCACCGGGGGATATATGCGACCTGCAATTTCCATGCCTGCCCTACGTACAAAAACCCATAATTTATTATTTTTGAAATTTATATGCAAAGAGAAATTAATTAAGAAATAGAAGGATGGTCCTTCAACTGAGTTGTTTTCCATGTGTTGCATGTGAAAGCCAGGCATATATCTGATCATGGCTCGTGCACGCTGTTTGCCCAATCTAGCCATATGCAAGTTTGCTACGAGTTCTTAAAGCTTCCAAGTCCTAAAAAGCAAACTTAACATCATAATTTGTTTTAGTCATAGATTGAGATGAAGTTAGTAAACTTTGACCCTTACATTACATGATCAGCTGTACATTTCATTTCAAGATCTGAATAATATGTTTAACGAGTTTTAGTTTAATTTAAAAAATTATTGAAATGTTATTATTTTAAAAAAATATTTTTAAAAATCAAACCGAGTTTTGATTGGGTTGTAAGTTAATCTATCTTGTTATTCGAGTCAACTCGAGATTGACTTTCTTTTAAACTTGGCTCATATCAAGAGACGGGTCAATCGAATCTCGGGTTTATTCATTAGGACAAATTGGGTTTAATAACTTTGGTTTGGGGAGTTTAGAAAATATTTTTAAATTGATTATTTTTTAAAAAATATTCTAAACAAGTTTTGATAAAATGAATATTAAAAAAATCTACCAAAAAAAAAAACGATTTCAATTAGATTATCAAACGCATTTTTAGTTATAGTTTTTCCCCCCCAATATGATTAACCCATTACGGGAACTGAAAATCAGCATCCATCAACCAACATTGAACTTTAAACTCGGTGTGTTCTTGCAAGAACAAAAGGGGTGATGAGATTTTAAGTTACTAAAAATTAATCCCTTTTTATTTTTTATTTTTCTGTAACGGAAACCCTAGTCTTGTAGAGATCCTTGCTGCATTGGGCACTCTAATTAATCACTCACATTTTCTTCTTATCTTTTTCCGGAGACCAGGCCAAATGTCTTTCGGTAAGCACAACTATTTCATGCAAAAATGTCAAAGAGAGTGGCTGCTTTCATCTGCTAGCTCTTCTAGCCCGAGATCACGAGTCTAATTTTCGATATTGACAAGAGAGGAAAATCCCCATGTAATATTTCCCAACTATAATCCAATCGAGAGGGTCTTGGATTGGGTGGTGGTTCATGAAAGACAACTTGAGTACAATTTTAAGAGATTGCTCCCGTGATTAAGAATTTTACTTCTTTTCTTGTTAACTTTGTGAATATTTTGATTAGGATTGTGTTTTTAAATTCATTTTACTTAATATATAAACAAACTCCAAACCATGATATATTTCTAATCTCCAAAAAAAGAACATGATATTAATTAGTACCATTTGAATCAAAATAAATTACCAATTTTGTTTAATAAAATACTTAATAAATTAATAATCTGATTAAATAATATCTTAATTGATTAATAAATTTTGATGGTCCCAAAATATTAATTTATAAAATTTTCATGGTAATATTAATAATCGAATCTAATCTAACTCTCATGGCAACAAAAATCCAGGAACATAAAAGCTGCAAAAACGTAAGCAATTCCATTAATGTCAAAATCATATACAATTGACCATAGAAAAGGAATCTAATTGATTAATTTCATAATCTAAATCCTCTAATATACGTATAGAAGGAAACTAAATTGATTAAAGATATAGCACACGCTTCAGTAACCTGCCATATTTATGAAGAACACAGACAGGACAATATCGCCAGCAACCTTAGCAACCTCTCTCTCTCTTTCTCCTCTTCTCTCCCCTTCTCCTCTGACTCTTCACAATGATGGATTCTGGGACTAGAAGATCCTCTTGTGTCCTTTCTGCCATCTTTATCACATTTTCTTGTCTTCGTTTTTCGTCCTCATCAAAGACTCTGCAAACCTCTACAACGAAGAAGAACGTCTGGGAGTCGACAAAATGGCAAAGGAGTGATTGCAACAGGTATGAAGGAAGTTGGGTTCAAGACACTTCGTATCCTCTCTACAATTCATCAGCCTGCCCTTTTATCCGCAAGGAATTTGACTGTCAAAAATATGGTCGCCCTGATCACCTCTACCTTCAATATAGATGGCAGCCTAGTGCCTGTGACTTGCCCAGGTACATGCATTCATCTGCCCATCTCTCTTTTCTGATCTTAGACCAAGTGTTAATTAACAAGAAGAGCTTTTATATTTTCATTTTTGTAATGAATCCTCATAGAATTTCAAAAAAAAGAGCTTCTAGTTTCTCCATGCAATGATGTTTCAAGGCTTTTTCTGCCTTCTTTTGAGCTGTAGTTTACATACATACAAATGGAAAAATAGGGGTCTCCATGTGGTTTGATTAGGCTAGCAAGTCTTAGACCCACTATTAAATTACTTGAAATTAGTATGGTTTTGCCTCAAGACCATAAAATATAAAAAATTAAGGGCAAACATAAAAAGTAATCCATAGTTAGTCTCATTTTTGCCACTGAACATTTTTTTTTTTTTGTATCAATTTTACTTTTAGATCTTAGAAACTATCAATTAATTAAAGACATTATTTTATAAAGAATTCAATGGTTTTTGTTAGGTTATTCTAAATAAAAGCTCTAATTGAAAAATCAAAATAACTTAAAAGTAAAATGGATAAAAAAAATATAGTTTATATACAAAATTGAGACCATCCTAGTTGTTTAGCGGGGTATATATGGTGTTTGTTTAAAATTAAAAACCAAAGATCAACATTTAATTATTTTATTGCGACGGTGATAGGTTGTTGCCACATGTCAATTTTCCCATAACTAAATTATTTAGTGGTGGTGGTGTACCTCAAGAAAAGCTAAGAAAATGATATTGATATTTGACGCATCTCATCAACAAACTAAAAAATAAAATATAAAAATAAATTTGGAACAATTCAAGCAGCAATGCTAAAAAAGCATATTGTATTGGTCCCTCCTCCTCCTCCTCCTCCTCCTCCTCCTCCTTCTTCTAGGTCACATCATGTATAAATCTGCTGGCAGTGATAAATTTCTTCTTCTAACGTTTCCCCTGCATGTAGATCTGCTAAAAATGCATTTAATTAAATTTGTGTTAGACGGTGACCAATTTTTCGTAGCATTGCTTATAGGCAAAAGTGAGCCTGTACACTATGCACAGTCAATTTGATGAAGAAACAAATATCTTAGTTGCATATTTTCTTGAACATATATATATAAAAATTGATTTGAACTAGCGGCATGATTTGTACATGATTATTATTATTTTTTTTCTAAAAATACCCTTGTCACTTAATTTATAGTATATTTGATAATATAATTCAACTGTTTTTAAAATTATTTTTCAATTGAAAAAAATATTAAATTGATATTTTTAGATATTTTTAAGTAGTTTTGATATGTGCTTATATTAAAAGTAAAAAAATATTTTTTTTATATATTTTTTTATTAAAAATATTTTTTAAAAAACAACATGTTTTGCATTACCAATCATATATTTAATATGTCTTTATATAATAATATATATCTTTAATTTGTTGTTATATCCCTAATTGAGCTAATATTATCCTTTAATATGCTTTAAGTTTCTAATATATTTTACCTATAAGATTATCATGTGCACATCACATAAGTACTGATTGCGGTGAGTTAATTTAAAAATCTCATCCAAATGATATATTATTAGAAACTTAATATATATTTAAGTCATTATACAAGGACATATGAAGCCATTTCGGTTAAATTATTTTTAGATCTTGTAGCTCAGACAAGAACATGATCTTTCTTTAATCGGACAGAAGATTTGTCTTTATTCAGGACACCACTCGATTGCAAAGCCATTTAAGAAAAGTAGTTGTAATTTAGTACAAAATGTTTATGATTTTGGAAAGTGTTACAAGGTGATCTGTCATTAAGATCGGATATTATCTGACCTGCATTAAATATCAGATATTCTGACGAGTTCCATGCCGAGTTACTCTGTTCCTGATACTGTTACTGTTTTGGAATATGTAATCCCGTCAGGTTCGACGGTATAGATTTCTTGGAGAAGTTGAAGGGCAAGAAGATAATGTTTATAGGGGACTCTGTTAGTGTCAACCATTACGAGTCACTGTTATGCTTGCTTCATGCAGCCGTTCCTGATGCCAGGATCACAACGCAGACGAGTAACTCGACTAACACAGTGACATTCCAGGTGAGTGAACTGGTCCTGGAAAGGTTACAGCCCTTGTTATTCCAAGCAAAATTGAGTCTATTTTTATGTAATTGATGGACTGGAACTTCTCAGGATCATGGTGTATCAATATCGGTGTTTGAAACTCACTACTTAGTAGACATTGAACAAGAACAAATCGGCCGAGTATTAAAACTTGAATCGATTAAGGATGGAAACAAATGGAAGGATATGGATGTTTTAGTGTTCAATACTTGGCTTTGGTGGTACCGGAGAGGACCGAAGCAACCGTATGAGCTCGAAAAACTTGGCAAATGTGGAAGATTTGTGAATTCAATTGAAAAGGAATCAAGCTGATGTATTGTGTTTGATTTTTCTGCTTCAAATTTCAGATGGGATTATGTTCAAGAAGGACAGAGTATACTTAAGGACATGGACCGTATGGAGGCTTTTCGGAAAGGTTTAACAACTTGGGCAAAATGGGTCGATTCGGATGTCGATACGAGTAAAACAGTTATTTTTCAGGGAATATCTCCATTTCATTACCAGTATGGCTCTTCATTTTCTGAGAAGTGTTTTAAGAATTGATTCATTTTTTGTTTTCATTTGAAATCAATAGATTAAAGCTATTTTCTCACGACTTGAACGTTTTTGTCCCTGAACCAGTGGAGAGGAATGGGACGAACCAGGAGTGACAAATTGTGGAAAGGAGACAGAGCCAGTTAGCGGATCAACTTATCCTGGTGGTTCGCCATTGGCATTGCAAGTAGTAGAAGATGTGTTAAGTACTATAAAGAAACCTGTTCATTTACTTAATATAACAACTCTTTCACAGCTGAGAAAAGATGGACATCCGAGCTCTTACAATGGCTTTAAGGGCATGGATTGTACTCATTGGTGTGTTGCAGGAGTTCCAGATACTTGGAATGAACTTCTCTACACAGCTATTACCAGTTAGAAGAAAATACACATTTTAGTTACACATATTCTGTAGCACAGCCATTGAAACTAGCCTGCTAGATGTCATCAGTCTCGTGAAATAATGCACACAATATGGAAGCAAATTTCTTGATATAGCCTGTCTTTTCTGTAATTTTTTCCTAAATGGAAGAATAGTTTCACATTTGATTGTTCATTCCTTTGTCCATGATGACACATTATTTTATTTGCTTTGTCCATGATGACACATTCTTTGAGCAGCACATTCAAATTTTTTTTTTATATATAGCTGCATATAGGAATCCAAGATTGAAATACAAAGTCAAGAACAAGTACAAAATAATGACCCAGCAATTTAGATCAAGGCAAACGAAGCTTACTTGAGCAGAGACAGTCTGTACTATTAGACAATTAGGAAAATTCCAACGATGCGCACGAGGGTCCCTGCTTTCCTCAAATAAACTCGATCTGAAGTTCAAAAGGAATATAGTTTCACATTTGAAAGTATGAAAGCATACGCAAGCTTCCTTCTCCTCGTTGCTCTTTTGGACCAGAACCCCTTCCGAGACATGCCAAGCATTCCAAAATTAAAAGTATATATGCAAGTCCTTCTGGAAGGCACTTGGGAAGATAGTACCCAACAGAATAGAAAATAACCCTATTCATCTGTAGATGCAATATATCAGAATAAACTAAGTAGAGATCAGAGAAACTCTTGAACCAAATCAGAGAGTTCTGCAAATACTTTGAGTTTCAACGTTTGATGCTTAAATCAATGCAAGGATACAGAACAACGGATGATAATAACATCATCAAGAAAAATGGATGGCTATGCAAAGCAGAGTACAGGGACCACTTGAACCTTTTCTGTGCTGATAAGTTGTTTTATTTCCCACTTATAGTTGTGAAGTAGTTCCTCAGACCGCCTAGAAACCCAACAAATAGGCAATGAACAAAGTGATAAAATCATTTGTGGTAAAAGTACATTGATTCTTTCAATGACAACAAAAGCAATTAAGGATTGATCTTAAGAAAATAAAATGCAAACATGATAATACAGGATGTTATGTGAATAATATGTTCTTTTCATGCATTGAGTACAAGCAATAACATTCAGTTGAATTTTCTTGGGGCCAACATTTTAGTTATCCTAGATTAATAGCCGATATTGACACTTGTAATTTGGATTGAAGAACAAAAGGATCAAAATCCTGCTTGTAAATTGCAGTAAATTAATAACAAAATGTACTCTGAAATAGTGATTAATCACTTGCTAAAAGGAAAATAACTTAAAAATAGCAATACCTCATCAAGTTGGGTTAAATTGATTTTCTTCCTGATGTCATATATTCTGGATCTCTGATGTATTTTGGGAACTTCCTCAGCTCCCCTTCACACTTCTTTTCCAGCAAAGGACATTGCCAGATAGTTAGAGAAGAAATGGAGGGGGGCAGCCCCTCTTCTGGCATGGAAACCTCCATGCAGTTCATAATTATCAACTCTCTAAGAGAGGTGAGGTGTTGAAGTCCCTTGTAGTCAAGAGATTTCAGATTTTTATGTGTCCTGATTTCAAGACGGGTAAGGCTTGAGGGCAGCAGCGTCTCCTCAGGGAAGCACTCCAAAACATCATTGTCTGCAATTGAAAATCTTGAAAGAACATGGAGTGATTGCAAATCCCACTGTGCGCGGCCTGCAATGAGTTTGTCGCAACCCCAAATAGCAAGTCCTTTAAGTTTGGAGGGCAAACCCCCTACTGGAAATGACTCGAGTTTCGGACAATGAAATATGGACAATTTCTCAAGGGAAGGTAGAAGTGAATGCATATTCTCAGGCAATGACTTCAAATTTGAACAACTCCATAACTGAAACTCTTTCAAATTTGGGGCAAGGGGTATTCCTTTGCTGAAAGATACTAAATTAGGACAACTACCAATAGTAAGAGACTCTAATTTAGGTAACAACTCTAATGGGAAAAACTCGATCTCAAACTGCTCACATGCCCTGATATCAAGTTTGGTTAAAGAAAGAAAGTGAGTAAAGAGGGCCTTCTTCAGGTTGGGGCAGCTTCTGATGTAAAGCTCTTGGAGGAGAGGAAGAGCGGAGTTCCCAACCCAATCTGGAAATCTTGTACCTCCATACCCATTAATGGAGAGAATTTTGACATTCACAGGAGGTTGTATTTGCTCAAGTACCCTTTCATGGACGAGTGGATTATCCATATCACAATCCCATACTAACTCCAACTTCTCAAGATGCTCTTTACCCTTCAAATTCGCTTCAAAAGAATCTCGAGCATCTGTGACGTTTTGAAGATTCCAAATAGAAAGATCACCAGATAGATGTTGAAGCTTTCCCAACTCTTTAATGTTAGAGCCACTTTGTTTTCCGATAAAGAAATCAGTTAATTTTCGAAGCTTTGTTAGTTTACCCATTTGCAGTGGCATCTCTGGCAATTTTGTGTGTTGAAGATCAAGATGACGCAAGTTGATTAAGCTTCTCATGTTAACTGGCAACTCAACAAGCTTAACACAAAAGTGCAAGTTCAAAATTTCCAAATTATACAGACTGCACATTGATTCAGGGAGCCTTGTAATCTTTGTATGAGAGAGATCAAGATACCGTAAATGCTTCAAGTTGCAAATTGAATTAGGCAACACAGATATATCATGAAAGGGGTGCAAAGATAGCACTCTGAGGCACTTGAGTGCAGGCAATAAATTACATATTACCTCAACTTGTTGTATCATGTGTCTAGGCCAACCACTCGGACATAGCAAGGTGCGCAGCAATTGGGGGTTCTTGATTGCCTTGAATGTCTGATAAGAGTCATCTTTTGTTGCTCTGTATGATAAATGGCGAGTCCTTTCAGTAGTCTTGCTTGAATCATCACCTTCTAGCCTGAAGCAAAAATCTCCGGATGCAAATCTAGCTAAATCATTAATGAGGTCATGCATTGCGAACAATGATGAACTGGGACTTGATTGCTGAAACAATGACCTTGCCACAAGCTCATTGAAGTACTCATAGCCTATTTCTTCCATCTCATTATTTCTTCTGGGTTCCACCAAAAAGCCCTCTGCCATCCATAAAAGGACTATCTCCTCCCTTGTGAATTTATAACCCTTCGGAATTATAGCGCAGTATGAAAAGCATCGTTTTAAATGAGATGGGAGATAATGATAACTCAACCGTAGAGGTGACAGAATGTTGTCATTTGGCAATTCCCAAAAATTGCTCTTTAATATCTTCATCCACTCCTTCATAGCTCTTTTGGAGCACAGGAGACTCCCAAGTGTTTTTGCAGCCAAAGGTAGGCCGTTGCACTTCCTCGCTATCTGTCTGCCAATTAATTCCAACTCTGGATGGGCAGTGAAATTTCCACCATCAAATGCATGTTTTGACAACACCAACCAACAATCATCGTCAGATAACTTCTTTATATGATGAGTTGAAACAGAAGAAATAATTGATGCTACGTTTTCATTGCGCGTTGTAACGATAATTTTACTTCCCTGTCTCACGGACATGAAAGGTTTCAGTAAAAATTCCCACTGTGATTGGTTATCGCCCCAAACATCGTCTAGAACAAGCAATAGTTTGTTCCCTGACAATTTCTTCTCCAGCTCGCAATGGAGTTGATCTTCAGTCATGTTGTCACAATTCATCGAACCAACCCCCTTCAGAATATCTTTTGTTACTTTGAGAACATCGAATTCTTCCGAAACATAAACCCAGGCTTTGAGATCAAACGAGCTCTTCTGGCTTCTGTCGTTGGAAACAACAATTTCTTTATAGAGAAGCTGAGCAAGGGTGGTTTTACCAACCCCTCCCATACCCACTATCGAAATCACATCTAGGTGCCTGCCTTTTGTATCATCTGCTAGCAGCAACTTCATTATGGCTTCTTTTTCAGCATCCCTTCCATAAACTCCAGATTCATCTACCAGAGAAGAAGTTGGTGTTATCCGCGACGATGGTTTCTCTCCAATGCGCTCTATCAGACCAAGAACATCCTTTTGTCCCACTAACTCTTCTAAACTTCGAAGGATCTTTGCCAACTCTATTTGCACCTCTCTCACCCCCTTTCTACATGGATTAAGAGAAGCGAGAAAGCTTCGAAGCTGATCCGTGCAGGTCTGACTTCGAGATTCACCTTCCAACTTCAACCGCAAAGCTTTATAAGCAATCTCATCCAAGAAGTCATCAGCTTGATAGACAGCATCCTTAAGCTCATCAAGCCACTCTTTCACAGCTGCATCAGTAATCTGCTTCTCCTCTGCATCATTGAGCAGTTTACTAACAGACCTCATCCTTGCCTTCAACTTCTTCAATTCTTCATCATCGATTTTTTGGCTCTTGAAGAAGTCCCTAACCGCAGGAGAAACTATCCTCTCCATCAAAACTTCAAGGACTGCAGCAAGAATTGATTCTCCAATCAATGCGAGAGCCATTTCCCCTGTTCACAAATCTTTACAAATAATAAATATTTAGCAAAGCCAAATGAACCAGAAAGAACAAGTACACAAGATTATGCAGCAGGCATTCGAATCAAGACATCAATCAACTCAATCTTTATTTTCATTAAAATTATTCAACTTCATGATATTTCGTTAAATAACTCATCAAAATAAAAAGATTAAGGCCATGTAACATCAATTCACATAATTCATACTTCCAAAAAATCAAATATCCTACAGAACCAAAAAAATAAATAGAAATACCCCAAACCCAGAACACGAAAATCCTTATTATGGGTTCTTTAATATATACATAGCTGCAGAAAAGAAAGCAAAATTGCGATGAAAAAAATTCAAGAACAGGTAGAAAAGATTGAGCCAACAAAGGAAGTCAAGGAAACAGAGCTTACTTGAGCCGACAGCATGCAGCAGTATTTAGGTGACAATGAAGGAAAATTCCAAGGATGAAAGGAATTCTGATTTCATCAAGTCAAGTCAGTTGGTGGGAAGCTCAGAGATTAGACATTTTCGGACATGAAAGCAGAAAAAGTTGACAATAACGGTCGATGTCAGTTTCTGTAGCTGTATGCCAGCCAAAAGATATAGAGAAGAAAAGGTCAATCATCCGTGTACTTTTTGAAATGTTTTGGTTGGGTCCCTCTACTGTTCTGTGGTTTAATTTGGTCCTTGTATATTATGTAACATCTGTGATTTGATCCTTCTGTAAAAGTTTACCTTTGTATTGTATTTGGGAAAAAAAAACAGGGAGGAATGAAAATGAGAAGTATAAAAAGTGCGAGGAAGGAAAATATTAGAAAAGAAAATGATTTTCCTCACTGAGTTTGGAAGGGGTAAATTTGGAAGGAAGGAAAATGGAGGGGTTTTGTAAAATTACAATTTTACCCTTTCACTTTTTTTCTTTTGGTCTAGAAAGTTTTGCGAAATTCTTTAAATAAGAAAATTGTGATTTGAATGGGAGTAACTTGATGATAGAAGGAGAGGGAGAAGAAAAGAGTCGTTTCATATAATAAGCTTTTTTTTCTTGATAATTAATATATATATATATATATATATATATTGTTAGAATATTTATTTAAATAATAATTAATAATAGACTTTTTTAATTAATAAATTTTATTGACTTATCTATTTTAATGGTACATAAAATTTAAAAGGTTAACATTGATATAATTGACGAGCTAACGTTTATGATTAAATTAATTTATTATATTTAGTTATTTTAAATATATTTAGTAATTAATGTATTATATTTAGTTATTTTAAATATATTTAGGATAATAATATATAATCTTTTTCATCATAAAAAATTTTAAAAATACTTTTGTATTTTTGTCAATTATAAATCTCAACACATAATTTAAGATCTTTTTTTATATATATTCCTCAAATTTTATTGCATTTCCTTTTTTCATACTTTATTAATTTAAGTTAGAAAATGGTGATTTAATGGTTTGGAGATTTTTTTTCTACATTAAAAAATTAAAAAATTCTGTATCTTGAAAAATAAGCATATTATATAAAAAAATTAATATAAGGGGGTGTTTTCTATTTAAAGATAACACTTCTTATAAACCCTTATTCTTTTCATATTTACTTTTAGTTTTTATTTTTATTATTGATTTTGGCTGGTAATTTAAATATTAAAAAGGAAACAACAATCTTAATTGCATTTATTTTTCAAATATCTTTAATTTTCCTAATATATATATTGGAGTGAAAAATATGATTTTGTTGTGAATGAGAACCGGCATAGAAATAAGGGTAAAAATGTAATTCTAATCACTTTTTATTTATACACGCAGCAATGTCTTCGCTCCCTTCATCTGGAGAGATCAATCACAACATATTCCTCGTAATTCTCAAATATTAGAATTAGAGATCACAGATAGAATTTTTACATATTCATTATTTATTGGATAAATATTTAAATATTTCTAAACTATTTATAAAATTTTGGATATTCACATGAGAATTTATTACTTGATTATATATATATATATATATATATATATATATATATATATATATATATATATATATATAGAGCTAGGTTTGGGTGGGTTTTGGATTAGGTTTGACAATAAACATATCTTATCCATTACCCATCAGGTAAGATCTGAAAAATATACATCCACTCAGATTAAATTTTTATTCATTAAGTTCAAATTAAATTAGCATCCCTAGAACCCATGCAATCCTTTATTTTATTTCCATTCATTTTTTTTTCCTTTCAAAAATCCACTATTCCCAAATACAAAGTATTTTAAAAAAATATCCTATCAAGTAAAAATTATTTAGGTTTGCACATGTTTGTATTCTCTTGTATTTAATTTTATTAGTTAAAATAAAAATAATAAAATTTAAACTCGTAATCATTTGATTATTAAAATTGTTAAAAAAAACTATATTAACCTAAAAATTTAAGTTATTAGACAAGGTTCTATGATATAATTTATAATTTATGTTATTTTCTAATAAAATGATTAGTAAGTGTTCTTTTATGACCAAAAATATAATTAGGAAATTAGAAAATTTATAAACTTAATTTCAATTAAATGAAATTAAAATAAAATTATTTTAAAGATACTGAAAGAACACTTGCCCGCACATTCTTTTAGTAACAAGATAGTGTGGAGCAGCAATTCTTTTGGTATTAATAATTGAGTTTCACGCACTTGAAATAGAAATGAACCTGACCGATCGGCTCAACTATTAAAATGATGAACCGAAGCTGAGATTAGTTCGGTTTGAGGGAATGAAGCGTTTGTGCCATCCGGCTAACTAAGTTTAAAAAGGTTCAAGGTCAACTCGCTAGGTGTCCTGAAAAAAATGTTCTTCCTATTTATTGATGAATTTATGTACCGGTCGACACCTTCAAAGGCATGGCACCAACGATCTGCAAGGATGTTAAGAAGGCCAGCAAGCATGTTAAGAGCGATGTGGCAAATGTCGGGTTCCCTGCATTGAGAGTTGACATTGACAATCCTCTTGCAACTGGAGGATCAGAGCAAGACCGTAAAAGCAACTTGGAGAAGGAAATGATCAAAACGTTTTTGTTTTTTGTTTTTTGTTTTTTTTTTTTTTCATAAGGGAATATTATTAAGCTCCATGCATGCAACAAGCTGAGGAAACGATTACAAAAAGGTGCAAGCCCAACTAAATTAGAGATAGAACACAATTTACAAGATGAATATCCCCACGCATAGAGTTACAAACTTGCAAGAAACCAGCTCTAAACCAGGCCATTGTTCAACTCAAAGGAAACACTAACTGGCAAACAAGTCAGGCTCAGAAGTACTTAAGAATGAAGAGATGGATATCCTCCGAGAGAAGCTAGCAAACTATCAATCTATCTTCGGCCACAGCTGACGAAGCCTGCTTGGAGTTTATTTATTAAAGTTGGAGTACAATATACAAATCTTTCTGTCAAATTGTGATTTGTAACTTACAAAGTAAAGAAATAAGGATTCGTGGTACCTTATAATAATGGATGAATCAAGGACTAATCAAGATATATACAAGTATGGGATGTGAGAAACCTTGAGCCAATCCTCCCCATTAGGTCTTTTGCACCTTTCTTTCAGCAAATTACACTTGAAGATAAATAGAGAAGAAAGAGAGGAGGGAAGTCCCTCTTCTGGCAAAGACTGGAGATTGGGGCAGTGCCAGATCTGCAACTCTCTAAGAGAAGTGAGGTGTTGAAGCCCTTTGTGGTCCAGAGATTTTAGATTTGAAAGATGCCTAATTTCAAGAGTCGTAAGACTGGAGGGGAGCAGCATCTCCTCTGGGAAGGATTCCACCTCATCGCACATAGCTATTGTAAAACTTAAAAGAGAATGGAGTGATTGCAAATCCCATTGCTTGCGATTCCTGACGAGTTTGCAATTCGTAACACTAAATGCTTTTAATTTTAAGCCTCTTATTGGAAAGGAATGAAGTTCTGGACAATTGCTTAGAGACAATTTGACTAGGGAAGGCAGCGAGGAATGCATGCGCTCAGGGAAGGATTCCAAATTCAAGCACCTGTGCAAATCAAGCTCTCGTAAATTTGAGGGAGGATTAGAGCCTCCAATCCAAACCGGAAATCTTGTACCCCCATACCCTTCTAAGCGGAGAATCTTCAAATTGACATGAGGCTGTAATTGATCTAAAACACGTTCATGCAGTGAATTATTAGTTTCATCCTCCCACAATAACTCCAAACTCTCAAGGTCCGCCTTACCCTTCAAATCGGCTTCAGAAGCTTCTTGAGCATCCACCACATTTTGAAGATTGCGAATGCAAAGTTCTCCACACAAATGCTGAAGCTGCCCCAACTCTTTAATGCTAGATCCACTTTGATTTCCCAAAGAAAAAGAAGTTAATGTTCGGAGCTTTGCTAGTTTGCCCATTTGTGGCGGCATCTCAAGTAGTCTTGTTCCTGTGATATCAAGATGCCGCAAGTTGATCAACCTTCCCATGCCAGCAGGCAACTTATAAAGCCTAAAACACCATATCAAGATTAAAGTTTGCAAATTATACAAACCACATATAGATTCTGGTAACTTTGTAAGGTCTGTCTGAGAAAGTTTCAGATATCGCAAATGCTTCAACTTGGCAATTGAATCAAGAAATGGTAAAGGCTCAAGGATATAGGGGGGCATAGACAACACTCTTAGGCGCTCAAGCATCGGCAAAAGTTTACATATTACCTCAGCAGATATTGATTTATCTTTCGATAATATTAAGGAGCGCAACAAACGAGGGTTGCAAAAGGCCTCGAACTTTTGAGAGATGTCATGTTCTTTTACTATGCATGATAAATGGCGAGTCCTTTGAGAAGTGTTGCTTGAGCCATTACCCTCCAACCGGAAGCAAAATTCTCCAGATGTGAAAGCAGCTAAATGATTCATGAGGTCATGCATGATGAATAATGATGGATCGCGACTTGATTGTTGTAAAAATGATCTCGATACAAGATCATCGAAGAACTCAGCCCCTATTTCTTCCATCTCCTGATTTCCTCCGGGTTGAACTAGAAAGCCTTCTGCCATCCATAAAAGGATCAGGTCTTTCTTGTTGAATTCATAGCCTTCGGGAAAAATCGCACAATATGAAAAACATTGTTTTAGATACGATGGCAGGCAATGATAACTCAACTGTAGAGCTGAAAGGACTTTGTCGTTTGGTGAATTCCACAAATTGCTTTCCAATATTTTCCTCCATTCCTCGCCTTCTCTTTTGGATCTCAGGAGACCTCCAAGTGTTTTTGCAGCCAGAGGTAGGCCGCTACACTTATTTGCTATTTCTCTACCAACTTCTTCCAACCCTGGATATGCTCTGAAATTTCCTCCATCAAATGCAACTTTTGCCAACACCAGCCAACAGTCATCATCGGACAAGCTCTGCAAACGATGAGATGGAACAGTAGACTTGACTGATGCTACAGTTCCGCTGCGTGTCGTGACTAAGATCTTACTTCCTTTTCTCACAGACATGAAAGGTTTCAGCAAAAAATCCCAGGCCGCTTGATCCTCACTCCAAACATCATCTAAAACAACCAAAACCCTGTTCCCCCTCAATTTTTTCTCTAGCTCGCTATGAATCTGATTCTCAGTCATCTTATCGCACTTCGGCAGGCCGACCTGCTTGAGAATATCTCTTGTAACCTTGAGAATATTAAATTCTTCTGACACATAGACCCATGCTTTGAGATCAAACAACTTCGTCCCATTTCTGTCTTCTAAGAGTTCGATTTTTCTGCAGACAAGCTGAGCAAGGGTGGTTTTACCCATCCCGCCCATACCCACAATTGGAACCACATCTAGTTGTCTTCCTTCAGCGTCGTCTGGCAGCAGCAATGCCATTATATTTTCCCAGTCTTCCTTCCTGCCAACAAAATCAGATTCCTCTACCAGAGAAGTTGTTGGTATTCTCTGTGATGGCAGAAGTGGTCTTCTTCCAACGCTATCTACTAAACCAAGGACACCCTGTTGTTGCAACAAGTCTTGAAGCATCGGAAGGATATTTTCGAACTTCGGTGGCATCTCTCCCATCCCCTTCTTACATGGAATAAGGGAAATGAGGAAGCTCCGCACCTGATCTGAGAAGGTCTCACTTTGACGTTCAGCTTCAAACTTCAATTGCAAAGCTTTATAAGCAATCTCGTCCAAGAAGTCATCAGCTTGGTAGAGAGCATCCTTGAGGTCGTCGAGCCACCCTTTCACAGCTGGATGAGTAATGTGCTTCTCCTCTGCATCATTGAGAAGTTTGCCAACTGATCTCATGGTAGACTCCAATTTCCTCAGCTGTCCATCGTCAAGCTTTTGCCTTTTGAAGAAGTCCTTAACCTCTGAGGAGGCTATCCTGTCGACCAAAACCTCAATGACAGCAGAGAGAAGTGATTCTCCAATCAATGCCAGAGCCATCATGGTTTCTCCTCTTTGAAAAAAGTGCTAGATGAAAAGATGAAATCTTATGAAGAAAAAAGTCGAAGTGTACTGGAAAAGAAGAACCGCACAGATTTGAGATTACTTTGGATGAAAGAACTTACAGTTGGATAGATTCATAGTTGAGTTGGAGATTCTAGTGGATGAATATAAAATTCAAGTAGGATTGCTGTCGAGCTACAGAAATCGAGCAAACTTTCCAACAGGTGGGCCAATGAGCCTTGATTTGCAAGTTGTCGCTTATTTTAAAGAGTGGGTTGACCGCTCTGTAGTTCCACATGCGGGCGCAGATCAGGGCCAGTCCTTCTGTTTCTCCCATTGACATTTTGCAGAAAATTATAAAAACTATAGCTGCCTTGGTCCCATATTTTGAATATGAAAAATCCATCAACAATACAAGAAGTTGATAGATTAGATTTTCAATCTAAACTTAATTCTTAGGTCATCGATCCATTATTCAAGGGATAAAATTCAAACCTTTAAAATTAGAAAAATAATTCATGTAATTGCACAGCTTGAAATAGTGCAGCCCTTCAAATTCAAATGTTCAAAGATTGTGCCCCTTTGAATCGCGCGGCTCTTGAAAACTTGAAAGGGTTAAATTATTTCGATACTGTTTCATCATTATATTTTTTAAAATTTTAAATAGTATTTTTTAAAAATTATTTTTTATATTTTTATATTATTTTAATACATTGATATTAAAAATAATTTTTAAAAAATAAAAAAAATATTATTTTAATACATTTATAAACAAAAAAAACACTTTAAACCATAACCGCTATTATAATTTAAACATGCCTCGCAACCCATATAACAAAAAAAAAAGTGAAGCTTGTGATTTTCACATGTATATGTTGGTGTGAGTTATTGCTGAGGGAGAAATTGTAGCAGAATTATTGCAGAATATTTGAAGGAGAAATTGTTGGGGGAGAAATTTAGGATTTGACTTTACCTCTAATTAAGCTATATTTATGTATAAGAATAAATTACCTATCTAGTTAGAATTATCTACTTGTGTACAGTTTTTAGATCAATAGAGTGAGAGAATATTCTTGATGCTTTTTATCAATATACACATTAAAAACACGTGGATATTACACTACACCCATGTAGACGCAATCTCAAAATTTTTCTGTGAAGAGGTTGTTCTATTCTTTGCAGCGCAGCTCTCTTAATTTTTTATGGGTTGCCTGACTTGATCATTTAAATTTTAAGGTTTGCATTATTTCATGCAGTGCAGCTTGGTTGAGCTACTTGGAATAATATAGCTACCCAGGTTGTGCTATTTTTCTAAATTTTTTTAGCCATTCAAAATTGCAAAAGACTTTTGTGAGTTGTGCTATTTTCAAAAAAATAATGTTCCTTTCTTATCACAATGTATAAACAAGATGCCGCAGGGGTTGATACCGGATCGAGATTTGAGTTCAAGAACAAGATGAAATAATGTGGCAAGAATGCTGACAAGCAAACTGAGCTTACTTGAGCAGAGACAGCTGCTTGTGAGATGACTGGGAAACAATAAAAAATAAAAAAAATTGGTAATACTTCAGCTGTAATCATGAATAATGAAGTGTAAAACCCAAATAAATTAGCTTTAAGCCAGTACGACCAAGACAAGTTGCAGTTCACTCTACCAATGCCCTGTGTCACATGAACAAGAAATCTCTAATGAAGAACAACCTATCCTATACTGACATACAATTTTTAGTGGCTGTATATGTTATTTTGTATCTGAGATTAATTCTTTCCATGAACAAGAAATATTGCAGAATTTGATGCACAGACAGTCAGTAAAAGCTTGGCATTAGATAGTATGTATTCTACTATTCAGACCCAGAAGCATAAGAATTTCTTATAGAAAATAAAAGAAAAGAAGAGAAGAGCAATCAACAAATTAATCTTCAATTAAGTTCTTAAAAAAGTTGTCTCTTTATTGTAACTCCAAAATGTTCACAAATTCTGAATTAAAAGTTTTAGAGATTTTTAGGAAAAGTCTATTTGGTATTGCGATTACTGTTAAAAAACTCGGTTTTGAAAATGAAATTGTTACGTAGTATATTACATTATTTAAGTTATATAAGTAAGTAATTGATATATAATTTTTTTAAAAAAAATACATGATATAAAATTATTTAACAATTAATAAATATATAATTAACGGTTACACATATAATTTCTAAATATAAAATATGCCTTGAACGAGATACACACACTCTAAATAAATAATAGGAGAGCTTTCATGTGTGAGATATGTCATGGGTCTTGACTTTTCAACTTGTAATAGTGATAGTGATAAAAAAACCTTATATTGGTGTTGACCAAAGAAAAATGAAGAAAGTAATAATAATAATAATAATAATAATAATAATAATAATAGATGAGTGATGAAAAAATTAGAATCAGTCAACTCGTGTATAGGTAACAGAAGACATTAGCTCGGGTTGGGAAAGTTGTGTTAATTAATTAGCAGTGTCAGTAAGAGAGAGGAGAACACGGACAGAAAAGTAATTGTAAATTGTTTTTAAAAAACTGAGGTTGATCCTCAGTTTTTTAGTGGACTCATGTGAAATAAATGTGTGATTTAACTTAACCAAACAGTTCAATTCTGTGTTTATTTTTAGTTGCAATTACAGTGCCAAACAGATATGAACAATGATGGGCGAACCTAAAATAGACCCTTGTATTGGAGTAGTAGTATCAATTTTGACTGCAAGGAAGATTTTGTATCAATTAATGATGTTTCCAAATAATTTTGATTTCTCAATTGGGAACTTTGTTCAGTGCAATTTTGTTACAGAATTCATACCAAATATAGATGTAAAGATTAATTAAAATTTTCTAAAACTTGGGGGACACAATTGACACAATTTATTACGACAAAATAAGCACTCCTGATTGCATTTATTATCGATTATTCTTTCTCTTTTTTATCTGTTGTTGCAGATTATGGTTTGTAATTTGATAATGGGCTGTGTATGTTATCGTGTTCAAGTAAAAAAGCTTGGTGATGTTTAGTGGCTGAACCAGCTCAGACAGGATAGCATCCTCAATGCTGTAAACTACATGTCCCATTACTCAAGAAATTTGAGGCCCTCTCAAAGTCATCAAAATTACTCTCTACTATCACTCTGTTTCTTGATTTTGATGCAACACAAGTTCGAGTAATAATTACTTTGCCACATTAACCCCCTTCAAAAGGCCAATCTCACGCTACAATATTCATCAATTCTAGCTCACAATCCTATATATAGCCTCTTCTAACATTCCCCTTCGGCTTTTTTTCTTGTTCACACACAGCTCCTCTCTTATTCTTGACATTTTCCGGCACTAGCTAGTAATGGCAAGTTCTCTGAGCAATCCCCTATGATCATATCCGAAAAAAGCATGGAGAAATGGCCCGCCTGCATTTCTACTTTCACAATATTCAAAGTGGGGAAAACCAAACAACCATGAGAATTGCTGGACCAGCAAAGACAATGGTAGCTTTGTCGGGACTTTTATGGTGGATGATCCATTAACTGAAGAGCCAGAACCTACTTAAAAACTTGAGGGAGGAGCACAGGCTATGTATGTTTTTGCTTCTCAACATGAATGTGGATTGCTTATGGTTTTGAATTTTGCTTTTGTTGAGGGTATGTACAATGGGAGTGCCCTGAGTATTCTAGGTCACAATCCAGTCTTCGATAATGTCAGGTTGTTGGAGGTAGCGGTCTTTTCCGGTTCACTCGAGGCTATTCATTGTTGAAGACGATCTCATTCGGTCCAAAGACAAGAAATGCTGTAGTTGAATACAATGTAACTGCTGTGCACTAATGAATGTTCTTATTATTAGTGGTATCTGCAGTTTTTCCTTTTCCCAATTTCTTCTACCTAGTGTCTACTTGTTGAACATGTCCGCTGCTTTTCGAAAGGAAGTATTTTGATTTCCTAGCAATGTTGTTCGAGAGTTCAGAGTGATAGGTTCTACAGGAACATTTACAAGAAATTTGTGATATTTTTGGTTCTGACACAGGAGATTTGCAGGATATTTTGATTTTACAGTAGATGATTCTTTCTGGAAACCAAATAAACCTCCAGAGTTTAATGTATGGAACAGATATCATCCAACTTTTATCAGAGAGTAAATAAACATAAACAATTATCGACTACAACGTTATATAAATGGAGAAAATGTGTAAAAGTTTAAAAGTTAGAACATTATGCAACTGCACGTTAAAGGTTATCATCCTTTATACAAAGAACAGTAGCAAAATAATAGAAAGCAGAGTCCCCATATGTTCGATAATCTTTCAATCGTACCTCTTAAATCTCCAAGCTGACACAGAAAATAGTGGTCTATCCTGCCAGCATATAAATAAGCATCCATTCTCTTCTTTGATTTTGTATCCATCATAGCCATAGCTTTGCAATAATCTGTTTGCCTGCAGCCTACCATGGTAGCTCAGAGGAATGCTCCCAAACCCAGCTAACTCGAGCCTTAGGATCCATTTTTCCAACTTCTCATGCCTCTCCTTTCTCTCAGTTCCCTCACAAGCGATGATGTTCTTAATTTCCTCCCCAAACAGCATCTTCTCAACCTTGTGCCGCTCTAAGGATGCTCTGGATACAGTAGACTCCAAGCAATCAAATAGTGCAGCATAAAAATTCAAAGCTTTTGTAACCCTCTCCATTAAAGTAAACTCGTTATGATTTGACTCCTGCTCAGTTATAACCATCAATTTCGGTGAGAGACTCCTAAGTGCATTTAGAAAGCTGCTCATCTTCGGTGAAGCAGAAAGAGATAGAGGAGATAATGCTGAGTCAGGACTAGAGCTATAGACGTTGACCAAATCTTTCTCAAGCCATTCACCTAGAGTATGTCGGTTTTGGTTCATCCGTAAGACTCTCTGAAAATGGTTAGAGCTTGGATTCTTAGATCCTGATGGAGAGTTCCTTTTATGCATCTCATCATCCATGGCCAGGAGAGCATGCAGCTGTAGTACAGAACTGACAGCAAGAGCTTCTCCAGTCTTAACCCGCAAATTTCCAAGGTCAAGATTCTCTAGTTTGCTCACAATAGGATTGAACTGAAATGGGATGTCTAGCTTTTCAGCTTCTTCAGTCAGCCGAAGAGCCATTTGCCCTAACACATCTTTCTTCTCGTGAATACCTGTTATTCTCAAATGAGGTGGTCCTTCTGGCCGTGCGCTTAATGTTTGAAGAAGATTGATCCACTGGGCAGGCTCAGAGGAATTGAGATCGATGATATGAACCATCTTCTCCCCTTCCATGGATTCTATAATGGCCTCATTTGTGATCACGTATGAAAGCTTTAAAAAGGGACAGAGCTCAAAGAATAATCTTTGAACAAGAATTTCTTCAGATATCAAAGATACTTGTTTTGGATTGAGAGCTTTGTGCAGACCAGGCCATCCTTTAAGAATTCGATCAGCAAGTGCTGCAGTGAAGTAAGCAGCAATCCGCTGCATCGTATCGCCATCAGGAGAGGCAAGATGGGAGATGTGCTCAAGGCTAATATTTGCATTCTCAACACTACCAACCGCTACATGGTTAGCGCAGGCAAGAAGAAGATGGATCAGACACAAACCCCTCTCTTCAGATTTCAGTTCCCTCAACCAAGGGTACGGTGATCCTATCCCTGGCGACAGTTGCATCCATGGAAAGAACTGGTGAGGTGAAGTTACAGATGATGATCCCTCTTCTTGAACCATTCCTGCCATTAACGACGAGACCAAACTCAACACCCTGAACAAGAAAATATGACATGAAACATACTAAAAAATAAGTCCATGTTCGATGAATAAACTACATAACATATATCTAAGTAAAAATTGTAAAATAGTCCAGAAACAGAAGATCATGATCTTTTCTACCATCATCTCAGTAAGATTCTTGGACTAATCTCGGTTAAAGGGTTAATAAGTATTATTTTTTGCTTTCTTACATCTTCCAAATGACTAATCACAGCCTGTTAGAATATCTAAATACACACGAACACAAAACATAAGGTGATGGTTAAATTCCTAGGAAAAGAAAAAAAGATCCAAGACAGGAAAACTGAAGAAAATTAACACTCCTTGTTACAAAGAAACAGAGAAATGTAAACAGAACAAGCCAAATAGTTATGTAAAGCTAAATTCAGAGAACTTTCTTCTTAGCAGAGGAATTGAGAAAAATTTCTTCCACCAACATTTTCTCAGTGAACAAGCAGAAACAGTTAATTTCCAGATAAATATCATTTAATTCTTAAGAGTACAACGTCAAGAACCCTCCAGTAAGTATCTCTTTTCTCAATAATCACACTCAGAATCAAACAGTCCAGTTTCCATTCTTTTCCCGCGTAATCTCTGTAACCAAACACAGCAAGAAACCAAACAAAACACACAGACACGGAGAAAAGCAAGCTCTACTGGTTTATGTTTCTGACAAAAAAAGGAAGAAGAATTCAGAAATTTGCTCAATTATGTACCAAAACAAGAAACAGAGGCGGAGAATTACCAGGGAGAGTTCACTGGTTTTCTCCTGTGAATTACAGTTCAAAACCAGCAGTGAATCAAAATCCAGGTTTTGATATTCACAAGAAACCCACCAAAACCCCTGAAGAAAGTTTCAAGCTTGGTCCCTCAATTCTCCCAATCCATCAAAGTGAACCAAGAGCTATCCGCTCTACTCTACAAAGGTTCCCTCTCTGGCCTAACCTTTTGTTTACAAAATGAGCAGTGAGATGGGAATTAAAGCTCTTGACTTTTAGGGTACTTTCCATGTTTGCTTTGGAGACAAAACAAGTGGTTGTTTTTGTCACTACTTGTTTTGTTGTCCATGGAGGGGGATCAGAGGGAATAATGGAATTTCTTGAAAACCAGAGCCCCCTAGATTACCTCTCTCTCTCTCTAAATTCTGTGTTGTCTGTATCAGTCTCTCTAGAAACACTCTTGTCATGGTGTGGAGTGGATGGGAATAATAGCTGGCCAAAAAGCATGTGTTTTATGCTCGAACACAAGAAGAATACAAGGGTGCCCCAACAAAACAAAACAACACCATTGCTTGTTGCTTAGTGGGTGATAGTGGGCATTGCAAGGCAAATCCTAACAAAGTGCCAACAAAACCACTATTTGTTTCTTCTCAAAGGGCATTAGACCATTAGACTATCCACTTGTTACTGTCTTCCTGCATCAGGACAAAGAGACGAAAAACCTTCGGAAAAAGCCAAAAGTAGATTGAAGTCTTTAACTTTAGGTGTGGAACCTTTGGTGGGAGTTCTTGGAATATCTAGACCCATTCCTCGTTCACAATAAATGCATGAGATAACTACAATTCAATCCCAAATTTATATGCTAATTTACATATGAGTTCTCAACCTTCAAGATCTAGCCGGATTTTCCCTAGATTTATGTGCTCGTACTCGACTAATGGATTCTGATATGGATATTGATTTTAAGTGTCATCTTTGTTGAAATACGAATTTTAGGTTACAGAGGTTTCCAAATTTTGGATAGAAATATGGAGATCATTTGAATAATTCTTTTTATATATCAAGCTAAGTTCAAAATATCCACTCTAAAAAACAATTAATGCTATCCAATTCAATCTATGCTTACATATATTTTTATTTTTTCAAAATGTTCAATTTATGCTATGTTTAAGCCTAAATATCCAATAATAAAAAGCATGAATTTGATACGTGAAAAACATTTTTAAAAACATTTGTAAGTCATTTAAAACACTGATGTTATCCGATTCTATCGTCATCTCCTTCCTCTTTCAATTCAATCTATACCAATGGTGAGAGCATAGGAAAGTGAGATTAAGATGCCAATTTTATGTTCAGAAAACAAATATAGAGATGATGAAAACATGCTTAACCAAAGGAAGCTTGAGGAGAAATTAGCAAGATTCTAGAGGTTTAGGATTGGATTTTTAATAACTATATAAGTTGGGGACTGATTTCTAGTCGTCCCTAAATGCTTTTTTTTTATATAGATAAATCTCATAAAATCAAATCCTCAAAGATAGACCATGCCTTTGTGAGGTTAGTGGTATACCACATCATCACTGTGAGAAGCTGAATATATATGTAAGTGGAAGTTACAGCAATATTTTTATGCACCCACTTACCTAATTGTTAATTATTTTCTTCTTTTCTCACTTTATTTTTGCGTGATCTTTGTCTATTTAGTGGTGGTGATGATGGAATCAATGACAATAGCAATGACCTACATTGGTCTATGTGTTGGCTCCCCTTGTGCGTGAGTTCCTTGTTTGAGGGATGTTCCCACTTCCCATTGATGAATACTTTTGGAGGTTAATTTTAGGCACAAATTAAGAAAGTTCATTGAATCTACCACACACATTCAATCTTCTTTCATTCTTTTATAAGCATTGCTTTATTTTATCTAGAAAAAGAATTAAGACAATGTAATATCATATTGTTGAGACCATGTTTTCTGTAAGGGTATGAGAAAAAGAAAAGTCCAATGTTATTTTCATAATAACTACTAGTGATAAATATAAGGAGAAAAATTAAAAAAATCAGTTGACTAGGTTTGGTTTGGTCATATCGATCAAATTATTCAAAATAGGTTAGTAGCAGAGGGTCAAAAGGCAATCGAAAACACTCACTAAATACAAAATTGAGATCAGATATCCTTTATTCATTCATGGGGGTTGTCAGTTCAACGTCTAGTTATTATCTTTGGTAGAGAAAGCATGTGATTGTATGCATAGAAACGCTTAATATTCTTTTGGCAATTCTTGTTTAGATTAGTTTGTGAGAGGAGCTAGAAAGACAGGAGAAAAAAAATCGAGATTTTCCTATGAAATGTAGCTTATCGGCCATAACAATGTTTAGTGGGGGTGTTTTCAAGGGAAAGCATTTAGTTGCCATTTTGTACCTCAGTGGCCTGGCATGGTTAGTAGCAAGGAGAAGGACCTGAAATTCAGCCAAACCTAGGAGATTGTATTAGAGGTGGAGATTTAAGACAAAACGTGAAGGACCCACCATGGTGTGTGATGTGATGAAGGAGCTTGGCTAGTTCTTTCATCTTAATTTGGATGGATTCTCTTTGTTAAGCTAAGCTTGGTGGTGTACGAGAAAGGAATAATATTTGACACAAGAGAAAGAAAGGGTTAATGAAGAGGACAAGCCCTTGTCTTCAATTGAAGGTCTAGCGTTTTAGCCTTAGTCACGAGGTAGAAACTCCCAAAAATAAGACAAACTTCAACTCTTTGCCAAAGATCAAGTGGCTAGCACTTGAGGGCCTAGCCGCTGTGGTCAATCGTGTGACTTGTTCCGCCCCCGTCCCGGGTTCGACCCTCTATGTGCACGCCTGTCACCCCCGCGGTGCCTTACCTGCTCCTGGGCTTGCAGGATGTCCAGCGGGCCGTGGGGAATAGTCGTGGTGCGCGTAAGCTGGCCCGGACACCCCACGTAAATCAAAAAAAAAAAAAAAAAAAGAAAAAAAAAAAAGATCAAGTGGCTAATTACTTGCCATTCTTATCTGGGTAGGGTAATGAGAATCCTTAAAAAAAATACTAAGAAAACTAGCAGAGGATTGCCAATATCCAAATCCAAATAAAAGATATCGAGTTCATATTCGGATATTGTTTAGTATCGTGATAATTTTTGTTTTTTTGTCCAACCACAAAAGAAAAAACCATGAATCATGAGCTTAACAACTATAGAACAGCATAAGAGGGGAGGAAAGGTATTGGAGAATGGAGACAACTCCACCCAGCACTTTTGGTGCAACCCTGCAAATATAATACGAGTCCTTGATGTAACACAAATGAATTGGACCTTAGCTTATTTTTGGGGTTTTTTTCTGTATTTTCATTCCTGGGCTTGGGCATTTAATTGGGCTCTAATGTCCCATGAAATTTCTTTGATTGAATGAAAAAGGAATGATAATAATTATAAAAAAAAACTACACCTGTTGATTTCTAACTCAATCACGCTGAGTTGATAAACCAGAAGTAGCAGTTTTCATACACCAAAACTACGTTTTTTTACTGATTAAATACTAATTAAGTTATAATTAACTCAACAATTAATTGCATTATACAGCATATATAATAGTACGTAGCTGGAACTCTGGCAATATAGTTAAGGTGCTGGCTACATTTCATTTTGATTCTGGAAAGGATGACATGAAGAGAGTAGGCATGCACTTTCACTAATTGGTTCTCCAGGTGTTGCATATGTGGATCATCAGCTGACTTGTGATCCTGTTGAGCTGTAGCACCATGTGTTCATAACAGTATGATCGATAAGCCTTGCTAAAGAACAAATTAAGTCACTTTGCAAGAGAGAATTGGTTGACAGAAAAAGCCCATCTGAGGTGATCCCACTTTCTAATTCTCTTGTATTTTGTCTCTACTGCCCTTCATTCTGTGTCGTCTATTAGTATATACTAGTGCAAATTAGTGCTCAACTCAATGCATTCGATTTTAATAGCATGCTTACTATTACTTTTAATTTCTCAAAAATAAAAGCTTCAATAGATTTTGATTAGGTCTCGAGTCAATCTTAATTTTTAATTAAGTAACACTAAAAATTAACTTTTTTTTTATTTTTCATGAAACCCAACACATCTAAATTCTAGATTAACTCGCTAAACCAATCTAAATTATTTCTAATCAGACTTGACCAACCAGGGTGGAGATGTATAGTGGTTATAAAACACATGCGAAGAGATAATCTGGAAAGCCACATGCTTTCAGCCTTGTTAGAGAATGACCAGTTTTTGGAGGCAATCTTTGACATTTCAGGAATTTAGGTGGGCATGCCGCACGGTATCTTTTGACTCATCTACCTGGTGTTCTCCGACTTGCTCAAGATTGTGTTTATATTGAATATATATTAGTTAAACAAGCACTATTGTTGGACCTCAATTTCAATGAAATATTCAATGCCTAATCTTTTAGGCCATTTACACGAAATCATGTATAAATAACTCTGTTAATATATATATATATATATATATATATATATATATATATATATATATATATATATATGAGTTAAACAACAAATTAATTCATCTTGGATTATCTTTCGAAAGCATTCTAGAAAATTGATTTGAGTAGCAGTCAATGATAAGCAATTTTTTTAATTTTTTGTCAATAATTTCAAACCTATTTTGTAATGAGAAGTCAATAAACTAATTAGAATTTTGAAAGGAATAATCTAAAATGATGGAAAGAAATGATTTGGCTTTTTTGAACATGCTCCTTTAAGACTACATACTTCACAAAAAAGTTAAAAACTAACAAATGATTTACTTCATTCTTGAAAAATATTGTTTTTTGTTTTGTCGTTAACAGATATTAAGAAAACTCTTCACTTAATAATTACAATTGCATGGCTTTCTTTCGACAGTAACTAATAAAAGGGTCATGCAACCTCAATTATTATAGGTGGCGCCTACATAAACGAGAAATTAGTTCTTGCATGTTTTTTTTATAGAAAAACTTTTTAATCTTCTTTTATATAAGTTTATTTTGTTTTATAATCTCTTTCTATTATAGATATTTTACGGCACATAATAAAACAAAATAATCATCAAGGATTGTTGGGCTTCCATATTAGTGGGACAAAAATAAAGAATAAAAAAGTTCATTATATTCAAAACTCTCAATGACATAAATAAATATGGAGAGACAACTAAAATATTTAATTTTTTATATATCTAAGTCTCCACTTGTAAAAAGACTATTACAACCCTTTATATAGAAATATAAAAAACCATAATAACACTTAATAGAAAAAAATGAACTAGGAAAAATATTCCCTTTAAATAGAAAAAAAAAAGCCTAGAAAAGCACCATAATAAAGAATAGAAAAATATATATTTTTCTATATATAAAAAAAAAGATTTTGCTTGAGTCTCTTTGAGTTGGGAAAAACTCATCTTTGAATTCAATTTTCAATTAAAAATTGCACTCCATCATGAACATTCTTTTAAGTGTAAGTCACCCCGTCGTAGGTTTTAAATACAATATTTTTGTGTGAGTCATCTCAGTATTAATATTACAACTAGGATTTTGAATTATAGCAACTGACACAAACAAAAGCAAATTTTTCCTAAGAGAAAACTTTCTCATACTATTATATAGTATACAAGTATGTTATGTTATGTAACCTGGTATAACTATGATTTTTTTATAGCACACAATATAGCAAAATAATCATTAATAATCGTTAAGTTCTCTTCGAGTCATAGTTGTTTAGTAGCTCACAACAAACAAAATAGCTTAGGATTGTACTATATAGCAAGCAATAACCTGATTATTGACACCGATAAAAATAACAAACTAGTTCATGAACATCTTTTTCCCATGAAAAAAACCTCTTTTCTTATATAAGCATGTCTTGTTATATAATTTTTTTTAATTATGGTTGTTCTACATCAAATAATAAAGCAAAATAACAATGGTTATTGGACTCTAATACTAATTAATACAAACAAGAGTGAAAGATAAAATAGTTTGTTACATGTGAAAACTCTAAAAAAAAAACCATAAATTCAAATCTCTACTTGCAAAAAAAAACTATTACAACACTTTTTATAGAAAATACTAAAAAATATCCTAATAAATACTGAATAGAAAAAAAAAACAAACTAGAAAAGATATTCCCTTAAAATAGAAAAGCATCATAATGAAAAATGAAAAAACAAAATATATATATATTTTCTTTAAAAAAAAAAAGTCGATTCTGCATCAGTATGAAATGGCTCATAACTACGATCATCAACCGAATACACTCCAAATTGAATTTCATTGAAAAGTGGAAGCATACACGGAGGGAAAACCACTTATATAACTATACCTACCATTGATGGCTTTAGCCCCAATGGCGAGGAAGCTTACGCCCCACGTTATTATTTAAGATTCAAATATCACGAGATACATTTTTCTGTAAGTACACTGTTTAATTATAAATAATTTATTTAGAATCTGAATATAATTTAATTAAAATCTGATTAATTAAGAGAGAATTTAATGTTGGTACATGAAACTTGGACTAACCCTAATTATTGTTAGTTACAAAACCTTTGAACTACTAACAAACACAACTAGGATTTCTTCCCATCGAGATCTCAATACTACAAATGACACGCCTAGTATAAAACCTAACAACAATCAAACACAACTTGGATTGATCATTCCTCGGAAATCACAAAATAATTTCACCATGAAACCCTCAGCAACTTCTTCTTTGATCATTCTAAACGTTTTCATCATTTTACTAGCCTTCATTCCCTTTTCTTCTTCCTATTTGTTGCCTCCCTCAGTCCTAGGATCAGCCATTGTGCACCGAAATTATACAGCAATATCGAGTTTTCGAGTACTGAATAGAAGAGTTTTAATTCAGTGTCCTGACCCCAGCCCTTACCTTCGAATCAATGTTAGCTCAGAAAACAGCCTCTTGTCAGACAATGAATATGTCAATGTTACTGTCAGTGGAGTTTTTCTTCCTTCGGATGATGACTGGGTTGCATGATATCACCTTCTGATTCCGAGTAAGAGTTTGTAGATGTGCATGTAGACATGCACATGAATTGAATTATTTTTTTAATCTTTTCTTAGCATACCTTTACTGTGTATCATGGAATTCTTTTTGTGTTGTTTTGATGTATGATATATTGTCTCTAAATATCTATATTGCAGTGTCAAGAGTTGTCCTCTCAAAAAATCTAGATATGTGCAGACTGGTGATCTTAGTAAACTCCCTCTACTTTGTCATTATCCTGTTAAGGTAATTATGCCATATTCTGATTCTAAAACCAGCCTGCTACAGCTTCTTTTAATTATTATTTTTATCAGTTTATTGATGTGATCGATTCAGCTTGTAGATCCCATGACATTGTTAAAAGCAAAGGGTGGGTGCTCCTTCTGTATGAATCACCTGCTTTTTCTTAGCCTGTTTAACTTGTAATCCGAAACAAATTATGAGCTTAGAATAACATGAAGAGTGAACGTATAATTATAATTTTTTTAATCTTTGAAATTGCAGGCACAATATGTGAGCAATGATCCAGACTATCTGAAGTGCACTAAGCAGGAATGCAAGAAATACAACAATACTAATTGTGAAGTGTCAGCTTGCAGTGGTACAATATCATTTCATGTTATCAATATCAGGACCGATATTGAATTTGTCTTCTTTTCTGGAGGATTTGAAACTCCTTGCATTTTAACAAGGTCTGGCCCTATGAAGTTTTCCAATCCAAACCAGCCACTACATGGGCATATCTCAAGCATAGATTCGACAGCAACATCGGTGCGTAAGATTGTATTTGATTAGTATTCCAGGATAGATAAAAAAAAGATAGATACAGAAAGGATAAAAATATATTTTGTTAAAAGAATAGGAGCAGAAACATAAAATAAGACAAATAAGACATGTCCCATGTGTCTTCATCTTTTTTTGTCTCCAAACAATAACCAAACACTACCTTAAATTAACTATAAAACTTGTCAGTTCAATAATCATAACTGCACTAATCTTGTCCAGGAGTTCCATGCATTGCTTTTGCTACAATTGACGTTTAAGCTTCTTGCTTCTGTCGCAGATGAGATTAACATGGGTTAGTGGGGGTGAGGAGACTCAACAAGTACAATATGGAGATGGAGAAACACTGACATCAACAGCAAAAACATTTTCGCAAGATGATATGTGCAGTGAGTTCCTTGTTCTGATTGTTTGGTATTTCTGTGGTTTATAAAACGCTTATGTAGTAATTTTGAATCTTCTGAGAATTGTATGGAACTCATAGCTTCGGTTCTTCCAAGTCCTGCCAATGACTTTGGGTGGCATGACCCTGGGTACATTCATTCAGCAGTCATGACAGGACTAAGGCCTTCAACTACGTACTCCTACAGATATGGAAGGTAAACTATTGAATATGTCCCAAAATTTTGATTTATAGCTAACTGGCCTGTATTCTTCCTATGAAGTGATTCGGTTGGCTGGAGTGATAAAATCCAGTTTCGAACTCCACCTGCTGGAGGATCTGATGAGCTCAAGTTTCTTGCATTTGGTGATATGGGGAAAGCCCCTCTTGATCCTTCTGTCGAACACTACATCCAGGTAGAAAACAATGAAATGTAACGAAGAAATCGAAAAATGTTATCATATATAAGTTGAGGAAAACAAAGATGATCCATGGCATCAATGTATTGACCAATGTTCATAATCCGTGATCATGTAGCCGGGATCTCTCTCAGTGATTAAAGCCGTGACCGATGAGGTGAAATCCGGCAATGTAGACTCCATCTTCCACATTGGAGACATAAGTTATGCAACAGGATTTCTAGTTGAATGGGATTTTTTCCTTCACCTCATAAGTCCTATGGCTTCTCAAGTCTCCTACATGACCGCAATCGGAAACCATGAAAGGTTTTCACTTGAACTTTTGAGTGTCTTTTTTCAGTGTCAGGATTGTGTTTCTGGGATTAATCACTGTATAAATTTATTCAGAGATTACATCGGTTCCGGATCTGTGTACATAACCCCTGACTCAGGTGGAGAATGTGGAGTTCCTTATGAGACTTATTTTCCAATGCCAACCCCAGCAAAGGATAAACCATGGTACTCTATAGAACAAGGAAGTATCCACTTTACAGTCATTTCCACCGAGCATGATTGGACTGAGAATTCTGAGCAGGTAAAGCCAAACCTAACCTTCCATGATCTTCAGTTTTCTACTCTGAGTGACTGACATATTGGACTCTTTACAGTATGAATGGATGACGAAGGATATGGGTTCCATTGATCGATCAAAAACTCCTTGGCTAATTTTTACTGGGTAAGCTGCATTTAGCATTACATATATGAACTATGTGCCCAGGTTTTGATAGATTTCGGATATAGATTTAAAGACTTTCACAAATCATATGCAGACACAGACCAATGTACTCATCATCAACTAATCGATTGTTTAACGTCGACGACAGATTTTCTAAGGCTGTAGAGCCATTACTGCTGCAGCATAAGGTTAGCTAGATTTGTTGGTCGAATATCAACTAGGCCTATATTTTGCTGCTCTCTAAATCAGTAATGTTGTGTGCATGAACCAGGTTGATCTTGCTCTCTTTGGCCATGTTCACAATTATGAGAGAACATGTTCTGTTTATCAAAGCAATTGTCTGGCCATGCCAACAAAAGATCGAAATGGTATTGATACATACAATCACAGCAATTACAGTGCTCCAGTGCAGGCAGTTATTGGTATGGCAGGCTTCAGTTTGACCAAGTTCTCAAAAGTAAGCTGATCACCCATGTTCTTTGGTAAATTGAATTCAATGTTTTCTGTTAATGAACAGCAGATGAAGGTGCATGGGATACAAGATTGTTGTCAGGATCATATTTTTAGGCCTCCTAGCAGCATAATTTTTTTAATTAAAATGTTACATGTTTTGGATATGATATCAAAACATTAATAATTAAATAATTACGAGTTTAAATTTCATCGATTCTATTTTCTTTTCTAATAACAAATAACTAATGCGTGATATGTTATAAATCATATCTAAGAATGTTGCTAACAGCTGAGATTAAATGTGAATGTTTTGCACTGAGTCCCTCTGCTATTCATTAATGGCATGCTGTTGCATTACTAACGAATAAATTTATAATATTGTATGTGTTCCTGTGAACAGCCTGGTAGTTGGAGTTTGACAAGAATTTCTGATTTTGGGTATCTAAGAGGGCATGCTACCAAGGAAGACATAAACTTAGAGGTCAGCAGTATACACAACCTCATGAATAAATAAAGAAATTTTTTCATGCAACTTATCTAACTCATGTCTTTCACTTTTTTGCAGTTTGTGAACGCAAATACTAGGCAAGTACAGGACAGCTTCCGCATCACCAAACGGCAAAATAGATAGGATAGGATACAGGATGTAAATTCTTGTATCCATTATACAAACATTGTATCGATTTTATTTATTCGGCGCCAATATTATGTCAGAATCACCGATAAACATCAAATCCCTGATAAAACTTTGCCCAACGACGTGTGTCCATCTGTAACTTTGCCGACAGGATATTTCATCGGTGTTTTTAATTTTTTTTTTAATTTTCTGACAGTGATCATCATCTTGATGATATTTAGTCTTTTCATTATGAATAAAAGTTTTTTTCGTTATCCAAGTCAACTATTACATCTTCATCTTGATGAAATTTAGAAAAATATTTTTAATAGTTGTGAATTATCAGTTCTATATGAATTATAGTTGGTTTAAGTGGTCTTTTCACTGTATACAAGAATGGAGAGAAAAGTTTTCTTTTAGTTTAGTATGTTTTTTCTGGAAGTTTTAAGTTCGAGCTATATAAAAAAAATTATTATTATTAAAAAAATTATTTTTTAATTATATCAATTCAGTTTGACTAAATTTTATTTAAGGTTCAATAAATTTTTAGATACCAGAATTTAAATTAAAAAAAATTATAAATTGTTTGAATTAATTATAAACAAGTTGCTGCTAAAATTGGCACGAACTTTCAACAAAACTACACAACAGTTTTTATAATTGTGATTTGATTGAAAATGAAAATTAAGAAAGCAGCTCGTTTTCAAATTAAGTTATTTCCAATAATGATGAACCAAATTTCATTTTTTTTCTTGTTACGTTATTTGATTACTTTTTATTATTATTATTACTAACAACTTATGGATAATAAATACTCACCATGGTTATGATTTTAGGTACAATTATATCCAATTTTGTATCTTGAATCAAATAGTGGGTTTTGTTTGAAAAAACATCTCTTGAACAGAGATGTTGAATCTTGTATTTATAAGTATTCAGAACTCTCATCTCCTAACCGATATAAAATAATGGTATCATCATATACATTTACTATAAGAAAAAAATATTGAAAAATTTAATGCAAGTTGAATATAAAAACATGTATTATAAGTGGGACTTTGTAACACTGTTTATGTTATGGTTGCTTTTACTAACAGGATCGTAATACAAAAACATATCACCAACAGATCACTGTCGTGTTTTAAATTTACTTATTGTGTGAGTTGATGAATGTAATGTTATAATTCCATATGATCTTTATTTCCAGGAGTCTTGATTACCTCCAACATTTCAATCGTATTTCAGAGATAAAAGAATTGAATTGTGTGTTAAAACTTCTTTAATGAGGTTGGATTTCTCGATTTATCATTGTTTAAAGCAATTATGAAATGACTAGATCAACATCAAACAAATCACAAATGAAAATATATGCATGTAACATTCATTATCACGAGGCAAGAATTAGGTTGCTCATGCAGAACCAGTGCAGGTTGGTAAGGTTGATCATGCAAATGGCGACCACTTGGCATTCAAAACCTTTAATATTTTTTCATGTAGTTTAGATGAGATCGAGTTTGACATTACATGGAATAAATCACATAAATTCATTGATTTTCTTATGAAATCAGTGGTTGTTGAAGCTTTATCACATGTTCAGCTTTACAAAGACAAGAATCTAAACATGGGATAAGAGATGATTACAACCATGAATTTTGGAGAATGGTGCTCCAACTTTAAGTGCAGAGCACGGTACATGTATCTGCTCAGAAAGAAGATGAAAACACATTTATGTCATTTGATTACATTGAGGGAGGGGGGGGGGGGGGGGGGGGGGGGGGAATAAAAGAATATGGGGAAGCAAATGAAGCAGGTTGATTTTATTCATGTCATACGGTTTCTTTTTTTTTTTTTATTATCGTGGGTGTCCGGGCCAGCTTGCGCGCACCTCGACTAATCCCACGGGCCCTGAAGTTAATGACCATGTAAGCCTCCAGTGGCCATCGTCATACGGTTTCTTATTTTGATGGAACGAGACTCAAGTCAATGATCATTTTCCCCAGACTAATTGGAAGATGTTCCTACTGGCAACTGCACTGACAGCATTGCTACTCTGCTTTCTAAGCATGTCCTCTTGAGCAGAAACATCACCATCCTTTCATAGACAGACGATTAATGGAGTTAGATTAACCATGGGTGAATCAGCTCCTAAATAACTACTAAGACATAGCAAAGGCAAAGAAAACAATAAGAAAACGCTGGGGTAGATGACTCATATTGCCAGTACATAATACTGCAGTCAACCAGGCCCTGGGGTTCACACTTCACACCCTTGCTCCATCAAGGACGAGGGTTTCCAAAAAGTTCCTAAAGACTCCAAGCAAGACTTCATAATTTTATATTTTAGACAAAAAAAAAATAACCACATAATTCATCACTTGCATTATAGGAGGTAAGAACTTTATCTTTTATCTTTTCTGCTCTCAAGTAAACTTCGTTGAGGGAGAAAACAAAGGTCCCAACGGTTATGTAAGAATTCCTGTGACCAGGTAGATTTTCCTTGATTCTTTAACTCAAAAACCAAACTGAACCAGTCAGATTATCTTTATTTTGTTGCACAAAGTCCCATGGGAATTGAACACTTACAAGAAGAGAATAGGCACGGGCTAGAGATAGAAGTGTTGGATATAAATTCAGAACAGCCACAGCAGTTTCCTCGGTCACTTGCGGAACCTTCATGCATGATTTCAAGAAACAACCAACAGAAGTCACTCAACCAAATTTTGAAAAAATAAATTAAATGATTGACAAATAAACATTTTTCTTTCAAATATACAGCAGTGTCCGATAAATTAATAGTCTTTATGTATGTGTGCTCAAGGGTTCCTTGATAGAAAGTGGACTCATCTAAATGATTCCAAGTGCAGCTCTTACAAGAAAATTTAGTACCTGCATAAGCTGAATGGCAAATACATCACTAACTGTCATTTTCTCCAGATCTTGGCACCTTTTGATAAATTCATCAAAAGGAGGACAAACCCTGGTGCTTTTGGACTGGTCCTCAGGCAGCAGTAAACTATAATATTGGGTTATTGACTGGGTAAGATGAGCGTATTTCTTCAGAGTATCACGCAAGGAATTTGTTCTCTGAACATCAAAGCCCTCCAGTATCTCTGTTGTAAAACAGCTGCAGATGATAGGGTAAAAACAATTGAAGATCAAAAGCATATGAAATCCAAAGCACTCTGAAGAATATAGATAAGTGCATTTAGAATTTGGAAAATAACTTCCTAACTTTAGTTGGCATAAAATGCATCACAAAAATTGTTGAAAATGGGTTAAAAATGATCAGAACTTTGTATTGAAAAAATTGTTGCTACAAGAAGTGAAAACAATAACCACTCCCAGCTATTGAACGTAAAATTTAGAATTGTGCATAGCTGCCAGTCATCACAAAATCCAGAAAGAAATGGATAACCGTACCGTAGAATCAACAACTACCCTTTATTACTCAACTAAACTAGTAGAGTTCTAAACTGATAGGATGTTAATCAAATTGGCTACATGCAGCTGAAATAACAGCCACCTTATCAGACTATACATCATTGCATACAACTTTGGAAAATATAGGTTATTGTTACTTTGGCTTTATCAACCAAAACAATCTTTCATTCAAAAAGAAAAGAAAAGAACCTTAAAACCATCACAGTATCTTTAGATAAGTAAAAAATGTTACTGACAACTTCAAGAGCATCACAACAACCTACATCAGAGTATCCTAATATCCAATTCAAAAGAGAAATTTAATTCAGAAAAAACTGACTGTTACATAAAAGAAAAGTCTTACGCTGTTTTGATGCTTTCAGCAGCTTCAGAAGAATTTGGATCACCTTCAACAAGATATATCAGCTTCTTGAGTCCACATCTCTGATGACATGCAAGTTGCAAATTTTATAAAAATTGTTATTATTGAATCTAACTGAGGTGCTACAAGTAAAGTGCTATGATTGGAAAACTGTACTAGCAAATTCAATGAGAGGATTCCATAAAGAACCAGTTCCCTCACATCACAGGAAACAGAATAATTATAGAAAAAGAAATGAAATACGAACTAAACTTTAAGGGAAAAGTGAGTGTAATAACTAATAAACAAGAAGAATATTTTCCTTGCTTTAATTAATGGTGCTCGTAATGAAGGCTTTTTGCTTATTCAGATTTGAAATCATCAATATTCCTACTTAATTGCATAGAAAGAACTTAATTACATTCACAAATTTGAATCCCATCAACATTCACCTGAAACATCATCAAAATCCACTGAAAGAACAAACAAATGGATAACTATCCAAGGAATTCTTTGAAACAACAGTTACAATTTGTGAAAGGAAAAAAATTCACAAGAAAGTTTTCCTAAATCTTTAGATAGTGTAAGCGAATTAAACAGAAATTATCAAAGATTTAGGAGTACTTTCTTGTGAATTTTGTAGGAAAAAAAATATTTGCACGAGTTTTTTCAGAATTTGAACAGATAAAAAGGAATTGGCCGGAAATTATCAGATGCAATTCCAGGTGTGTTTGGAATATTCAAACAGTTATCCCTAGGATAGCATGTACTAACAAACCCATACCCTTTGTCAAAGAAGCATGTTTTGTCAACAATATCAAACCAACTTGACCAAGCTATGGCTCTATACCATGAAGTCAGCACCTATATTGACTACTTTAGACATTTTGCTATTTCAACATAAAACATGGTGACAAAGATATGTTGAAGGCAAAAATGTCAAATTACCAGATAGGTTAGTGAAATAACGTCACAAAACTATAATTATCAATGTTCATATTGGGTTACTGTAAGAAACTTTCTGACTATAATAAGGGGAAAGGTGAGCAAAAGATAACATTATATCAATAAACAACAGCATTAACACATTAAATTCATAGGGGAAACATTGAGATGGAAAATGACGTACAAGAAGCCTCAGTTTCTGATCTCTATAACGATTATCCCTTATTGAAGAACGCAAATCATCAACTTTCTTTCTCTCAACAATAAAATCAAGAACATATTCACTGAGCAGATATTTATGGCAAGCTATCCAGATTCCATCTCCAACTGGTAACCGCCTAACCTGTGGAATTGTCAACACAATTGTCTTTATCCGTAACACTTAGTTGAATAGGAGAAAACAAGCATGCACATTTTCCACAGCACACATAGTGGTAATAACAGAAACTACAAAATTTAGTTTCATCCTTTTTTAATAACGATGACATATTAGGAGGTTTCGGACAAGAAGGCCAGCATCAAGAAAATATTAAATCAAAGGAGACAGCATCAATCGTGTTTCCATTTGTTAAATCCATCAAAGTTACCAAGCCAAAGTGCTATTACATGGACCTTACTACAATTTTATACAAGTGGACCTTGTTGCAAATTATTGGATCCAGGAATTTACATATTTCTCAGCAAAAATACAAGCCAGTCTAGAGCAATTGGTGACTGTAACACCTTGCTATTTGTTGAAGTTTTATAAAAAGATCAAACAAGCCTACCTGTATTTTGATTTTATGCTCCTTGCAAATGCACTCAATAAGTTTCCTACCCCTCGAACTGTAAAACACAAAGAGGCAGGACAAATACAGTAAATAACATGACATTAGAACCCACCCAGGACCAAAAGAAGAAAAGGCTGACAGGCAAACAGTAATTATATGATTTAAAGACAACATTAAAACCTATGTCAAGCAGCAGAATTAATGTCTGGGCAAAGCAAAAGGAGGCTTCAGTTTCAAGTTGCTAACCACTGAATGGCAAACTGCTCTCGATCATCCAATATTAGGATAACTTCATATACATCCTCAAATCTCTCCCCCAAGCTCAGAGGTGGCAAACTTAAAACATTCATATTTGTATCCAAGCGGTCCGAAGATGACTTTTTCATAGCATGCTCCTATAGAATAATGACAAGGTTAAGGATGGCTAGCCATCAAAAGTAAACAAAGATATTCAATGCCTTGCAAAACAAAGAAATTGCATCAACAATGCTACAGAAGGAAACATTGAATCTTGATGTGCACATACAGATGATGAGCAAGCTCTCATGGAAAATGAACTGGAAGTGGAACAGGCAGAAGTGAGATTTGGCATATTTCGACCGTCGCAATTGGAACCCATTTGATTGCTCTTAGTAGCAAGATCAACATGACCTGGATGTTTACAAAGCCTTGGATAAGAAACTTTTTCCACATTTTCAACAGGACTGATAATAGAATTCAAAAAGGCATGCTTGTTACCATTTGAAAATGTGCAAGCAGTTGATGTTGATTGGAAGTCTTCTGTTAGAGTTTGAGGCTCTGAATGCACACCATAAATGAGATCTTCTCGAAGATGACACAGAACAGCTGGCCAAAGTAATGATATCTCCTTGTACTGGGAAGTTTCTGAGACTTCAGAAAAAGCAAGAAGAACTTTTTCTTTGGAGTACCCCATGCGCATAAACTACAGAACAGGAATCCAAATCAAAGAATAAAAAAAGAAAAAGAAAGGATTACATAGCACCCCAAAAACAATTGTGCAATGAACTCAAACAGCAAAATAAATTTTCAAAGAGTGACCCCACAAATCACTGCTAGTAGTCTTGGAAATGATATATGGTATGAAAGACTGAAAATAAAGAAATTGCATCGGTGGACATGAAAAATTCAGGCTTTTTTATTATTAAAACATTTGTCAGAGATAAATGGTGAACAGTGTTCTACAGTCAAGCTAAGAGCAGAAGACTTTCAAGAGGCTCAAGGATTGAGGTTTAGACATTCAGTGAAACAGAACTAAAGCAGATTTGCAAGAAAAGAAGGCACACCCTCTCAAGTGATTCAAGGGGAACATCTATTGATTTCTTCTGCCTGCTTAAGGCAACGGATGTAAATGTCGCTCCCCTAGCTGAATCAGGGTGAGCAGACTCCATATCTGATGTATTAAGGATGTTCAGATCAGAAGACCCTTCTAAATTAGCCAAATTATCTCCAGGATCCTCCATACGAGATCTGATGAGGCATTCGCGTGCTGTTTCCCGCCCTTCATCAGTCAGCATGTATCTGCAAGTAACAGAGGCTCATCCAATTTTACATTGAAAACATCAATAAGCAGGGAAGAAGAATGAAGCATTAACTAATTGAACCAGATTCACATTCATGAATTTGATCCAAGCATTAAATGTTGACTTTTTGAGACATGTTCACTAGCATGCATACAGAGCATGATTAATCAGCATTTGCTAATGAGGCCACTATGAGACATCATCAAATTATCTCAATGATAAATTCATATTGACTCTTTTCTTTCAAGTCCTGAACCTTAAATCCATTCTTGAACCAAGTACCACTCAATCAAGATCTGCAAAACATTTCACTTATGTAGTAAAAAACACCAATTTTTGGAGTTGTTTTCATACATATCCAAAAAATAGTGTTTTGTGTCTTTTTCTTTCTTTCTTTTTTTGCCAGCCTAGTATTTTTTATCTTATGAAAGTCTATGGCACATGGATAAATTCCATTCCTTATGTGCTCTCAGCCCAAATAACCATCAAATGCATTTTTCTGAGAGCATGTGCAGCAAAGACATAGAGTTCAAAGTCCACACATAAATTGTCTAGCAATAACCAATCATTACAAATGTCACCTATCACATCACACCTAAACAACTTTAAACCAGCAATAAAGCATAAATAGGTTACATTTTTATTTCTTACCAACAGAGCATACATGCTTAATTGTGGAACCCTAGCAACTAATCCCACCTAGTTAAGCCAATCCACACCAACTACCTTAATTTCCTGCTTAGTTTCAAGCCCATCTTACTTACAAATTATAGACCCTAGATGAAAAGGATGAATGGAAATACAAAAAGAAAAGCCATACTTGGCAGGGCAACTTGATTTAACAACCAATCCTTTGTTTATCAATGTCGTCATGCAACTCCATCCACTGTACCACTCCCTTGAACTTCCAAATTGGGATGGTTTCCCTTTCCCCTTCTCTGGCCTAAGAAAGCAAGCACAAACCAGAAACTGAATCATCAATGAGCTTCAAAAATAAATTTAAGAATATGATAAGCATATCTAAATGCATAATAATAATAATAACAACATACACAATTGGTGCCCGAGAAAGTCCGCTCACTTCAGCAGCATCAATAAGCTCTTGTTTATGCATAAATTCTTTACTGTTTACAGTCTCCCTGCCAATAACATATTCAAATCAAAATTCAAAAACATTTTAAAAAAAAAGAATAAAGAAACATAAAGAGAGAAAGTGATGTCTGTTTACCTGTACAGGGTTATAAGCAAGGCATATGACACAGAATTCCTTTGAGGCAGATAACGTTTTGCTACTTGTGCTCTCTTACCTAAACAACTAAAACGTTATAGCTAATCAGGACAGTGAAAATCAATGACCCAAGTGAACTGATAGATAAACAGCATGGGATGAACGTGATCATACATACCCTTTTTAGTCAAGTCTTCTGGTTCAGAACTCCCTGAACCGTTATCAAAAAACCCTTCCATTAGCCTAACTATCCATTTACCTACACCCCTATACAAAAATACCACCAAGTAATTCCACAAAAGGTAGACTTTTCCATCAATTCAAATTACCAAGAAAAAAAGCACACAAATTGAAATATAATCATTTTTGCAAGTAAGCATGAAAACCCTTACTTTCTCAGACAATGAAATCTTAAGAAAATATGATCACCAACAATCAACACACACATGTTCACGCTAGCTCTCAATTTCATAGAATTCTTCTAGAGTTCTAGTCTGCATTCACTTCAAAGCTTTTGCATCTACCATTCCCATCTCTACTCCATTTTTTTTTACCATTTCCCTCATGAAACAAAACACAGAAAATGCATGGCTTTTTTTTCCAACATATCTACAAAGGGAAAATTCCCCATCTTTTTTCAGATTTCAGCACCTAAATACATTAAAAAAAAAAAATTCTCGCACCCTTTTCAAAAGATATCAAGTGCCCACCAACATGCCCTAAAACCCAAAAAGCTAACCACTTTCCCCAATAGACACAATCTTTAAGTCAGCAAAAACACCACAATTGCAATCCAAAACAACAGACATACTTGATTTGAGATAAATCCTTGAGGGTCTTGATAGGAGTCGTTGAACAACACACACTGCTATAGGCCTTGGAAAGTGTCATTTCCAAATTCTCTGATAACCCTTTAGGGCTTTCTACCAATTCTTGCCTTTTTTGTAGCATGTAAGATACAAGGTCTTCATTTTCAGAGCAAAGTACCCTTTTTTGGTTCTGCATTTTTGGGTGATTGGATTTTTAGGTTTTGATTTGATTTGGGGATTTGCAGGGAGAATTTCGGGGTTAATTGGATTAGGGTTTTTGATTTAGAGAGACAGAGAGAGGGAGAGAAATCGCGCCAGCTTTGGGGGGCTGTGGGATTTGAAATTGGTGTTGGTATGGGCTGGGCCTTAGCTGGGGTAGTATTGTGATTGGGCCTTAGATTGAAAACTAATTAGCAGGTACAACTTTTATTTTTTTATTCCATAGAATAGAAAACATACCTAGAATTTTATAACTTTGATACTATAAAATGGAATAAGAAAGGTGGGAAAAAAAAGTGTTATTACATCAGCCCATTTTAAAAGGTTAACTTGATGATTCACAAATTTGAGTCAAGTTTTAAATTAAATTAAGTAGAAGTTGATTCAGTATGACTTGATTTGTTATGTTAATTTATGACATGATCAATACCTTGTTTGACTATTAAAATATTAAAATGATATCATTTTAATTTTTTAAACTTAAAATGATATCGTTTTTTATTAACTCAAGTTAATTCATCTAAATTATAACTCGAACCTTAGGTTGAGTCATGAGTCAGGTCGGGTTTAATAACTTTAAAAAAACTATTATTTTATTGATATGTTTGTGCATTGTTTTAAAATCTTGATTGGCCTTGTGGATCGACTTGAGATGCGACTGATCCAGGACCTGAACAGGTTTAGGTTGAAAAAAAAAATAGAAAATGAAAAAAACATGGTTGCCCTAGTCAATAACTTGAGTTAGCATGATGACCCGATCGACTTAACTTGACTTATTTAAAACTCGATCATCAACCCGTTAACTATTTAATTATTTATTTTATCAAAACTGTATTGTTTTTATTTATTTTTTTTAAAAAAAGGTTGACTCAAATCGACTTTCTCAATTTATGACCTGGATTTTACTCCGAATCAATAATTAATTAGGTTTTAAAACTATGTGTTGCGTTAATTCTACATTTAAAAAATTGCCCAAATGCTACTTCATTTAAATTTGGACAAAAATGAAGAATAAAGGATCAATGCTAATAAAACAAAATAATTTTACTTTGTACATTAGAATGGTGTGAAATGGCTGTGGTAGAAACATAGAGTAAAGTCCAACCCTGAAGCAAGAGGGAGAACCATGGCTATGGATTATTTCATTTCTCTAGCTCCATCAATTCTGTCCCATGCACTTTATTGACATGGAAATAAATCCAACCAAATATAATACCAGTGGAGTTATAAGTTTTATTTAGAAACAAAACAACTCCCAATTAAAAGCACTATTTTAAATGTTTTTTATATCTGAAGAACAGTTTGAAACGCATAAAAAAAAACCTAATCCTCATGCTCCTTGATCCCTCGACTGTTTGAATCTCGAAGTGTTTCACATGCTAACGCATATTACCTACCAGATTATGGATAAGCTTTAGGCATGCATAACACCCTCCTTCAAAAACTCTATACAAAACAACCATGCATGGTCACCATCTTGCTCACGCTCAGACAACAAATACCACCACCGGAGAGGGCGAAGAGATCATCATGGCAGTCTTGAACGTCGATTTCATGATGTTGGCTACTTCTGCAATGGCTGGAATCTTAATTTCCAGCAACAAAGTAGCCCTTGGCCAAGAATGCCATGATGACTTGCAGGGATTGACAACACATTGTGCTCATTAAATATGTTCAAAGACTAGGGCCACCGACCGACGGACCCATCTCCAGCGTGTAGTAATGCACTCCGAACTGTAAGTTTTTTTTATATATATTTTAAAAGTATTTAAAAAAAATTAAATTTTTTTATATTTTTAAATCATTTTGATATATCATGTTAAAAATAATTTAAAAAAAATAATAAAAAATATTATTTTAAAATATTTTAAAATAAAAAATACTTTAAACATGACTATATTTTCAAACATGACATGTCTCTCATACGACAAAAGTAGCTCATGTTGCTGAATCCTGTGGCATACCACTTGCCAATGGCGCCAAATGCGGAAGTAAGTATCCTTTTTTTTTCCGGATATTTATAAAAATTTAACACACGAATCGGATTCATATGAATCAAAATTGTTCAAGATCTTGTTTTATTATTGTTTATTTATCCGCGAATGAATTCGTTCGTAGTTTTCTAAGTTTTTACATGTTTGATAGTATTTTTGAATAATTTTTAGAAGTCCATTTCACATAAAAAAAATATTAAATTAATATTTTTTAATTTTAAAAAATGAAAAATAATTTTCACCGCAATTTCAGACACAATCAATTAATGTGATATGATTTACAGATTTATTCAAAGATTTTTTACCCTGTAATGGAGGGCAATTTTGCCAATACACCTTGCCATTCTTGTCCCCCCATCACAATCATCTGTCCCTTTCCACCGTCTTTTACCTGATAAACTTCAAACTTAAAAAACACGAAAATAAACAAAAATATCTCTCTACTAGCCTCAAATCAACCGTCCGATGCCCACCAATCACTCTCCACCGTCGATGCTGTTCCCCATCGAAAGTTCCAGTATCATCCTTATCCACTCCGACTCCCACCACGTGTCCGTTTTACTCACCGCTTTATCCTTTAAAACCTTAGGTTCGGAAAATCGACCAGGCTCGGACTATATATTTTCCTCCCAGTCCAGATTCTTCCTGTGTCCGTTAACAGTAATAACTTCCACTAGATTCTCTCAGTAAACCTTTCTGATCGCCACTTGAGAAATTTAAGCCCTTTTTGGATCGAAAGGTAAAGCAATGACTATGATCTCATTGCTTTGCTAATTTATATCTTGAGTGGTTTTTTCTTTTTTTGAATTGGTGATGAAAAGCTTTAAAGTTTGTTGCTCTGTTGTTTTTGTGATGATATTGATGGATTCTTTGTTCTGGGGTTTGGATTTTTGTTGTTTTTTCTGTGATGACTGATGTTTCTGTTTCTAGTTTTTTTTTTGTGATTTGGGATGATTCGTGAGATGTTTTGTGGTTTTATGGGGTCTAGGATTCATGATCCTTGATTCTTTGTTAAAAGGGTGTTTGGATTCGATTGGAGATAACCGGTTAGGTTTGATGATAAAGATTGACTCTTGATTGTTGCAGTTTCAGGGAAATTGACTATTGTTGTGGTTGGATTGATTGAATAAAGGTGGTGAAATGGCTACTCTGATTTCTGGAAGAACCACATTGAATCCTAATGCACCTCTCTTTATCCCTAATGTGTATCGACAAGTGGAGGATTTCTCACCGGAATGGTGGGAACTTGTGAAGACCTCGACTTGGTTCAGGGATTTTTGGTTGAGTCAACATCCAGAGGAGAGTTTTGATGGCAGTGCTGGTGCTGATGATGATGATCTTACAGATTTGATGCCGGAGGATTTGGATGTTGGTGTGGAGGAGGAGTTTCCTAATTTGGAAGCTCAGTTTGAGGAGATGGTCAAGTTGGCTGAAGCTGAAGAGAAAACTGACTCTAGCGCTGCCGATCCCAAAGTTGAAAGGAAGCCTTTAAATGGTATTGTGTTTGTTTAAGATCTTTTCTTGTCAGAGTTGGATTGAATTCTAATAGCATTCAATGTTCGTAGGCACGAATACAATTAGCTGAGAAATGTGATCAGAAGATTGAAATTCTTTCACTGAAGTCAATGGATCTTTGTTTTTGGTAGTTCAACTTTATCAACTTCTTAACTGCAATGGATCGATTAATATCTTAAGCTGTATATCATCATCATTCAGAGTACATAAGCAATGGCATTCAGGAAGGATAATCATTTTTTGTGTGAACAGGTCTTGTAATGGATGTGAAAACTTTGCTCAAGGACATGAACATTCCAAAATCTCCCAAGGAAAGAAGTCCCAGATCTCCAAGAACCCTTGCAAAGTACCAAATGAAGCCACCACACCGCGTTGTTGCCAAGCGCACAGCGCTGTACATTCACCAGCCTCGCTGAAGGAAATGCTGGATAGTTTCAAGGTTGCATTTGTTGCAACATCGCTAACATCAAGTAGAGTCAGTAGACTTGCTTTTAGCTGTCTTTGTACATGCAAGGTCGTACCTTTTTTCGTGTCTTTCCTTGTGCAAGTTCATGTCTAGCTTTCAATGTAAAATTTGAATGGAACATGTTTAAAAAAGGAATAAAATCAGAAGTGCCTTTTGTGAGTATTAATCAGTGAGTGTTTTCGGGTTGCATGTTGATGTTTTTTTATGAGTTTTTGGATGGTTTTGATGATTTTGGATGCTTTTAATCATTTAATGTAAAAAATAAAAAAAATATTTAAATATATTTTCAATTAAAAAGTTTTTTTTTACCGTGATTTTGTTCAACAACGAGGGAATGCCTTGTCTAATTTGGGATCACTGAATTGATTTTCACATGGACGGGAGCAAAGGTAAAGAGAAGGTAGGGGCAGGCATCCTTTTGGATTGGATTAAAAATATCTAATTAAATGGATTTTCTCCAAGTTTTATTTGTTGAGAGAGAGCAGGAGAATAATTGAAGAAAATTTATAGTGCCTGACCTGTACCCAATGAGTGAAATACATGGTTGAGGTTGTGATTTTATTGGACTTGTGGGTGGCATGTCTATGACTAGAATGGGAGTAGAATATGGAAGTACATGTGGTAGCGCACTTCAGGTTGAGGTTACTTTTGCTGTCACATGTTGACTGTTCTCTTGATTCTTATTGAGTTTTGAAAGTTCGATTGGTTTTACTGCGCTAATGGAATTGGGTTATGGGATTGGTAACCAATCGCTAGTTTCATGTATTTGAAGCGATTGCTTTTAGTGGCACACTAACTGTTATTGAGTTTATGCTGCTGGTGTATATATTCTTTCGTATGTTGATTTGGTTTAGACTGGCTCTGCTGTTTGTGGGACAACAAGTGCATTTTATGGATTCAACCATGGTATCTACTGTTCTTTCCATATTTCCTCTCCTAATTGATGAAGAGTGTTTTAATGTACTCAATACGCATTTCATTCATGAGGCTAAAACCTCGTAGTTGTAACTGCAAAAACCCTTAAGATAAGCATATACTTTGTCTCGAGAATGCTGGGAAATTATTTACCATACTCAAGGCAGTGTTCCCTCATTTCACCTACATTTTGGATCTTCTTGTACTGGCTGTTATTGGTCTTGCATCAATGTTAGAGGGAGCACTTGACCGGGTATGGTGTAGTGGATGATCTTTCTAGGATGCCTACAAAAAAAAGGACCCTCGAACAATCATGGCTTGAGGCAATTCCGTTATGCTTTGATTCTTAAACCTTGAAAACACTGCCAGAAAAATAAAAGGGACATTCAGCAAGGAATCCATTTCTGAGTTCATGGCTCTCCTCTCAGTGCTCGATCACTTCAATATGTTTTCCATGTATGCAGGAACTTCTTTAAGACTGTCTTCTTTGTCCAGTATACTTTTCTTATTGGACAGTTTTTATTGATTTACTGATCAAAATCTATTTGCATATGCAGGCACCACCTGTAATAGTATTCTCTTCAGCTTGTGCAGGAGTGGCAGGTCAGCAATACTATCCTTAAATTTTCTTGTGAGAATCACCATGATTTTACTGGCATCTAACTACAGGAATGTCATAATGGACATGGAATTTTATATCCGTGAAAACTATGGGGTTTGTTCTGTAAATGGCCATGGCTATGAGAAATATCCTACTGTTATAGATGTGCGATGACTTCCATAGGAGGAAAGAGTATGTCCCCTTCTGGGACTCTGTTCCTCAGGATTTCCTTGCGTATCTACGAACTTAATCACTAGAAACCTGTAGCGACTAGCTAGGAGAGGATGATGCTGTCTGTCTATTGAGGCAGCAGTCAATCTGCAAGAGACGAAACACGGTTGGCTGGTGACCTGCATGTTGACTGCTGGCTAATGCATGTTTCAAATTTCAACCTATCCTTAATCTGTACTCGATAGCAGCTGGGCTTCATTTCCATGGACATGACATTGGAGGAATTAGCTCCATTTTCTTGAGATACAGTTATGATAACTGGTCCTGAAGCCGTTCTTTGTTAAAAGTAAAACTTATCTCATTGCTTTGCGACAATGTTCATCTGTGTATCGGTGGCTGCGCAAGCACATGTACCTTTATCATGTCTGATTGTTCTGACCAGGCATTTTGTTAGTGGATTGCATGGTGGTTTAGTGTTTATTTTGACTTATTATTCAATGTCTATCAATGCTATAGGATTAAAACTGTATGGACGTTTTCCAAAGGGCTGATATCAGTTGCTTGCTATGGATTCTGGATTCTGTTAGTTTTTGGCTACAGTGCCTTTTAGAGACTCCTAACACTGGCTCACCTGGTTAAAATTCAAATTATAGACTTGATCCGATCAAATCTCAACCCTCAATTAATTATTTTTCTTTTGAATTTTTCTTATCCAAACAAAATTGTTTTGATTATTTAAAAAAGAAATCTTTTTTGAGGCTTCCTCGATGATTTGGGTCTTGCCTTGAATTAATTGTTGACCTAGGTGGAAGAAACTGGAGGCACTGTGTGGAAGAGAATATACTTGGGTTTCGCAGTTGACGCTATTAGTCTGGTTTGGGCGTCCAGAGGCCTTCTCTATCCCACCTCCCCCCCCAACTAAATTCTAATTTTATGGATTAAATGTTGTGATGATTAATAATGCATATATTCTCAAGGAGGATATCATGAAGATTCTATGATATGACCAACTTAATACTAAAGTTATAAAACTTATCTCGGTTGATATAGATTAATTAAAACAAAATAATTTTAATTAATTTGTGATGTTGATCTTCGGACTAAATGTTGTGGTGGTTAATACTATTAAACTTAGCTAATCTCATGACTAAGTGGATTGAGAGGTTTAATCTAGATCAATTAAAAAAAAATTATTTTAATTTAATTTTTTAAAAATAATATAAATATTATTGTTTTGACAAAAAATAAAAAGATCAAATCGTGTTTTAATATAATCATCTAAATTTGATTGTGTCATGAACTCTCATATGATTTAATGATATTTTTTGAAATTAAAAAAGCCAATTTAATGATTTAATGATAAATGGCATAAATATTGGTAATAAAATCCAGAAGCCCAGTTTGGTGGTAACTACTGGTTGGTGAGTGTAAGTACGAGGTATATATATATAGAACTTCCTTGAAAGCTTGGCTGTGTGTATCAGGTTTTCAAACTTTTTTCTGGATTAACATGAAACATGACCCGAATAAATTAAACTTTAAATTTCAAGTTTTTTGGATCAACATGTTCAGACTATGACTGATTAATTTTTGTATTAATTATTACCAATCTTGACGTTGGATCTTCCATATGGTTCCTTGATACCCAAGTAGTCCAAGCTTGCATGCCTTGTTAAATATTTAACCAGCATACCAAACACGACCAACTATACTTGCTACAGGAAGGAACATCAAAACATATATATATATATATATATATATATATATATATATATATATATATTTGCTTTCAGACAACGTTCTAGCAACACATGGAACAGAAAGCTTGTTTTAACCATGGCAATATATTCTATCAGCAATATCACCGAATCAAAGCATAAAAAACCCCCTCTTTCTCCCTGGTTGAAACATGTGTCACTGTGTAACCATTGTCGTCGTTTGGACGGCTTATGCCACAGCTTTGCAGCTCTCGCATGCCTTGAAAGCAAACCCTTTTTTATGTGTTAAAATCAATTAATTTATGCATGCTAGCAGCAGGGAGGGAGAGGGTGTCTGCTCATTTTTCCCCTTGTAACATGTATCAACCCTAGTGAAACATGCACGCATGCATGTAATGATGGTATCCGTCTTGAGAAATAGATTAATTAGGCCGGTTATAAATTTATTTTTTAATTATTACAAGTTTGTATTCTTTTAATACCATTAAAAATGTATATAATTGTTAATTTTATAATTTATAAGATTAATTAAAATATACACACCCATGCTAATTAAAAAAAAAGTTTCATGTTATACTGTTTTTTTTTTTAAAATATCTAAAACGATCGATATGGTTTTTGCGACTTTTAAGAAATCCAAAATCTCAGACAACTCGCGATGATTTTCCGAGCAACTTCTTAGTGATGGGACACAGACAACTTCATCCATGTGAGAGAAGTTTAGGAGTAAAATAATGTTGAAAGAGACGTGGTTTTGTTATTACATTTCCAAGATAATGTGCTAATGACCGACCACTTTTAGCTTGGAAGTAACCAAAAGGTTAGGTGCTATAAACAAGCTTGATTAGTGATTTATTAATCAAAAAACTAGTTATAGAGGCTGGTGGTTCCCTGTGATTAATTGAATTTAAAGGATTTAGGTGGGCTTTTAGCATCCCTCTCTCGATGATGATTGATTCTTTGTATCAAGAACCTGTTATGTGATTGGTGTGAATCGTGTGAGGTAATGACGATTAGTGCTCCTCTAAATCTTTAAACTTATGCACCACATCAAGAATGTTGCTGAGAGGTTCCAGGTATGTATAATTGTTAAACATGGTTTACAGGATTAAACATAGTTTAATCCTGTAAATTCGATGACTTAAAGTATGGTTCAAGATGTTTTTAAGTTGAAGTGGGAAATATATTAACTTAATAAAACCCGGTTAATCAAATGAAATTGACGCATAACTATTCAATCAAGCCTGATTAAGTTAATATTAAGAATTTTTTTAAAAAAAAATGAATGAAAACACATCATTTTAATTTCTAATTAAATCAGTGGCTTGTAAATTGATTCAAAGATCCAATAATTTAGATTTTTTTTGTGTCAATCCCTGAATCAACTATAAAAATTATGGTTTTAGGAGTTATCTAAGAGATTATAAAAATAAAAGAATAATATTATTTTATTCTTATTAGAAGAATATGAGGCAGCTCTTTGATGCACAAAACAAAGATTTAGTGTGTCAGGTTACGAGGAAGAATGTCGGGATTACTATGTTTCTGGCAGAAGCAGCAAGGTGGTATGGCCCTGCGGCTTCAGTCTAGCTTTGGTTTAATCTGTTTTTTATCATAAATTATTTATTTTAAATTATTTTTTATATAATTGTTTTAGATTATTTTAATGTCGGAGGTTAAAAATAAAATTTTTAAAATAAAAAAATATTATTTTAATATATTTTTAAATAAAAAATATTTTAAAAAATATTTACCATTTACAAATAAATACAGCCAATTAAAGTTTCTTTTTACCCTTAGATCTGGGCAAATAGCTTTGTATTCAATCCAGCTATATTTTCTTTCTTTTATTTACTTTTCCTTTCTAATCATAAAAATTCGAGGAGCATTGAATAATGAACCACCATGGAAGGCAAGAATCCCTCTGGTTGACCATCAATAAAGAATAGTCTCAAAACTTAACCAGGAAGTTCACAAGTACAATCAGAAATTTCCCAGAAAAAAAACAGAAATTTACCAACTTGCTTGTAAGAAAATGATCGAACCCGATGAAGAAATAAATTAATTTATTATAGATTTGTTGAGAATGATTCTAACTAGTTCATGGTGTCTTAAAAATAGAAGATGTTCTATTGGATCCCAGTTCGATAATGGTCAAGGTGACATGCTTTCCTGTATTATTAGCACCATCCTTTGTATAAATTCAACTTTCTCCAGCAAATTTCCTTGGAGTCCTTGTATCTATAGTCAAGATATTCTTTTCTTTTTATTTATTTATTTATTTATTTATTGTCAAATTGCAAAGAAGAGTTGAACACAAGGGTTTGTCTCTCGTGAATATAGAGATCCCACAACATTGCCATGATTGCTAAAAAAACCCCTAACAGCTCAATCCACCATTAAATAACGAGTAAAAAAAAAACAGAGGTCCCTTGGGCCTTAACTTACTTTTCATGATCAAACTAACATTTTCAAAGTAGCCGTTGCACCTCCTTCTTATACCATTTAAATACTCTCTCACCAAATACTTTTGCTTTCCATCAAGAAATCCGTGCCCCTCTACGCTCCCCTCTCTCTCTCTCTCTCTCTCTCTCTCTCTCTCTCTCTCTCTCAAGACAAAGAAACACCCTTCTTCAGACCAAGAAACAAGATTCAAGACTGGTTTGTCATTTATGGTCAGTGCTCCAATGGATCTCTTTGTGTCAGAAATCACCACTCCTTCAACCCCATTACTGTTTGCAGCAGCTACAAGTACCATTGGCATGAGTACTAGTAGCAGCAGCAGTATTTGCAGCAGTGAAGATAGCCCAGCAACATCATTTCGCTTTGAGCTAAAAGATGAGGAGTGTCGTAGTTATCCAAGCAAATCTTTATCTGGGGCTTACTCATATAGGCCCCTGGCTGTTTTATCAGGTCATGTTGGGTCAGTTTCTTGCTTGGCTTTATGTGGGGAGTTTATTTTGAGTGCTTCTCAAGGCAAGGATATTATAGTTTGGCAGCAGCCTGATTTGAGGTTGTTTACAAAGTTTGGTCAAGGTGATGGTTCTGTGAAGGCATTAGTGACTGTTGGTAGTAAGGTTTTTACTGCCCATCAAGATAGTAGAATTAGGGTGTGGAAGGTGTCAAGAAGGTCTGAAAATGTGTTTAGGCTTGTTGATACACTGCCTACTACAAAGGATTATTTAGGGAAGTTTATGAAGCAAAGTAATTATGTGCAAACTAGGAGGCATCATAAGAAGTTATGGATTGAACATGCCGATAGTATTTCTTGTCTAACTGTTTATAATGGGTTGATTTATTCTGGTTCTTGGGATAAGACTCTTAAGGTTTGGAGGATATCAGATTTGAAGTGTTTGGAGTCAATTAAGGCTCATGATGATGCTATAAATGGATTGGTGGCCTGTAAAGGGATAGTTTATTCAGCATCTGCAGATGGGAAAATTAAGGCTTGGGGGAAAGAGGGAAAGAGTTCACATTCTTTGAAGGGGATTTTGGAGGGTCATAAAGATGTTTCACTTAATTCAGTAATTGTTTCAGATGATGGAAAGTGGGTCTATGGAGGAGCATCAGATGGGTTTGTGATGGGGTGGGAAGGGAGCTATGATTTTTTGAGTTGGAAATTGGTGTCCGAGACAAAAGCACATCAAATGGCTGTTTTGTGCATGTGTTTAATGGGGGAGTTTTTGTTTAGTGGATCTGCTGATAAGAGTATTAGCATATGGAAGAGAGAGGCTTTTGGTAAGCTTTCTAAAGTTGGGGTCATAAATGGCCATGAAGGGCCTGTCAAGTGTCTACAAGCATCACCTAATAATGTTGGTAGCGGGTTCTTGCTTTACAGTGGTGGCCTTGACAAAAGCTTAAGGGTCTGGTGGGTTCCCAAGCAATCTACGGCACAGAATACAGAGGAAAAATCCATCAGCTTGTGTTCGTAAGATTTTCAAGGTGTCAAGTCTTGAAGCACTGATTCCCAGTATTTTTTTCATGTGTTTGCAGTGCTTCTAAATTGTTCTTATAGTTGTTGATTGATATTCAAGTGTGAGAAGCTTAGGGAAAATTGAAACTTTAGAGGATCAGTTAAAAGATTTTTTTTTCCTTTTTTTTTTTCCAGATTTTGATTTCTTGTTATGTTGTTCTTAGGGCTTAAAAAGTCTATGGGATATGTTAAGAGTGGTCTGAATTAATTATTTTTTTATCTTCTTTTTTTCCTTTGAATGGGGTCTTATACAGGTTTTACATTCTATCAATTGTAATTAGTTTGTTGAAGGAATCAATCAATGAAATAATAAATATTTATTTTGTCTTTTACATGATTGATTTGCATGATTTCAGAGGTTTAGTATAGTTAAAAATTCCTGACTTGGAATCTGTGTTTTGCTAAGGACAAATACCACAGAACATGGTTTTGTTACACATAAACCTGACATTGCTACCCAATCAACACAGGAAAATAACTCTAAAATATGTTCTCAAGTTTATTGGAACCTTATTAACAAAGAGTTTGGTTTAGATAAGCCAATGATTCGTTGCCTTAATGGTGTAGTTTCCTTGGTATTTTGTATTTACTTTATCCTGTTTTCTTTTCATCCTTGATATAGATTGATGCGAATGATCAATTTTCCTGATCTGTATTAACATTTTCTTCCGAAAGCCGAGAGCGGAGAAGACTTATATGTTTTGATCTAAATCAAACAATCTATTCCTTGACACTAACCAAACGCAACAGGAGCTGAAAAGAAAACTAATCTTCATTGTTTAGGCATCGCCTGCTGTTGTTACTAATTTAAACGGTTAAGTTGCCTCTTGTCATTGTGGTTTTCTTGATCTTCTGCAGCCTGCATTGAAAGGCTTTTTGGTGTGGCAACGCTGGCAAACTACACTAACAAATTATCTAAAGCACTTTACAGTATTAACAATGATAATCTTGCAACACTAGTGTACCATGCTTTGTCTAACAGGCTGGCTGTCCATACTCTCCCTTTTCCCATTTTTTATTCTCCACTGAAAGAAACGGAGCCTAACAAGAGGATTCAAAAATATTGCAGATAGAAACAAGGTTGGACAACTGAAATTTTCAAGAGTGATGCTAGCACATTGATTTGGCATGGTTCTATCCATAAGACTGATCCGTCATCTTCTTGCTTAGCATTTTCTTATAACGCTAAAACATCAGATGATACAAATTAGATTTGAGTTATTTGATTTTTTGAGTAGCTAGGGAAGTTTTTCATCTGTCAGCAATGGAGATTCCACAGTGGAATCTACTCCTTGGAAATGGGAAGAAATTTCCATTTTGTTTTCTTCAACTTTGTTTTGCTAGGAGATGCAAGTCAGAGAAAAAAACTGAAACCAGTCCCTTTCTCTTCTTTTTTTATCCCCTGGCATTTGTTTTCTGTCTCGGGATAAAGAAAGGGAGATACTTGGAACAAAAGTTACATGTCCCTTCTGCCTTTTTTATTTTAGAATGACAAAAACTCACTTCAAAACCTTTTCTTAGACAAATTTACTTTTATTTCCGTCTTTGTCATTTCAAGTTTCAACTAAACATGTCTCTATTCTTTTAAATATGTCTCTTTGGTTTTAAGACACTAACCAAACATAACCCATAGTTTTCACTGTAGAATTATATCAAAGAACCTATATTTCACAAGAACCTGCTCCAACAAGTCTCAAGCAATAAAGTAGGTTTTGTTGGTCAATTGTCGGTCAGGATATAAAATATTTTAGCCGTTTCCAATTCATCTTTGGACCAGAAAATGTCCCTAACAGGAGAAATTAAGGGCAGGATGTTAACCCTTCTTAAAGCAACCATTCAGCTTGTTTAACCCGCAATCAGTTTATCAATGTTCTGTACACAACAACCAGTCTAGCTTTAGCTACACTGCTTTATCTCTTGCATTGTAGCTCAAACTGAGACAATTGCTACCGTAATGGACCACAAAGGGAGAAAAAAAACTATAAAAGAGAGGAATATTTAAAACAAATCTATTGATTCATGTGAAAGGAAGGAAGATACAAACTAAAGCAATGACTTAAATAGGTCCTGCTTACCAGAACAGTCTTGGAGAAATATTTCACTTTTCTTCAAATATGATGTCTCCATCTCCATTTTTCTATTCTTTTAGTAAAAAGACTATAGAAACCTATTAAACTGGACCACTCTATGCTTTTATGCATGTTGAAAAACATTTCATTCTGAGTTTTATAATAGAAGAAATCAAGCAGCCATTCAAGAAACGACCAAAACTTTGAAGGCAGCCAACTCGGATACCATCTTTGTGTATTATCTCTATTCCGTTCTTTAGGGACCATTCGAAAAGTTCAATCAGCCAGCACAAGCACTTTTTGAAAAGAAACAATTTGCTTTTTCAATTTATAATTTGGTTCAGTAAGGCTCGTGATAGGTTGCCAAACTTGAATGTAATTGAGAATTTATCATTAGTATTATCTCGTGTAAAATGCTTGTTTGTTGGAAAAATGGAAATGGAACAGAATCACAGCCTAGCATTTTTCTCAGCCGACAGTCATCAAGCAAACTAATTGAACATCACCTTTCAAGGCTTCAGTGAGAGGTTATGGCACCTTTTAGGGGCATTCATAATATGAATCATTCTCTAAATTAAATAGCAAGGAGTTCCATATGATTTTGTGATTTCCATGAGATTACATCAGTTGCATTCACAATATAAAGCTGAAAGGTAGAAAAATCACTACAACAGCTATTATTTCCATTCGCCTTGGGTATTAGCATTTTCTGACCTCCATCGAAGTGTCTGATGATACGTAAGCAATAACTTGCCCATTAAATACCGGAATGCAGAAGATTTCTTGTTTTTACATAGTGAATTAATGACAAAAATCCTCCACCGCCTTCTAAACTTGTTTGTAAAAGAGAACGTAAGCCTGGTCATGCAAAACCTTACTCGTTGTGATGGCAGTGACAGATGCATCATCAAAACGTAGCCACTGGCCATTAGCATGGCGCACATCAGCTGTATAATGACCTTTTGAAGGCTCCCTCCCGTGATGAGTTACTGTGGCAACTAGTTCATACTTTCGGCTCTGTAAATGCAAACAGAAGGAATCCAGTAAGAAATGACCCAGAACATTATTCTGACTTCAATTTGATTTGACAATAGAATAGCTGATTGCAGAAACTGCATGCTAGTAAAGAAAGATGACTGGCATTTAAAAAAGAACGCTTTAAGCTTTAGATAATGACCTATCACCAATGTACAATGAATACATGGAAGACACTTGCAACCATATAAATGTTGCATGGTGAAAGTGGGAACTGAATAAAAAGTAGCAGACCATTTGTGAGAGGATCGCATATCCATTATAGGTGTGCAGATTAAACATGAATATTACACATTGGTATTTTGTAGCGATGTACAATACTCATGGTCACTCTTCAGTTCCCTATTAAAAGGGTTGTAATTTGTTGAAAGTGCAACTAGATTTCTTCACCAAAGATTATGTAATATGAGAGGAAGAAAAAGATACGAGGTAGTTACCTCTGTCGATGGGGAAACAAGTAATTCCCGACTCAGAATGAATTCAAGAGGAAAGTGCACAGGCTTGAGCAACTTGGCACTCCCTTGGCTTCCATAACTAAAACGCATCAAGTGCAATATCATTATCTTTGAAAGTGTCTGTATTTTGACAGATTTTTTTGCAGTCACCACACCACCCTGTGAGATATGGCAAAGGGTCAGTACTTGGTTATCGCAAAAAATGTGCTAACCATATAAATGTAATCTCTATCATAATTTTCTGTTCACATTATCATCCTTATCAGAAGGACAAGTAGTTGGGAATTCTTCTTCAGCCAATGAGAGCGAAAATGTAAATGCACTCAGAAAGAGCCTTAACAAATCCTAATGATTCTACAAAGTTATGAATTACATGCCATCCATCCAAAGACTCCCACTATGATATTGCTTAACAATGTCACACTCTAGAATATCTTCATAGATGTACAGTAATCTACCCAACCATGATGCAGGTTTAAATTGTTTTCATTCGTTAAGGAAGCAGGGAATACCTTCCCAATTGCAGAAGTCCGGTACCCTTCAAGATTTTCAGGTGCAGAGAACAGATGGAGTGCATCCTCGATAGTGCGAACAGCTTCAACGTGAATATCAAGGTGGAGCAACAAAAATGGTTGAACTGTTGCAGAAGCTTTGTTTCCTGCACCACACAAAAGAAACATTAAGGACATGACACCAGGATGAAGCCATAGGGACTACACAAAAATCCATTCCACCATTTTTTTTTCCTATCAAAAAGAAATAAAAAGGATAATAGAAATCAGTGATGGTCTGAAAGCATTTTGATGTTATGTCGTATTAATTTTCTTACCCCAAGTTTGATAGCTTAAATAGCACTTCCTTACTGATCTAATATGGTATCCAGCAGGAATGGAGATAAGAAATGCCATGCAACAAGCTGGCATGGTCAGCCAGATGAGTTAGGGGAGATAACGGGAGGGAGAAGCGAGAGAGGGAATCAAGTGATTGCCTTACATTAAAATGGTTCCATTTGAATCAGATCATGTAACCACAGTTCTATTGGTTTCCTTGCCCTGTGCAGCTGTGCATGCCATTATAAGCAGTCACTAGTTATAATTCAATTTTCATAGTTGACTAGCATGCCCTTTTGGACAAGTTTGCAAGTTATTCCATCAGAGTAGTGGGGACAAAAAAAAAGATAATTAATAATAAAACTGTAAAAAATAAATAATTTATTAGGATCATACAGGGAACAGGAGAAGTACTTCAGAATGAGAAATGAGGAAACAAAGCAATTCTAACACCCAGGTGATTCTCATCCTTTAGATTGCCCAAAAAGCTAATTAGTTCTGAAGGAGAAAACAATAAATATATGTAGATTCTTCTAAGGAAAAAATGAAAAGAAAATGAACCGAAAGATAGCATGAACTGATACCTCTTGCCTTAACCACACTTCTCAACTGTCCTCCAAAAATATCACTTAACTCAGAAGGAATGAAGCTTTGTGTTCTAGTCACTGCAGATTTGTTTTTTGGCCCCACTGTCTCCCATTCATCTTCTTCTGTAGAAGAAACTACAGAGGTTTTAAAACCATTTGTACCAGAGGATTGTCCTTCAAGCTTAAGTAATTCATCATGCATTTGATGCATGATGAAACTCAGAAACTCCTGCGCATCTTCCTGCCTGAACACATATCATAGAAAGAAATATCAGCAGGCCTGACCTTGCTAGATGCTAAGCATGATAAATTGTTGTGGCATCTATTTTCAGCTTCTATTTCATCTTGATAGTGTACCTGTACTTTATTTCAATTGTTGTCTTTCCAGGGTCCAGAATCACCTTTCCATAATTAAACTGTCTTAAGGAATTCTACAAAATGAAATTCTTGTTTCTGTTCGCTCCCAATACACTGAATCATGTTTATTTAGATTTCCAAGCGTAAAATCAATAGCAAAGGAGGTTATGGAAGCAGGGAAAGAATATATGAGGTATTGAACTGAAGAAAGTCCTACTTTGAGGATAAAAGGCACACATGCAACATTACATAAAATGCATGCAGTTCCTTCAAACTCGATCCCTATCTTTGTACTATGATTTCCTGGGAAAATTGAAAATAAAAAAGGCCATTCAAAACCATCATATCCTAAAGGCGTAATTTACTATCATTCCAATTTTCCACCAGGAAAACTTGGTAAGTGCAGAAGGCTATACTGAATGAATATAAGATAGAAAAGTTATAAGAACAGTGAATGCACAAACCTTGGCCGTCCTGATATGCTATTTGGCACATCTGGGGTGAAATTTTTAAGAACAGCTTCAAACATGGCAGGACGAAAAGGCCGACCAGTCTCAACAGCATCTTTTTTCAAGTTTGAACTGGTTGGCATGTCAAAGTCACAGACGAACTCTGAAAATGCAGTCAATGTAGGAAAGCCAGCCTAGCAGATCATAGTTCAACAAAAGCATAGCTGTCATAAGCATGTGGAGTTTTTTACAAACTTATTTGAATTTGATTAATTCTACTTATAAGATTTTGGAACGATTAGAAAATTACAAAAACAAACTATTCATTTTGAACAACAAAGAACAATTAATCAAGCTCAACAACAGGTTTTACAAGGAGCTCTAGTATCAGTATAACAAAATAGACAGCATGTTTTCTATTGCTAGTGGTCTTATGCATTGTTATGATAACCAGGTCCACTAAAACCACAAAGAATCAAAAGAAAAGGATAGGAAGAAATTAAAATGACAAACCTTAGGGATGTCACGGATTCTAAGCTCCTGCAATAGCTGCACAAAAGGGGAACAGGATAAGAGCGCCTGCAGGGTCGCATTAAGAAAGCAAAGATTCCCTGTATTAATCAGGCCACGGGGTAGCAAACTCATAACAGCAGGAAGAGGCCCATCATTTGCTTTCCAAACATCCTCTTTTCTCACATGTATTGACGAATCATTGCTAGTCCCATCATGATCCCCATCCTTAATGCCTTCACTATCAAGGACATGAAAGCTCGAACTTTGCAATGGACTTGCGGGACCATCTTCCTTCTCAGACAAGTGCAAAGAAGTTAAATCGATACTCTCAGTTTTCAAGACATCCACACCATTACCTAGGGAAGAACCATGGTTCGAATTGCCTATGCTTCCATTTTCTCGCGGACTTCCTAACACCCCATCACCTTCCTTGGCAACCTTCACATCTTTTTCCTTCATAACTGAACTCTTAGACTGAGAAGTAACATTTCCATTAGCAGAAGCCAATTGCGTATTCAATGTGGTATCAAAATTACCAAAAGTTATTCCAGTTCCAAAATTCAAAGACCCAAATCGCAGTTCTATCTTCTCTACCGGCTTTTCGACTTTGCCAGGTGATTGCTTTCCCAGCAACGATTTCGTTTCATCTTCAGTGAATGAACCAAATACCAGTACCTTCTACAGTAGTATGCCACAAGTTACCATCACAAATCACAACAAAAAATAAAGAAGCAAAAAAACTAAAGCAAAACAATCATCAATGAATCTGGGCATACACAAATTACTCTCGTTACCAAACTTGCAACACATAAAAGTTCCAAATTTTAACTAAGTCAAACCCATTAATTTTTCTCTCTTTTAACCTCATTCAAGACAAACCCACATTCAAAAACCTCAAAAAAACCAAGACTTGAAGCACTAAAAGACAATGAAACACAAAAAGAGAAAAATCTCACCTTAGAGTCGCTCATGTTGTGCAGAAACCAGAGCTTGAGAACCTAGAAAGAGCGAAAAAAGCTTTGAGGTATAATCAGTGTTAAAGTTGTCTCCTTTCTGGACTAGGAAGGCTAACGAAGCAACAAAAACGACAGGCCTTATGATAAGAGTTAGAAGGGTTTGAGACCAGGTCCAGAGTGAACAAGAGAAAAGAAGGTGGTGGTTAATTGAAGACATGAAAAGGATGCAAAATTTGAAGAACTCGGAGAGAGAGAGCATTTAATGATGGAACTCTCTCTTTGGTTAAGGAAGAAGAGGAAGCTTATGCAAGGGAACATAGAGAGAGGGATGGAGGGAGAGTGGGGGGGGAGGTGGGGTGGGGGGGTGGGAGGGGGAGACTGTTTTTTGTGATGGGTTGATTCTTGGTTAGGGTTAGGTTTGTTATTTTGGGTTCTAAATAAAAAATAAAAGAGATGGGTGTGTTTGTTTCAATTGATACGGTGCCGTGCTCGAGGTTTCTCGGAATTTTAGAAATTTTGGAGGAAAAAATTAGGGTGTTCAGAAAAAATCATCTTGTGTAATATATACATTTTACTCTGCATGATACATTAAAATTAAATAATATGGATATGTGAGTTAAAAAATTTAAGAAATTAATATCATAAATTGAATAACGGTTAAGATTTTTAAAATTGGATCAATTTGACCTAACTCGAATATTCTATACTTATATTTTCTTTTATGTTAAATAGCCTATGAATTAAGTGTTTATTTTATTTTATTTTATTTAAAAATGTTTCAGCTTCAAAGTTTTTTAGTGAATTTTCTATTAGTTTTCTTTTATATAACCAGAAAAATCTTGCTTCTTTGTTAGAAATGAAGAAAGGTATCTAAAATTTAATAGTTATGCAAGTCATGAAAATTAAAGTTAATATTTGAAGTGTCATGTCACCTACAAAAATTATGGATATATATAACATCTACAAAAACTTTAATCCAACCCATTATGGTTGAGTTTGAGTTTGATATAATTATGAGTTGAAACTTAACCCAATTATTCATGAACACCATGAAGAAAATGGATTCACTCACATTTTTGTTCTTAGTTGTTCATTCAATACTTAATTTTTTATATAAATGTGAATATTTATATGAAAAATTTATTCAATTAAATAATATGTTTAATTAAAAAATACAATCTTTTACCGTGAACCAAAACACAATTCATGATTCATTGTAGATTGAAACAGTGAAATGACCATTTTGGCTTTCTCAATTAAGGATAATATGGTTTTTTCTACGTAATCTATTAGTTATATCTGATTAATTGGGATAAATTGATTTTTTCACATTTTTTTTGGCATAGTAAAGTAACTTAATTACTTTTAAAAGCAAAAAAAAAATATAAACTTGCTTCTAAGAGCTTTTTTTATATTTTCCTTTAAAGCACAATGAAATTATTGAATTACCCTTAAAAAAAATATTAAGTTGACGTCTAGGAACTTTTTTGTATTTTCAACTTGGTTTTCGACCAAAAGCAATTTAATATTTAAATAAATATAAAATATTATTTTTTAAAATAAAATGGTTGACATGTAGTGGAAGACGCCTGCATTATTTAGGTGTCATATTGAGTGTCGTTTAACGAACAAGTAAAGGCTTAAGGGGAAGCATCTAAATCGTCTCGATGACCCCTTAATCCCTTAGCGATACATGTGGGCAATGGATGTTTTGTTTAGTATTGACGGTTTTTTCTTTCTTTTCTATCTCCTTTTTTATTTCTTTCTTCTTATTTTTTTTATTTCTCTCCTCCTCGATTTTTATACACAACCCTTTAATTTTTCTACGCAACCATTCAGTTTGTTTTTTCTTCAGATTTGGTTACTATTCTTTTCATTACTATTTATTTTATTTAAAATAATTTATAAAATTAGAATATTTTTTTTCAATTTCACCCTCTATTTTTTGTTTTTCATTTATCATGTTTAGTCTCCATTCTTTTGATTGCTATTTACTTTCTATAATTTTAAAAATTGATTTTTTTATTTTTTTATCCTCTTTTAGTTTTTCCTATAAGATTTGATTCTTATTTTTTCATTATTTCTTTGGTTTTTTTTTTTTTTACTTTAGCCAACTTTTTAAACTGATTTTTTTAAAATTAGTTGGAAATTAAGCTTATTTATTGAGTTTGTGTTACAGGTTGCATGTTTTAGAGATTAACCTAAGATTAGGTAGTTTGCCTTTCTTTTTTTTTAAACTCATGTTTTTTTTTAATTTTATCATTAAACATTTTATTCAATTGGTGAATAGAATATATTATTTTTTCATTTTTTCTAAACTTATATTTTTTTTAATTTCATCCTTTATTATTTATATTTTAGTGATTAGACTTTATTTTTTTTTATCTTTTTTCTATAAGATTTTTTTTATGAATGTTCAAATTGATCACGTTATCTTGAGTCTTTGTATTTGTCATTTTCTGTTGGATTTACATTGATAAATTTTTTAAGTTGATATTTTTTTTTTCAATTTCATCTTTTAACATTATATCAGTTGCGAACCAAATTTTTATGTTAGTTCCATCCTTTAGTGTTGAGGATTTTTTATATTGGGCTTTGCGATTTTCTTTCTATTTGTTTGTTCTAATCCAATCACTTAGGCTGTAAGTTTGGCTAGTTTATTTGACTTTTTATGGTCATTTTTTTAAAAAAATTTATATCCTTTATGTTTCATCCTTCTCTATTAGGTTGTTTTAAAATTGAGTTTCATAATTTTTTTAATTTTCTTTTTATCTGAGATATCTCATTCACATAATTCAAGTTAGAGAGCTTGGTTGACTTGTTTAGTTTGCTTTGTATTTTTCTGATTTTTTTTTATTGTTTTTCTTTTAAATTTCATCGTTCTACATTAAATTTGTTTGGAGTTGTACTTTGTTTTTTATGTGTGTATTTTTTTGTTGGCTTATATCGGTCTCATAACTTGACTTATATATTTGACATGCCTGCTCGAATTGGCGTAAATTATTTTTTTCTTCTTCAACATTTAATTGGTTGAATCTTAGTTTTGTCTTATTTTTCATTTCTTTAACTATTCTTTTTTTTAAGGTTACCATGATTTTTTTTTGTCATGAATAATTGTTTAATTAAATAAAATATTTATTTAAAAAATAAATTTATTAAATATGACTTAATATATAATCCTTGTCATGAGATCAAATATATTAATTTTAGTTTTTTTATATATATAAAATATGGACATAATTAATTAAATACGTGTATAAACATTTCAATTGATGATTAAAAAAAATTATATTGAAAAAATCTATATATTTAATTTTTTACTAAAAACAATTTATGGAAGCCACAGCAAAATATGTATCAAATAGCTATTATTTACTATAGTGATTAGATTAATCCCTCGTCACAGCGGATATCAAGCTTGACTTCCTCTCCTTTTTACATGACAACTAATGTATATCAACTTAGATAAAAACAAAATAAAAATATAAAAAAAATAGAAGAATGTGTCTTTGACTGTTTTCTATTTGTCTTTAATCCATGATTTTTTTATCGCTATTTATTTATTTATGAGAAAATGTGTCATGGTATCAGACTTCATTAACAAAAAAAAATAAAAAATTAATGTTGTGATAATTAATAATCACTGAATACTTATATAATTATTATGATAATACCAAAACCTCTTTTAAATAACATATACAACAACTTCATTGCTTGAAAATTCAAACATAATTGTATTATAATATGAATAATGCTAAATTTATTAATTAAATAGCCTTGCTTGAATTATAATATGAATAATGTTAAATATTAAGAAAATATGATATTGTTTTTAGTAATACACCTAGATCGTACTCATTGAATCATGATCTTAAAAGTCCCATTAGTCTAAAAAAAATATAATTCATATATATTCTTAATTTTTTTTCTTGTCATATTTTCAAAATTTACATTACCTATTATAATTCTTCAAATGGAAAGAATTTAAAAGCTGAATGCTTAAAACCTAAAAAATCTAATATTCTTACCTTGAACAAAAAAAGAAGAAAATCCTTACCTTGACTTTCTTTAAAATTAATATTTTGAGAAGGAAATGGAAATCTTTCAACCTTTTCTTGATAAGAAAAAAATCCAAAATAATAAATCCAAAAACAGTAATATTCATTATTTTTCTAATATAAAATTCACAGACACTAATCTCTCCCACCAAAAATTATAATTATAATTTTCCCGAAGACTTAACTGCCAGGAGGCAGTTGAAGTAAACTACCTTTCCGCCTATCCCCTGCTTATCACTCCAAGGACATCCTCTTTCTCTCTTACAACCACCATGCCTAGCCACCACAACAACCACCTCACCGCTTCCCTCCGCTCCTCCACCACCATCTCCACACAATCCTTTACGTCAAGACTAATCCTCCTCCTGACACTCCTCCCTCTCTCTCTTGCAGCCTTAGCTTTCATCCTCCAATGGAAAGGGAATTCTGACTTCATGATGGACCCCATAACTGCCAATTCTCGTTGGGCCCCACAAGGGTCTCACATTCAGAACCATGAGATCTTCCCTGGCATGGAGTCGTCAGTTTTATCGCCTAAAGCTCACAAATCATCTGACTGTTCTAGTCTTGGACGTAGTGGGGCACCTTCTTTTCCTTATTTTCGTGATTGGAAGATTGATTTTCAAGATGATTTGAGGCCTAAGGTTTGTTTTTGTTTTTTGTTTTGTTTCCGGGTTGGTTTGGTTTTTGCTGAATTTTAATTGGTTTTTTGTTGAAGTTTGATTGGTTTTGAGTTTTGTGTTTGGGGTCATGTTGGCTTGTGGGCCTGGGTTTTGGGTTGATTGAATTACGGTGGCTTCTGTGAGTTTTTGCTGTTAATTATGGATAATTAATTATTAACTATATAGTTTTTATATTTTCTCTTAGCACTTGTGTTTTGGCTGTGAAAGATGTGAACTTGGCTGATCCTGGTTTGTAAGATAATTAGGAGATGAAACTGAGTTATTTACTCTTCTTGTTTGCATGCTAGTATTAATATTTTCTTTGTTTTTTCTTTTCAGGAACTGAATTTTGTGATAAGTGATAGGATTTGTTTCATGGTTATTTTATGAGTAAAATTAATCTGTTTGCTACTTTGGTTGACGAGAGAAGGAAATGAGGGAAAGCTTTAAGCTTTGACGATGTTGATGCTATTTTGATTTTGAGAATGAAAGACTTGATGAAGTATGGCAATTGGCTGTTGAATGATTTATCTGACATTTTGTAGGCTTGTTAATCAATTTGCAGATATGTATCACGACGAGTACTTCAGCTGATTTAGATCAGATTCTACAATGGATGTTTTATCATAAGGTTATGGGGGTGATGACCTTTTTTCTTTTTGTGGAAGGGAAGGCCGCGTCTCCTAAGGTGTCTAATGTTTTGGAATCAATTCCTGTGAGTTAACATAACTTTTGCTGTTACTAATTTATTTTTGTTTGTTTGTTTTCTTGTCATATTGGAGCTTCTCCTGTTTTTTGTTCTGAATCTTTTGGTATGAACTATTTGTTGATTTCCCAGGGAGTAAAATTGATTTATAGAACAAAAGAGCTCGAGGAGCAACAGGCTAAAAGGTCAGCTGGTTTTCATATGATGATGTTTCATTCATTTCTGTTTCATTTTGAAGCAAAACAGGGAGTAATTTTCCTCGTCTTTTTTCCATCTAGCACCCATTTTTAGGCTTTTAGCAGAAGTTTATTTGGAAATGTTTGGAGGATGAATACAGTTAGAAAATTACTTGAGATCTTTATTTCTTTGTCATCGAAAAGTGAGCAAAAGAAAAAGGATACACTTTGGCTTAAAGCTATTTAATGCTGATGACTCTCTTTCTAAATCTTTGTTAGTGTTTAGTCTGTTTGAAAATGCAATTGCTTGATGTATTCAAACTTAATCATCTTGAAAATTTTCCATGTGATTTCTATTTTCTGCCTCATTTAGGGTGTATGTTTAACTTCATTGTTTATATGCTCCTCTTTACTTGATCAGTCGGATATGGAATGAGACATGGCTGTCCAATTTCTTTTACAAACCATGCAACTATGAACTTTTTGTGAAGCAGTCTCTCAACATGGAAATGGCAATTGTCATGGCAAGGGTATGCATTATGCAACACTATTTACTCATCTATAGAAGTACAATTCCTATTTCCAGTAATAACAAATCGTTTTTGACACTCAGTTCTCACAAACAACAAAATTTTAGGATGCAGGCATGGATTGGATACTTCATCTTGACACTGATGAACTGATTCACCCTGCTGGTGCCCGTGAATATTCTTTGAGGCAGTTGCTGCTTGATGTTCCTGGAAATGTGGATATGGTCGTATTTCCAAATTATGTGAGTCTTGCTGTGTGGAATGTTATGTTTGTGATAATGCCGATTAGGGGATTTATAAATGTAAAAGTGTCAGTCCTGTTAATACTTCTCAACTATTTTCTTTTTAAATTATGTTGATGTTTTATTTTTCAGGAGAGCAGTGTTGAACGAGATGATATTGAGGATCCTTTCGGCGAGGTAAATCTCTCTAACTTACTGTTGAGGTTCAGCAGTTTGACTGGAACATGATGAATTTCATGAATGCAGTATTTGGTACTCTGGTTTTGTTAAATTCTATGTGGTTGAAAGTCTTATACCAATTGCTAATGTATTTGATCGTTATACATGGTTAAAGTTAGAAGTACTTCTGTTTCGGGTTTAAGTTCAATTTGATGCTTTTGACATGTGAGAGATATTGCTTCTAATGATGTAAACTTCAGAGATAGAAAGGGAATATATGATTGTAGATGACTTCTATTTTCTAAGAAATTTTGAAATAATGATGTGCCCTGCGTTGTTCTAGCTTCTAACAATAATTTGCTGGATTTAGTTTTCTTATTGTTTTGGACAACGCTTTGTATTGTCAATGTTTGCATGTATTTAAAGATAAAGGCATGATGTATTCCATAAATTCATGTATCTATCCTAACAGGTGTCGATGTTCAAGAGGAATTATGACCATCTCCCAAAGGATACGTACTTCGGAATGTACAAGGAATCTGCTCGTGGCAATCAAAATTATTTCTTAACTTATGGAAATGGGAAATCAGCTGCTCGAGTTCAAGATCACCTACGACCTAATGGCGCGCACAGATGGCACAATTATATGAAAACCCCAAAGTATGTTAATTGGATAATTTTATGTGGATTCTTAAAATGAAAACAACAATATAATCCTGCTCATGAAACCAGAGGGCTTGATACGTTTATAATTCACACATGTGCACAAACATTGGCAAGCGTGTTTATATGCTTGGCATTTACTCTTCCTTTTCTGGGCCACTTGTGTATTTGCAAGTATAGATAGATGTTAGTAATTTGTGAGCAATAGTAGTATTTTTAAATGTCTTACATCCCCCTTTTGTTTCTTTGTTTGCAACTTATGTTAATGTTATTTCCTTGAATCTGAGCTCTTGAATTTTTTTATTATGGCACTGCTATTCCTTAATTGATAATTTATAGTGGCATGAGCAGAACTTTTTCTTTCTAACAAACAGTCTTTTGTTCTATGAATTTTATTAGTGAGGTGAAATTTGAAGAGGCTGCTGTTCTACATTACACGTACTCCAAATTTTCCGATTTGACTTCTAGACGTGATCGGTGTGGCTGCAAGCCTACTAAGGAGGATGTCAAAAGATGCTTTATGTTGGATTTTGACAGATCTGTAAGTTTAGATCTTTCTCTTAATACTTTTCTTGTTTGCTCATTTCTGCCACTGCCTTTTCATGACAAGTAGCGGTAAGAATATGATTATAGAAATTACTGTCTCCAATTTGAGCAAAGGGAATCGAACTAGATTAGTTTTTTCATTTAGAGCATGGCGTCTTTTTTATATAACTTCGAAGAATCTAGTTTCAAAGGAGAAACCATTTTGGACTTGGACCTATGTAATCTGCTGGGATGATTTTGTTCTGGATTGTTCCATTCACCTTTTGTTTCAAAACATTAAGTGAATATTATTGAGAAATTTCTGAGGGGTTGCGTTTCTTTGCCATACATCACTATGTGTATGGTGGTAGTGTAGCATACAGATTACAGGGGCACGACATAAAATGGCTGACAAAGTAATATGTTTTTGGTAATGGTGATGCCAGGCAGCTACTTCATTCTTTATGCCATACAATACCATTGACTGACCAAGTTTGAGTGATGTCGGGCAATGACGTTTCTGATAATGGTGATGTGATGAGAGCTACCTCTTGTTCATTGTTTATTTCATACAAAGCAGTGATTGGGAGGCCAGGTTGCATTTATCCAAGACCCAATACCGGTGGCGGCCACAATGCATAGCTGGCTAATAATGATATTCTGGAGAAGAAGGGTTTCCCTGCTGCATTCTGTAGATATAGGAGGCACGTAGTTTATGGCTTATGATGTCATTGCACAGTGCAAAAACTGAAAGTCAGTCTGTTTCCAAGAAACAAGATCTGAGTTCTTTAATCAAGAGTTTGTATCATAGTACCATTTCACAGAGGGAATGCTGATCGTGTGGGTGTTTTTGATTTTACAGATTTTTTCATAACTATTGATTCTTATTTGAACCTGGGAAGTAAAACCTGGATAACTGCTTCTTAGCTAGGGTTTTAGTATTGAAAATCTTCTATAAACAAGAGAGACTTCAGTTTATTTCAATTCTCCCATACCTCAATTCGATAGCAGAATAGAAGGGCCTAAGTTTATAACTAGAACATTATTTTCGAGCAATTTCATTTGTGTTGGAGTCCATTTCCCTACAAATCTTCATTCTTAGCAAGCAAATGTTATTGCAGGCCTTCATAATTGCATCAACTGCAACCAAGGAGGAAATGCTGAACTGGTAAGAAACTTCCTTTTCTTATTCCTTAGTTGCATTTGCACGTTTCTGGAAACATGACAACTCATTGATGGTGTTTTATTCTGTTTTAGGTACCGTGAACATGTCGTATGGGGTGACAAAGACTTGAAATTGAAACTCCTGAGGAAGGGCATTTTAACTCGCATATATTCTCCCATGGTAAGCTAGATTAAGACACATCTACAGAATAAAACGACAGACAACCAAATATACTTCTTTTTTCAAACTGTTCATCTCTTAATAACCACAACATAGAAATAAGTAGGAAGGAGAAAGCATTTGGATTACATGGTAATTTGTCTTCTTAATCCTTACATACGAGGGCTTACTCAATAAAGGCTTAGCAGCTTCTTTTCTCTATGGAACTGATAGCTAATTGCTTACTGCTAAAAGAAAGAACAGAACAGAACAAAAGGATTTCATAGGTTAAGAATTAAGAATTAAGATGGAGGAAATGGTGATTTACAATCTGGGAAAATAAATTGATGTGTGCAATCAATTAGCTGGTCCTTTCCATCTAGGGGAAAAGATGTGCACGCGCATCAACTGTCCTAGCCATTTTCTTTATCGGCATACGCATGCTTGTATATTTCAGGTCATAATTCAGGGCTTAAGGGAGTCAGGCGTCTTCAGCTCTGTTATTGAATCCGCTCCAACAACACTTTCAAGGGACAAGTTTTTAGCATCTGTGGATAGTAGTAACTCATCAAGAGCAGTTGCCTCCGAATCAATGCTTTCAAGAAAGACCAACAAAAGCAGAGAGAATCAGGCAACAGCTAGGAAGGTTTTGGGTTTAGAAACTGCTGCAGCATCTCATGAAGCTGCTGTTCCACCACTTTCTCCTCCAGGGTTGCTTGTGGAAGCATGATCCACATTCCTGGCGTGATTGCTGCTTCTTCTCATTCCTGTTTTAACGGTGGATTTTCCTGAAGGGAAGAATCAGGAGAGAAAAGAAAGATCAAGCAGGCTTCTCATCGCCGTGTATGTGGTCAGTTACAACTGGTTCTTCCCGATCATGATCCAAGCGCCTCTGTACATTACCTTTAGGAAGAGGATTCTTGTCCATTTTGTGTGCGTGGCCACCTTTTTTTTCAAATAGAAAACTTTACCTGCCATTCTCATGTATAGAAACCAGTCTTGACAGTAGAAAAAGGTTATTATTTGTCGTTGGCAGTTCATTACCTGCCTTTATTTTATCAGAATTTTCCTAGGAGGAAACTTGAAATAATAATCACAATAATAAAAGAAAAACTATTTGCCTTAACATGTCAATCTCTGGTTATAAAACTTATATCGCCTGATGAGTTGACTCGAGATCCAGCTGATTTGAATTTTGAATTAGTTTGAATTAAGAAAAAAAATAAAAAATGATTAACTCAATCTAACCTGATAAAAAACTTGGGTCAACTTATAATTTATTTAAAAATTATATATTTTTTTTGGAAAAACAATAATGTTTTGATAATTTATAGATTTTTTTTGTTGACTTTTCCGATACATGACCTTGACCTCAATCAGAATTTAAAAATATATTTCAACCTAGAGGTAGAGGTATTTTATGTCATGGATTACAAATATTATTTTTCTTTCACCAAACACTTATTTTATGACATTTTTAATTACTTCAAAAAATAATTTAAAATAATGATATTTCAAAATAAATTAATTATTTTTTCTTGAAATAATGATACTTAATCATTTAAAATAATTATTTCAAAAACTATTTTATCGGATACATGGAAGCATTTAGTACGGTATAGCCACTTAATTCTATACGCAACTTCCGAATTTATTCATCTGTCATGAACATCATCCCTTCTTGTACAAATTCTTGAATCTTAACATTCTTCATTGCCTTATTCTTTTAGATCAATTATCTAATATCAAACCTAAAAATCTTTTCTTTTAAGGTAAAGTAATTTTTGTTTAATTTATCTCCAATATCCCAAATCATTTACAACATGATGAAAACACAATAAAAATATATAAAATTTGGGATTTGAATGCATAAATCATATGGACACCTTTCATGCAAACGTGAGGTCTTTCTTGTGAGACGAGAGTGGGACGATAGATTGGCCGATTAGGGGTTTATTAGAAATGACTATTTTTGAGGACCTACTATATATTTTGGCCCTTGCTAAACAAAACATCTAGTAAAACATCATGGATTCAAGTCTTTGAGCTGACCGGGTTAAAAAAACTCGATTAATTTATAAAAGTAAAAAAAAAACTAAGATTTGGGTCATTGGACCAACTGCTATCAAAAAATAAAAAGGCGACCACTATAAACAAATTGAAAAATTGAGTTATTTTCAAAATTATAGGAAAATATTAAGAAAAGAGGGAAAAAAGACTATGTCAAACCAGGTTAACTCACCAAATTCGTGATTTGAGACTTAAGATCAGGATAACCCTAAAAAAAAGAAATGAAAAAAATAATAAAGGATTATTTGGAATTAATCAAACATTGAAGAATCAAATAAAAATAAAATTATTAAAAGAAGGGTTTAAGAAAATGACGAAGCTGACACAAAATAATTCTCCAAACTTGTGACCCGAGTTATCAGAACATGATTATTCCATGGAAGGAAGATTAAAAAAAATAACGACACAATAATCTCAATAAATTAAATGTCAAGGAATGAAATAAAATAAAACATAGAAATAAAAAAGACTTTCAAAACCCGACTTAACCAAGTGGGTTGACATGTGAATCTTATAACTTAATGCCTAAGCCTGTTGAGTTTTTTCTCCATTATTTTTTTTTATGAAATTAATACTATTTTTTACTTTTTAGTTGAATAAAGAATTAAATGATTAGCTAGGAGAAAATCATGTTAAAACTTGTTGGGTTTTTTTTTGCCATTATTTTTTTTTATCAAAATAATGTTATTTTTACTTCCTGTACAATAAAACATCCAATTGACCCGGTAAACTCGGTCATTCAACCCCACCCATGACTCAGGACATGACGGGGGTCGACTTCTATGCCGGGTTTTAAAAGCATGATAAAAAAGCACCAAATATGATATGGAAATACAATGAAATTAAACAATGAGGGATGAAATTGCCAAAAAACAATTAATAGAAGAGAACTCAAAATAAAAGGAATTATAATCATAACAATGAGGATCGCAAAAAAAAAAGGAATTAAAATCAAATGATTAGGTATGAAATCGAAAAATAAAATCCAATTAGAAAAAAAAGATTAAAAGCAAAATAAATAGAAATCAAAAGAATGATTATCAAATTTAATAAAAAAATATAAAAAATCAAATATCAATGAATGAAATTGAAAATAAATAAATCAAATTCAATACAATTAAAAGATTAAGAATCACTTTGCAATTTTACAAGGCTAACACATCTTTTAAGGTAGGGGAGAGAGAAAAGAGGAAGGGACTAGAGCTTCGTTGTGTCCTAGTAACTGACATGTGCTAACTCACCGTGTAAAGAGTGACGCAATGCTTTGGACATCGCTTCAAAAAAGCACCAACAACCATCGAGATGAGCCTCATGCGCCGCTCAAAAGGCGCAATTGCCTCGGCGCATGTGATTTTTTTTTATTTATGAAAAAATTAGAACACCTTAACTCTACATGGTAGTTGCAAAAAAACCAATGTCAAAAAAACAAAAAGTCCTCTTTATCTATGTAAAAAAAAGTTACCCCACGAGCTATTTGGTAATTAAAATATACAAAAAAGAAAAAAAAAAAACATTGAAAACACCCCTCAAACATTATCAGCCTTTTTTTTTCCAAGAGCATGGGCGTAATTAAACCATGCAATGAAGTGTGAAAATACCATTTTACCCGTGTGTGTTCACTCCTTTTGGTTTTTAAAGTGCAAAATCGTTATTGTACAGTGAAAACACAGGGGAATTAGTTTTTGAGACGAGAGCGGGACAAGACCAGATAGATTGGCCGATTGGGGATTTAATAGCAATGACAATTAGCATTGCGTCCCACGCACCAATATCGTATCTTACTCATTTTTAAGTTATTATATGGGTTAGATTCGTTATGAATCAAATCAACATTTAAAGTTGTAATTCTTTCAAAATTGCACTTGCACTGTCAAAGATGAGACCGTGCTGCTCCCTACGGCATGTTCAAAGTCCACCTATGCTATTAGCCAATTGCCATGGCCAGCAGGTACAAATCTCACATCTCATCCCGTTCTTAGAGATGATGATCTACTGTCAGCAATTTTAGGAAACAGATACGAATGATAAAGGAAGCTCGAACACAAGATCATATAGGCAAAAATATATTTGATTCCCCTGTTTTTGCTGCAACTGCGAGGCAGTAAGATATGGTGTCGGCGTGTTATTGAATCAGACTACCAAGTTAATGTTCCCGCCTTAAAACGCATCAAAGCCGCGTTCATGTGCCATGCCAATTTTCCTTTACCAAGAACAGTACGTTAGATAAACAGTTGTGCTGTTCAGTTATGCAAATTCTGAGGCAAATTGATATGGAAGTTGATCGTGAATGCAATGCTCAACAGGATGCTATTCATGCTGTAAGCTACTATCTTTCACACCTTTTCAATTTATCACACTTCCATCCTTGAACTTAGAAAAAAAACCATGCTTATATTTGCAATTAAGAAAACAGAAATTCCACACAGTAACAATTAAATATATACCATTCAACTAAAGCATAGAGTATTTGCTAACTTTAGACAGAACGCAAACCTAGAACTTGGGTTGTGATCATGTTACTACTGTCAGAAGATGTCTTATTTTTCATTGTTTCTCATCATTGTTGGCGTCCTCATCAAAAGCACCCAGCAGCTCCTGCACATCTCTCTCCTTTATACTTGATTTCTTCACATTGCATCTCTCTCCTTCCCATTTATGAACAAGCCACAACATCTCTCTTACCCGATGATTATTTTGCTCATCCTTTTTAATCCAACAAACCAGATTCTGCGGATTCTCAAGCCAGCTCTTGTTCACTTTTGTATTTGAAATCAAAGAAAAAAACCTGGCCATCTGTTCAGATTCCATAAACACCTTCCCTACTTCTGTTCTATGCCGCACCTTACGTTTCAAACCATGCCTCTCTATTCCCGTACTCAAAATCACCACACTACTCAGCGTTTTAGGCCGATGACTTAATATTACAAGAAAAAAGGACATCATCAGAGGATTCTTGTCCTTTTCAATATCGAACCAGTCCCGTTTATGGGAAAACATCCCCCTACTATCACTTGACAATGGTCCAACTTCAATAGCCATACACAGATGAGTGTGCATTTTATCGTTCATATCCTCTGCCTTCAGCTTGTACTTGAATGCATGTCCACGATGCACTCCATAACAAGTGAGTAGTGAAGGGCAAAGGCAGAGCTTGATTTTAAGAGATTTCATATAAGCAAACACTTTCATAATGGCAGGGATAGCTGATAGCGGAATGTGGTAATGTGATTTCCAGCAAGGGAGATAGTCGCCTGCCTCTCCTGGATATGAGAATCTAAGAGAGACTGCATCCACTTTGGAGACAAGGGATTGCAAGTGCTTGCACACTAAACAGCAACGAAGAAGGGTTTTGGGGTCTCCAGTTTTCTTCAAGATGGTTATGATCAATTCATCCGGTAACTGGATGAATCTGTCCGAGGCATCCGAAATACGGCGTTTCTTTGTCAATTTGGATGCCGACATATCTTTTCAGAAGATGGGACTCAAAAGGTTTCTACTAAAATTAAAGATGATACTGTTTTAATCAAAACTAAATATGGTTGGCAAGGCTTCAATAACCTCTCCTGCAAAACAAATTCCAGGCTCAAACAATGAACATCGGAGAAATAATGACTGTTTATTCTACAGCATTAATCATATTCAAGATCTACACACCAATACTCCATTAACTATCTGAATTACTTTCCAAATTAAGAGAAGATACTAAAATCAATTGATAGACCTCACCAATCTACAAAAAAAGAAAAGATTGAAAATTTGAAACCCTAAGATGAACTCAAAATGAATACCCTAACCTGAGATAGAGAGTGACAGTTGAAAAGGTGCTGCCTTTACCTCGAAGGATGATGATACATCGATCTCACCTCTTCTGGGGTTCCTAGAGAATCAAAACTCGAGAGATGGAGTGATCAATCTGTCTGCGAGCTCGAAGATTAGGGTTTCGTGGGTAGAGAAAAGTTTGGAGCAGAGAGTGACCACACAACTAGACAAAAAAGAGGATGTCTTGAAGACAAACACCTACACCTCTTTTAAACCCGGTCCGATCAAGCTCGATATATAAGAAAAGATAAAAACCTAGGTTACCTAGTCTAGAATTCGGATTAACTTTGTAAGATCGGATAAAAAACCTAATCACAATCCATTGATCATTTATTTATTTTTAATAAAAATAAAGTCATTTTTATTTATAAAAACAAATTATAATTAATCTAATAACATGGTTATCCAATAAAAACTCATAACCTAGATTTTGAGTTGCATCAACCACCACCGAGTTTATTTTTTACAAAAATAATATTTTTTTTTTAAAAAATAAAATTTGATTCTAATCTTATTGGATTTTAATTAGATTTATTCTGATCAATTAATCACTAAAAGTAAACTAGCTTGTTTAGTGGTAATAATTTTTAATTTTTATTCTAAAAAACATAAAAATAATTAATTTTTTAGATTTTTTATATTAATATATTAAAAATATTAAAAAAATATCAATTCAATAGTTTTTCTAATTAAATATACTTTTAAAATATATCTAAACACAATTCCAAATACAAAAAATAAAAATAAAACGGTGCTAAATTAATATCCATTTCAATTCAATTTAACAAAACTAATTCAGTAGTCTTTGTAGTTTTTGAAGTTATATGTTTAGTCCTCAAGTTTCCAATCTATTTATAACTTAGTCCTAAACTAAAAAAAAGCAATACTGGTCAGTTAAGAGTAAAGTTTTAAAGGACTAACAGAGAAAAACATTGTGCGAATTTACAATGATTTTTTTTTATTGATGTATATTAAAACCAAAAAATATTTTAGTGTTGAAGAATTGTTTTTATTATTATGTAAGAATTTTATCCATAAAAAAGGAGGTACGTAGAAAAGCTTATCTTAAGATTGGGTATTGGAATATAATTATTAAACTTATATGATAAATTTATAATTTGGCGCATGATTCATAAAAATCAGGGTAATATCTCAGGTTGACTAATAAACCGGATAATTTAATTAAGTTTGGTTGAGTTAAAATTAAAATATTTTAAAAAATAAAAAAAATCTTTTCACACAAAAATAATAGAAACAAATTAATTCAATAACAAATAAATTACTCCGTTGATTTAATGATTCAAATAGTGTAGGAGGACAGACACACACGCACGAGATGCTAGATCCAGGATCTCTCGGCTGGGTTGATCTCCGGCGTCAGGTCGCCAATCGGACGGTGAGCAAATTCAACAAGTGGGTTAGTGACACGTGTTGCTACTTGAAGCTAAGCTTTGGGCTTGTTTTAAAGGGCTAGAATTTGTTTATTTGTGGACTATTATAGGTTTTATTTCCGGCCCAAATAGGCCCATTTATTTTCTTCTTACCAAACTCCAACCGTCCAACATCTAAGAACACCTGGAAGGCTGGACGTGCTATAACAAGAACACAAGTAAACTGCCAAACAAACCTTGAAATTTACAAAAAATGCCACCCCAACCGCCACCTCCGCCACCGCCAAAACCCCTTAAACCCTACTTCTTCTACGGCCACCGTAAACCCTCACAAAACCGCCCTGTAGTCCGCGGTGGCCTCTTCACAAACCGTCAAACCGTCAAACCACAACCTTCAAAAAACCCCATCACCCCTTTCAAGCCATTCGATCTCCACAAATGGGACCCACAGCAAAACCTTCCCCACCAGCCACAACCTTCCAAACCTCAATCTCCACGATCACGACACTCCCTCGCCCTCTCCCAACGCCTCTCCCCCATTGCCAGATTCATCCTCGACGCATTCCGCAAGAACCGGAACCAGTGGGGCCCAGAAGTGGTGACAGAGCTCTGCAAACTCCGGAGGGTGACACCGGACCTGGTTGCCGAAGTGCTGAAGGTCGAAAACGACCCCCAGTTAGCGACAAAGTTCTTTCACTGGGCAGGTAAACAGAAAGGGTTTAAGCATACTTTTGCTAGTTATAATGCTTTTGCTTATAATTTGAACAGGAGCAATTTTTTTAGAGCTGCTGATCAGTTGCCTGAATTAATGGAAGCACAAGGGAAGCCACCGACGGAAAAACAGTTTGAAATTTTGATTAGAATGCATTCGGATGCGAATAGGGGACTTAGAGTTTACTATGTGTATCAAAAGATGGTGAAGTTTGGGGTTAAACCGCGTGTTTTTTTGTATAATAGGATAATGGATTCATTGATTAAGACGGGGCATTTGGATTTGGCATTATCGGTTTATGAGGATTTTAGGAGGGATGGACTGGTGGAAGAGAGTGTTACTTATATGATTTTGATAAAAGGGTTGTGTAAGGCAGGGAGGATAGAGGAAATGATGAAGGTTTTAGGGAGAATGAGGGAGAATTTGTGCAAACCGGATGTTTTTGCATATACAGCAATGGTTAGAGCGTTGGCAGGAGAAGGGAATTTGGATGCTTGTTTGAGGGTTTGGGAGGAGATGAAGAGGGATGGGGTGGAGCCGGATGTGATGGCATATGTGACTTTGGTTACGGCGTTGTGTAAAGGAGGGAGCGTGGATAAAGGGTATGAGGTGTTTAAGGAGATGAAGGGGAGGAGGATATTGATCGATAGAGGAATTTATGGGATTTTGGTTGAGGCATTCGTGGCGGATGGAAAGATTGGGTTGGCTTGTGATTTATTGAAGGATTTAGTGGATTCAGGCTATAGGGCTGATCTGCGAATTTATAATTCACTTATTGAAGGTTTTTGTAATGTTAAGAGGGTTGATAAGGCTCATAAGCTTTTTCAGGTTACAGTTCAGGAGGGTCTCGAACAGGATTTTAAGACTGTGAATCCTTTGCTGATGTCGTATGCGGAGATGAAAAAGATGGATGATTTTTGCAAGCTTCTTAAGCAAATGGAGAAGTTGGGATTTTCTGTCTCTGATGATCTCTCCAAATTCTTCTCGTACGTGGTTGGGAAGCCAGAAAGAACTATGATGGCCTTGGAAGTGTTTGAAGACTTGAAAGTAAAAGGTTATAGTAGTGTGCCTATCTACAATATACTAATGGAGGCTCTCCTTACGATTGGAGAGATGAAAAGGGCATTATCACTTTTTGGTGAAATGAAGGACTTAAATAAACCCGACTCAACAACTTATAGCATTGCAATTATATGTTTTGTAGAAGATGGAAACATCCAAGAGGCTTGTGTTAGTCATAACAAAATAGTTGAGATGTTCTGCGTCCCTTCTGTTGCTGCCTATTGCTCTCTTGCTAAAGGGCTTTGTGATAATGGAGAGATTGATGCAGCTATGATGCTTGTTCGTGACTGCTTAGCCAGTGTTGAAAGTGGGCCCATGGAGTTCAAGTACAGTCTCACGATTCTTCATGCATGTAAAACAGGTGGTGCTGAAAAGGTGATTGATGTGCTAAATGAGATGATGCAGGAGGGTTGTACTCCCAATGAAGTTATATATTCTGCTATCATCTCTGGTATGTGCAAGCATGGGACAATTGAAGAGGCAAGAAAGGTGTTTACAGATTTGAGACAGCGTAAAATTTTGACTGAAGCAAAGACAATTGTGTTTGATGAAATATTAATTGAACACATGAAGAAGAAGACAGCTGACTTGGTATTGGCAGGGCTAAAGTTCTTTGGTCTAGAGTCAAAGTTGAAAGCAATGGGTAGCACGCTTCTGGGAAGCTGAATAGGTATTTACTTCATCTGTTTGATTGCAACCTAGTTTAGCATTTACTAAAAGCACAACAATTTGAGAGAGGGGATTTAATTTTCTGTTCATGTACATGCAAATGTTATTCATGCCTAACATACAGAATAGTTGTTTGCAGTCACACCAGTGGAATATGGATCGTGTGTTGCAGGATAAGATTCTGATGCCCATTAGTGTGAGCATCGTGATGAATAAGACTCAGCGGACTGGTGAACCTGGAGTCAAGGTCTCACTTGGACATGCATGCTCTTACAACACTCAATTGGTGGGTTCAAATCTCAAGCATGCCTTCTATTCATCATCAAGCAGTCAGGCTGTGAAATGCCTGCAGATTCGTTCCTTTTTTTTGGCACCAATTCTCTCGACCAAACAGTTCTTGCTCATCCCATTTTGGTTTTATTACCTCATGCATATATTGTTATGTATAGGAAAAATGTGCAATTTTGTAATTTAAAAGATTAATGTCAAAGAACTTCAAGTCCGGGAGCATTCGATAGTTGCTAGTCAGTAATCTAACTGGTTGGTCAAATGTCTAATTTATCATCTTCTTTATGTTGACGCTTGCCTGTTGATTCCCTGAAGTGTCTTTGTAAACTGCATCCAAGTTTACATTGGACAGGAAATATTACAATGTGATGCTTGAAGGAAACTGAGTAGTGCTTATGGACAATATGAAAGAAGAGGGGGCATTCGAGTAGTACTTAATATGGTTAATATCCAAGAGTTTTTGATTGATTGATCAATTCCAGGGGTAGATCCTAGAGATTTGTACCAGTATAGATCCAATAGTATGAATAACATTTCTTTCTTGTGCTGGGTTGCACCATGGAGAGGAATCTGAATTTGGTGTATATTGTTGTGGGACTTGTGATTGCTCTATTTTCGGTCTTAGAAAAGGAGAGGCCACCTCAAAAGGAGCTGAATGTGATAGAGTTGTCTCTGCTCATAGGGAAGCCTCTTTATAGAAGATTCTGTCTGCCTGCTTCTGTTATTTTTCATGGAAAGGAAAACCTATAGAGGGTGGCTGGTGTGGGTCAAGAACGCCGTCAGATTGAGGACAATCATCAACTTACTCTTCTTTTCCAAAAGTTCCTATATTTATAAAGGTTCTCAAGGACAAATCATCCAAGTTTTAATTGCTTTTAACACCGTTTGTAGCTGATTTGAGGAGTTACCAAGGTAAAAGGGATGCATATTTGATTGAAGAGTGAAAGAAATTCGTCCACACTGGCTCGGTTGCTTCAGTAGCTTGCGGAGTTCCCTTCTTGCTTTATGATTTCAGATATTCAGGAACACTGAGACAATGAGAAGAAGATTAAGATGTTGTCACTGCAAAATTTGGTGGTTTACTGGTTTGATGACTCCCCTTGTTCCTACGGAGGATGCACCGTCAGCATTAGAGTTTGTTTTTATAGTAACATGGAGCAGTGAAGCAGCCATGTATTGTTTAACTTTGTGATTGGAGCTTGTTTATATAGTAATATGGAGCAGTGAAGGAGCCATGTATTGTTCAACTTTGTGAGTGGTAATCTGGTAATGGTAATGGATGATGGAGTGCTGAAAGCTTTAAGTATTTTTATGAGGAATTGGAAACTTGGCTGGACATGGATTTCCTCTTATCAAATCACTTACAGCTGTGGGTAAAACAGGGACCCTGCAAAAATCTCATGTTGGACAAGGCAGGAAACACTTGGCTCTATTATGCATTTTGAAGAAAACAAATGCTGAACTACTGTCCGGATAAGTTGCAGAACTCTTAGCTTAAGTTGGAAACCTCTCTTTCTGTGATTTACATGTTTTTTTATAGGCATCAGATGAAAATTTAAGAATTTTGTTTCCCTTCCTAATAGACAAGTCTTCAAAGCTTTTGGTGCAACCTTGTAAACAGGCCTAGGGATATCACTGCACCAACAAATACCGGATATCCTCGTATACCTTTGGTAGTATGAAGAACCAGATTAGAGCTGCTTGTGGTGTCAGGCAGCCTTGCATGAAGATTAGGCAGAAACCTGGTTTTGACGTTCAGCAGATGATTATGTTGTATAGCCTTTCTTCCCAAGTTTCTACGGCTTCGGCAGACACACTGTTATTATTTGTAAACTAAACAATTTCATGCTGAGCCAGTTTAGCACATGCGGCTTGATTCTCCTGTAATTGGTGTCCAGATGATTTTTTCCATCACTAATCAACTATGAAAATATATATTATACAAACAACTCTGAATTATTGGTCATTTTGATGGATATGTTTTTTTTTTTATCGGATTAATGCCCCCTAACCATGTTAAGTTATTCATAATTTTTTTAGATTAACTCCTATAATTTTTGTCTTTCAATTTTAATACATGAGATCATTTGAGGGCAGAGCTTGTAAACTTCAAGCCATTTAAGATGTGATTGTATTATTGACACCTGGAGCTAGTATCATTGTTCGTTTTAAGCATGGTTGCTGGACTCACTCAGGAGATAATGCCATGTTTTGTGATTTTGTAAAAATATGATTTTTTTTTAAATTAATTTTTTTTATGTTTTTAAATTGATGTATTAATATCAAAAATATAAAAAATTATTTCAATATATTTCTAAATAAAAAATACTTTAAAAACAATAACTATTAAAATATTAAACATGGTCTATATAAAAAAAATAAAAAAAATCGAGGTCGCTATGTCATTAAGTTTACTAGCAAGAAATCATAACTGTTTTTGTTCTTAAACAATATTACTTCATTTATTTTTTTTATTTTTTTTGTGTTGATCTTATTGAATTTAAATAGAGTATTAATAGAGTGTTATCATATCAATATATTTTTTTTATTCAACTTTGCTTGGAACAAGTTTTGGATTTCAAGTTTTTTTTTTTCAACCTACCAGAGTCCAACAACTAAGATTCTAAGTAGTGAATTATGTATCTCGAAGTGATTGTACTGTCAACCCCATTTCTTCATGTTCATCTTGCTGAAATTCCTTTTCTCCATCCAATATCATGTATCTTTGTCCTAGGATTGGGAATTAGCAAGCAAATGAAAGAATGGATCAATTCATTGTAGGGATCTTGATTGATAATCTTTGCGCATATATTGCAAACAATTCAAGAAAGAAAAGAAAAAAAAGGGAACCATACTGAAATACAAGAAGGAGGACTTGAAACAACTCGGTGCAGCTCTGCTAGAACATATACAGCAATTGCGGAGAAGAGGAAAACCATTTATTTCTCCAAGATCAATGCTATTACAATATTCTTTCATCGGCATTACCTAATGACGATGTTCACCATGCAAAGACTAATAAGAAAACAATTTAAACCAAAATTGGAGATACAAAGTTACTATGGCTATACTATTGGATTTGGATTAACAAGCTGGTCATGGACAATAAACTGAAAGAAGCTAAAATTTGCTTTCTCTATAGCTATGCCTAGTGACACATCCAAACTCCAGACTGAAATCATGCAAAGCATGGATGATGAAGCCTAGGCTTTCGCTTAGGCCGGTTGCAAGTTCTTGTACATGGAAGCACCGTCTGCAATTCCTTCTCTAAAGAAATGTCAACAGTATCATCTTTCTCGTAGTCATCCTCATCGTCTTCTTCCTTGTCATCATCCACTTCTTCTGATTCCTTGATTAATTTCAAGCTTTAATTCGATGAAGTCGCGAAAGTCAAGAATTGTCCAAGGACAATCACACTCTCAAAACATATAAATGCTTGAAACAAGCATTATAGATTCAATCTTCACACAGTCTATGCATCTAAAACTGCATTCCATTAAATAAAACTAACACCAGAAAGTACTAACAGTGAAACTGAAATTGCCCATTCACATACAGGGAAAGAAAGAAAGAAAGAATGGCAAGAAATCCAAGCAGTTGGCATCTAATAGCTAAGTAGATTTGGTGTTAGTTTTAACATTCGAGATCTCATTTTACTTCTGCCACAATCAGAAACAAGTATCCTGGCACATCTTGAACATTTTAGACATCTCAATTTGCATCGAGACTCTAAGATTAGAAATCTAGCTCATGCAATAATATACAATCATAATGGATAAATGGACAAAACTTTGTTGGCAGCTTGTAAAATGGTCTATCAAATTCACCATTTCCCATGCTTGTTCACTACTAACACTAATCTATTTCTAGCCTAAAACACCAACAGCCTGAAAGAACCAACACACTAAAACATGAAACCAAGACAACCCATTTAACAAAAGACTGAGAACTTAAGAATCAATGTACCTCTTCAAGAAAGTCTTGGTCAAGCATATCAGCAATTCTAATAGAAGAAAAGATAGTGGCAGAAAAGAGAGAGAGAGATGGAGCAGGAATGCCAACACGTAGCTGTTGGAGCTTAACCCTGCAGGTGTCACCATTGTCAAACTTCTCCTCCTCCGCCTCGGGTCATCGGTGATGAGAATTGCCGGTGAGGTAGGCAGGTGAGCTGGCTTAAAGAAGGCACGAGTGGAAGAGAAGGGGATTGAGATACTGGCCATGTTTTTTTCGGTGGCACAATCGGAGTGGATATATAATTTGTATTTTTTTAATTTATGTTAATTACTATGTGAAAAAAAATACTGCAGATCGATAAATTAGAAAATGAAATACTATATTCTTAAAAGAAAAGTTACCGGAACAGATAATTTAATTTTGTGTAAATTAAATGTGTTTGTTGTTGTTAATTATGTCAAGTTGTGTTAAAAATTAAATATTAAAAATTATATTTTAGATTTTATATGATAACTTAAACTTTAACATTAAGATGATTTTATGTTAATAGTCATAGATAAATGCATTTTTATATTGGTGTGAGAACTAGATGTGAAACCTTAACCATTTTACTTGGAATTTAGAGCACCTAAATTTGCAATTATTGGCCATGCATGGCTTAATTACTCCATAGTTTTAACATGGTGGCAGCCTGTTATTGTCCATTCATTGCTTTTCTAACCCATTAATTAAAGCACTAGTTTCCCCACACAAATGCGAAATCCAAGGAGACCACCTTGCCATCGTCTCCAAAACGACACGATCTCCATCAGAGCAGCACTCCCATATCTTAGCTGGGGCGCTAGGTTTCCATGCTCGGGATCGCACAACCACCTTGCAGCATCACAAGTTCCAGGTCTCATGAAAGTGTTTGTCAATGTGAAATCTCTCAAGATTAGGTGTGCATTTTTCCAACTTTATCTCTGACGAAAGTGTTTTTCCAACCCTGACAGTAAAGTTTCATCTACGTACCTGCGAGAACAACAAATCTTGGCATGCGTAATTATCCACTAAAGACGTGTTCATGGCTTGGCTTGTCCAAATGTTCACCCCAAATGTCCAAATCATAAGACTTTCTTCCTAGTGCTAATTTCATGCTCTAGGAAGAGGTCATAACAATTGGATCACTTCATTTACATGCAGCCAGTGCCATCATAAGGCGGAAGAGACTCAAGTTCCTTAACCACTACCTGTAGGATCGATGCTGCTTGTTCTTGTCTTAACCAGTTATATATATATATACTCAAGAGTTCATTAAAAGACCCATTATGAGCGCTATTGCAATCGGATCAAAATCAAGCGAGAATAAAAGGGGAAAATAGTAAATAATCCAAGCATCAAATAACCATCTTAACATTAAAGTTTAAGATCATAGATAATATGATAAAAATGACTTTTTATTATGAAAGTTTTGTGAACTTGAAATTTACATTTGGCACATTAATTACTACCTTTAAATGAAAAATGACTTTGTGCGTGTGTGTGTGTATAAAGGCTTTACACATCACAACATACCATGATCCAAATCATTTTGTTGCGTCAAGAATCCTAGTAAATTAATTAAAAACTGATATCAGTTAACGTACATTATGGTTCAGCTCATTCTCGCAGGAAAACAGAATAAAATTGAAACACAATGAGCAATCATTAAGAAGTTTCTCTTTGGAACTTGAAACTTCATCGATCACACTTGCACCCAAACTTCGAGACGATGTCTTGAATAATCCAATTTGCCATATACTTATTTGAGTTTTGGGTCGAATGATATTGATCCCAGAACATATGCTTTTGAGGGTCTGAACAAGGTGGCTTACCTTGATCAATGTAGCAACCTTGAGTTATATATTCAAATCCTGCGCAGTAACAAGTGATCAAGTAAAAATGTCAGTTTCTATCCACTTATTTCAATATCTACGCAGTTTTGAAAAGGGATTTTCAAATATACTTACCAAATTTCTTGTAATTGTCCATAACAAACTGCATTGCATTATAATAATCACCATATACTATAGACACTCCAGGGTATTTCTTTCTCAATTTCTCAAGATTTGCTTGCAGAAGATCATTGTGATAGTTGAAAAAATCATTGTACTCCTTTACACAACCATATTTGTCTAGTGTGTTAGATTCTGCGAACTTCCTAACATAGCCTGGTGTACAACCTACTCGGTAGATTCCAGGGACAAGAACTCGAGTGACACCATAATGAATGACTTTCTGTGTAGCCAGAGGTGCAATAACAAATTAATTGAAGAATCAAATATGATCATGTTAGTTTAGTAAAAAATTAGCTAAGAAATTAACGCAATATTGTTACAGATATGGAAATACTCGTTTTACTAGTACGTTGACTTACTTCAATGGCTTTCTTGATGCTTTTTACGTTGTCAAATACAAGGCCCATCCTTTTCACCTCCTCAATTGTTTTACTGGCAAAGTGAAATGCCATGTTATAGTCATTTGCTCCAATCTCTCCCATTATAAAGAGAGATGACTTGAGTTTTTCCTTACAATCTGTTAGACATATAAAAGATAAACAATTAATATTAGTTATAATATTAACTTAAATTAATGACAAGTTTATGTTATGATGATACAAGAATCATTGCCTAGTTATGCAGGTCAACCCAGTGACTTGTTAACATGGGGTTTGGTCAGGATTAGATTAATAGAAAAATCTATTTTTTTTTACTAAAATGATTTTTTTATATAAAAAAATTAAATTAATTTAAATTAATTTACTAAACTTATGACTCATGATCCGGGCTATAAACCGGGTCAACCCTTGGTCATGTCTTATAAGACAAGAATTGCTTTACATGTACAGAAGAGCCATGCTACAGGAGAAAGCAATAACCTTTAGGTTTTCGACAGAATCCTTTTAAGTATCTGTCAAACCATTGAAGTTGTGTGCCGAGAGTATTAACAATAACTCCAGCATCCACCTTCAATTTAGGCACAAGAACTTTCGCTGGTAAAGTTGAAGCACCAGAAAATGCAAAATTCACTCCATTGTGAGAGTCCGTTTCATTTGTATTCAAATAAGCTTTGATGGATGAAAAACCGGCCGACTTCACTGCAAAATCAAGAAGCATAAACAATTTAGCGACATAGCTATGTAGTTTAGGTCGATTCTTATTACTATGCTTGAAAAACATGTAATAAAGAAGAATAAAAGTAATAGAAATTGTTTTCTTACCAATGTAGTCAAGCGGTACCAAGGATCTAACAGCTGTGCCGTCAGGAAGGCGACTTTCCGCTATACTAGAATTTATTCTGATTTTGTTTCCTGTGTTTGATAATGAATCACCGATATTATATATCGCATCAAACCCGCAAATCTTAAGTTCTTGTGATTCAAATCCATCAAGTGCGCTCACTTGGGACAAAAGAAGAGCTACAATGCAGCTTAGAACAATAGGAACATGAGATAGAACAACTTTGGTGGCAGCCATAATGGCTTTAGGAGAGTAATATTTCTTCTTAATGTTTTTCTATGATCTCTCTTTGGGTTTCCAAGTTGAAGAAATTATCTAGACCTATTGCTATATATGGCCATTTCTACGACAGATTAAGCAGACAGAGAGGAACAACTAATGACAATTAATATCCTGAAAGATCTCGAGTCTCCATGTCTATTCTTTTCTCTCATGTGTTGCAATTTGCTGTGTCCAGTTAAATTGCTAATTATAGTGAAATATTCCAGGAAAAATCCTATCGGAATTTGTTGAAGGACATCTTTTAGTTAAAAGTCAGTTATATGATTTGGCATGCATAGCTAGCCAAGTCCGAGGGAAAGTTTCTAGTTACAACCATTATTATTATTTTTGTTTATTTTATGGAAGAGAGAATATTTTTATTAATCAACTGATTTAGCCAATAAAAACAATGCTAAACAGGAGAGAAAAAATAACTATAGATAAGCTATACATTTACAAATGAAACATGGCATGTTAGCTCACTAAAAACAGACAAATCAGACAAATTATAAATCTATAAAAGAGAACTATAACCAATCAACCATAGCAGCTTCTATATGAATTGGAGATGTCATTGAAATCAATTTGTAACTACCCTAACCTCGTGCTATTGCTTCATTTTATTCAAGTAATTGCATTGTATGAATCAAGACTTCACAATCCAATCTTTTAAAGATACATAACAACAATTAATTTTTAAAAGAAAGCTTTTGAATTGACAAAACTTCAGCTTTATTAAGTTCTTTAATACACGTGGAACAATAAAATTGTCACAGGGCAATGTCGAATGACAACGCTTTTTATAATAAGCCTTATGATGAGGTGTGTTGGAAGGGAAACATTTTTGGGTATACTTATAAAATTTTGATTATAAAATTTATGAGTCGCCATCTAGTATTGAAGTTAATAGGAAACTTAATGATCTGCAAGAGTCCGAGTAAAAAACTGATTATGTAAAAAGAAGACGCATTACCCCCAGTGTATCCTACCTAAGGTAATTGAGTTGTATTATTGTTTGATTGTTTTTCTAGGTTAAGTTCCTATCCTTTGGTCTTCTTCTAAATTATAAGGCAATTTTCCCTTCGTAAGAGAGTCTCTATCGCATTGAGTTCAATTCTAACAATTCTAAAATTTAAATTTTAGCATTATATTTATTTTGCACTCTGTATGTTTAATACCTGAGGGTGTACTATATTATATAGTTTTACACCCTCAAATATTAAAGTCTACATCTAAATCCTAATATAAAATGAACAAAATAATTGATAAATGGTTTTTAATATTTTAACTAAATCCTAACATATAATCATAAACTAGCTAGTTACGATATCTATTTTTTGTTTTTTTTTAAATATAAGAAAGGTGCATTTTTTTTTTAATGAAATCATGCTTGGAAGACTTTTAAGATTTGACCCTATGTAGGAAAAAAAATATTTTATTATTTTTTTTGAAAGAGAAAATTAAGTTAAAAATTTTGAGTTTTTTTTTTAATTTTCAAAAAACATTTAGAAGAGTTTTTAAGAAAACTGAGTATTTTAATACTGGATCTGTATCTTATAGTGTAAATATACACCCCACTAAAATTTAGTATAAAGCTTTAGTTGATGACATTACTGAAGTTTTTTAGCTTCACTATCTTTTATCAGATTTATGTTTCTCTTCTAGTTTTGTCACTATTATTTGGTATGATAACTTGGGTGATACTTGTTTGTCTACTAATCTGAATTTTTATACTCGTACCAAATATGTTGACGTTGATTATTACTTTATTAGAGTAGCAAAAAAAAAAAAAGATTCAGATTCACTTCATATCCTCTAAGAATCAACTCATTGATGTTTTTACTAAGTTGTTACCTCATTTTTTCTTTGTTCATTTACAATCCAAGCTTCATGTGGATGCTCTACCTTCAGCTTGGAAGGTTATATTATGAAATGTATTATCTTATATAAAATATTGTAATTAACTTGTATAGAGTTATTCTGTGTAGTGTGGTCTATAATATTATCTGCATGTTGTCCTATTCATATATATATATATATATATATATATATATATATATATATATATATATATAGAGAGAGAGAGAGAGAGAGAGAGAGAGAGAGGCTGCCACATTAAATATATCCTTCTATTTTTCACAAAACACTATTTTTTTTTTTTTAATTATTCATCTGGTACATAAAATAAGTTTGCTAGAAGTTAGATTCCCCTGGATTCTCCTAAATAACTATGGACATTCCAAAGTAAAAATTGATAAGTTTATAAAAAACATTGAAAATCTCAGAGAAGAAAACGGTATGTGGAGCTTTATTAATTAGTATATTGTTGTGCCTTAATGAATTTTTAATGAAATTATGCCATCAGTTCAACGTCCATAGCTGTGCACTCTCTGCCTAGAATATACAAGTTAATTAAGTGTAAAACAAATAAAGCACAAGATAGAGCAACGTCTAACAAATCAGTAAAGCTCTCGAAATCCAACTAAAAATCAAACTAGACGATGAAAAATCAAACTAAAATCCATATTTCAATTTGGCACCTATTATCAAAAATCAATTTATTTCTAGCAAGCCAAATTTCCCCACAAAATACCACAGGACAACTCCCCCACAATTAATTCCTCAATGCAATCTGACCCGCTACCAAGAAAAGAATTGCAATAGTTAAATAATGGTGTGCAATATCGGTTAGCCATAAGCCCCCAACTACTGAATCTAATTCTTCACAGAAAGTAAAAATTCTGAATATTTTGATCAAGTGAAAAATGGAGTCTCAGCAGGATAAAGTCACGTCGAAAGATCCCGGTTCAAGAGAAACTCATGAGGAAGTGGAATTTCTTTCATCAAAACTATTTGCTAGGTATATAAAAACAAGTGATACATAATTTCAAGACACGCATGCATGCATAGAAACTAAAATATGAAATATAAAACTATAAAATACTAACTTGCAGTATAGTTTCATATATATCTCCAACTACTTATTAAAACTGAATATACTTAAAAACTAAAGCTTAATTCTTTTATAAGGTCACAACACAAGATTCAATGAGAATCTTTAAACAACATATGCAATCCTCATGTGAAGCTTGAATTTCTCTTTAATCCCTAATGACTGCGGCGCCATGCCCTGCCTAGCTTGTTGTAGATATTGTCTCCAATCCATAACTCCTGGTAGCCCCTAATTAAAATGAAACATCAAAGTTCAAAACTACAGGTACATATATGAAAATGAAACATCAAAGCGCAAAATTACAATTTTCATCACTTAGCACTTGTAGAGATCAGAGGATTCCAACAAGCCAAGATAAAAAAAAAGTTTAATTCTCTTTTTCGTACTGTTAAATGTTAATTTCTATTGAATTTCGGTAAAAAATAATTCAATATTCAATAAAAACAGTTTCTAATTCCATTGAAGTTACATAATTATATATATGTGTGTGTGTGTGTGTGTGTGTGTGTGTGTGAGTGTGATGATCATCTCATAGAACAAGAAGTAAAGTAAAGTGATCGAATCTTACTATTCACTGTTTCTCATCGCAATCGTCGTCTTTGGCAAACCCCAGTAATTCTTTCACGAACATCTCCGAAACAGTGGGGTTATCAATATACCTTTTTCCCATCACTGTATCTCCTGTGTGCAATGATTCCCAATGTTTAACATGCCACAATTCATCTCTAGACCAAATATTATTTATAGAGCTCTTAAGCTGATAAATAGAATTCCGAGCATCCTCAAGCCAATCTTCGACACTTGCGTTTGGTGGCAAATTAGTAAAGTCATCCAACTGTTTTCTGGTCATAAACACCTTCCCATTATACAAATCCCGCATCTTTCTGGTCATAAACACCTTCTTTCCATAAAAATCCTGCATCTTAACGAAAGAAATCACTATGCTACTCAAAGTTCTAGGACGATGCCGTAATATAATATGAAGACATACGTCACTTGCATATGAAATTGGATGTTGACTCAACATGGGGTTAAAAAACGTATCCATCGCTACTATCATTCTTCTCCGTAAAAACCCAACCTTAACAGCGTAGCAACTGTCGATGCGGATATCATCTCCATAAATCATGGCCTTAATCATCAACAAGTTATCGACCTGATTTCGTGGGTTAAGAGTTGGAAAAGTGCATAACTTAATCTTGAGAGATTTCACCTCGGCAAACACTTTCATGAGACCAGGAAATTCTGATGGTGGAAGGTGGTTGTGTGATTCCGAGCACGGAAACCCGCCGCCGCAGCTTGGATATGGGAGTACTCTGACAGAGATCGTTTCGGTTTTGGAGACGATGGCATGCCATTGCTTCGATACAGCTGAGCAGAGAACTAGGGTTTTGGTATCTCCGATTTTTTCCACGATTGTGAAGATTATATCCTCTGGTAGTTCGCTGAATTTGTCTTCCAACTCGTCAGAGTTGTGATCTAAGCTCCTGCCGCATTGCTTGGTTTGAATGGATCTTGTCATATTTAGGAGACTATCGAGAATGAAGAAAAAGGCCCCGGAGATATTGATGTATAGGATGTTGCCCTAGCTGGGGTTGAAAATTTTTGTTACTTACGTTTGCTCATATCAGATTAACATATTTATAACTAATAAAAAGATAAAATCTCCAACGTCTTTTTTTTTCCGTTTATTTTACAAATTCCTATAATTCGGCGGATACATGAGAATTAATCAAAATATTGTATTACTATCATAGTTATTATTCTATACAATAAAAAAAAAGTGGTTTTCTAGTTTAAATCAATCTCTGAGTAGATGAGTTATAAATAAACTCGATTTGTTAGGTTGAATCGGTTTTAATGAATATGTTGGTTATCCGTATTGAACCTTCAATACAAAAGCTTTATATTTATTTTCCATTGCTTCTACTTTGGAGAGATTGATTTATTTATTTTTCAAAATAAATAAATAAATAATCAAAAGGGATGCATGCACCTACCTATCATGTATATGTGGTGAGTTTATCATTCAAAAATAATATTTATCAAGTGGTGCAAATTATTTTTATTGACAATTTTTTTTTCATGAATTAGTTTGCTATGAAACCGGTTTTAGAGGGTTTTTTTTGTTAAAATTAAATTGAAATTTTGGAGGAAACAAAATTTATTTATCATAGGATTTTGAGGAAACAAGTTCGTTATCAACAAATAAAGATCATGAAAAGAATATACAGGAGCCGAATGTTCAAACATCAATATGTAGCAATGATAGGGTTGGCGGAAGCTCAGCTTGACTTCAAGAGATTTAAGATTTTCAAACACCTTCTTGAAAGGAGATTGCTGATCGGATAATAATCATCATCCTCCATTGTTATGAAGTGTTTGCGGGAGAAAGTATTAATTTTGGAGACAAGGGAAGCCCAGTCTTTGCAGACAGCAAAGCAATGAATCTGGTCGTCTCGTAACTTCATTGGGCACTGAAGCTCGAAGCCCCAGAATTGTTTTCTGATATTATCACTGGCTATCAAATTTATCTACCAGTTATTTCTTTCATGATACCATAGAAAAATAGAAAAGAATGGTGGATGATATTACCACTTATAAAAGGTAAAACGAACAGCATATAAAATTATGAAATTTGGAACTAATTTGAAGAGTCATCCAAGAATCAAGGGACAAAATCAAAAAAATTAAAAAGTTATGATCAAAGAATAAAAAACTAAATAAAAAAAACTGATTGGGGACCAAACTGGGAAAAAAAGAAGCTTAGTGTGTGCTTTTCATTTCACGGTGTGTAAGCACTTTATAATGGGGTTTTTGGATCGTTTATAAACACGGTCCAACCTGTATTTTTAAAAAATTTAAATTTGTTTTTATTTAAAATTAATATTTTTTATTTTTTAGATTGTTTTAATATGCTGATATTAAAAATAATTTTTTTAAAAATAAAAAATATATATTATTTTGATGTATTTTTAAATAAAAAACACTTTAAAAAATAACAAAAACCCTAGAGATTTTTCCATGGCTTGCAATGATTGATCAGTAATTGTTTTTGGCAAAATGTGATGTCTCTTGTAAGGATTCCAAACGTCAAATTTATTAAATTCAAGATATTGATCTAAAATAATATAATTTCAAGATATTTTTTATAAAAAACTAAAACGATAATATTTTTTTAAAAAATAAAAAATAAATTGAAATTAAGCTTTAATTATTATTATTATTATTATTTTAAAAAATGAGGCTCAGGACAGGTCTCCGGTGCCAAATCGATCTGTCGGGCATATTTAATAGCACTGAACAAAATGGTATTCCAAGAAAGAAAATGAAAGGCAGAAAAATCACTTTGGTCCAAACATGAATACTTTTATGGGTAAAGCATCGAAATTAGAGATTTGTCAATTCCTTGCTTGGGCCCGGCCCACATATTGATCTGCCAGCCCATATGCATATGGAATATCGAACGACAGCTGTCAGGTCGTTTCCATTTTATCAATTCAAGCCACAACTAGCGAGGGATCAGATACATCACCCTTTTCACATATCTCTTCTTTCTTTCTTTTTTTCTTTTTTTATTGGAAAGTTTATTGGATGTTGATCATGAAATATGATTGATCCAGAGATTATTTATACGACTGATATAGTCATTTCTCATTGCATTCTTGTGAAATTAAAAATAATTAAAAATAATTTTTGTTAATTATCAGCATATCAAAATAATTTAAAAAATAAAAGTAAAATTTAAGAAAAAAAATTAAAATTTTAAAAAATACTATTTGGGACAAGGTTCCAAATAACCCCAAATACATTGGAATATTCACCTCACACATGAATGTGATAGGATGGAACAATTCTATAAGGTGTCTTTTGATTATAAAAAGGAAATGTTCATTATGGTAATTAAGGAATCCTATGAGATTTCAATTTCAATACTGGTAATAAAAAATCAAAACAAAATTTATTATTTTTAACATCACACTATTAAGATGAAAAGAAATAGTGATTAAAAAATAATTTAATCATTAATATAGTACAAATAATAAAGATGATGATGATAGTGGTGGTGATAATGATAAGTTAATAATGAGGTCATAATAACAATAATATATTTCAAAACAAACATAATCAATGTCACTACCATGAGAGATGGTGGTGAGAAAAAAAGTAATGGAGATGGTGGAAAAGTGTTATTGATGATAATGATGATAAAAAGCTGATACATCAATTATGATGTTGATGGTGATGTTATATCTTTTTTTAAAAAGAATTCATAGCCATCACCAATATCCAATATAGTATTTGTGGAAATAGTGGTTAAGATAATAATTGGGTAGAAATAGTTGATATATATAAAATATATATATATATAATATTACATTATTTTTTAAGAAAAAATTATTATTATCCTTTTTTTACTTGAAAATATATTAAAATTATCTTTATAGATTTTTTTTATTTTTAATATCAATACATTAAAACCATTAAAAAACACTAAAAAACATCAATTTAATATTTTTTTTCTGGTTAAAAGCATTTTTTAAAATATTCCAAAAATAAAAATAAAAACACTCTCAAACACACCCTATGAGTATTCAATTATTTCTCTTAGGTTCCAACTTCTTGGACAAGTCGTCTCATCTCAGCTTTACAGGAGGAGGCTTACAAGAATTCTATACACAAATTTGTTCCTTTTCTACATTTTTTTTTTCTTTTTTTCTCCCCTTTAAAGTTTGTACTATTTGGAAAACGAGACGATTTGGACGCATCAAGTTTTATGACATAAGAATTTAACATTGAAGGGCACGGCTTCCACTTGTGAAAGTGAATGTGTACCACCATTGTTGTTTTTTTTTTTTTGGTTGAATACCACCATTGTTGTTATATGCAAGATGTCCTTGATTTCTAACAGTATTGACTGGTCTTCGACTTAAACCAATGCTCAGGGATGATTGCACATGCATGGACTCTCAAAATACATTATGTGTATGAAGACAAATCGCAAAACAATTACATGCATTATGCTCAGGGATAGCACATGGATTCTCGAAACAAGCACATGGATTCTCAAAATTAATCGACTTCGAAAGGGAGAGAACAAGAGAAAGATATTGATGGCTAAATATGCAAAGAGCGTTTGAAGGGCGCAGAATACTTTCAAAAGTCATTCAAACAAGTATATAGCAGACAAATCCATGCTGTTTATTTGGTTCAAAAGAGAGCACTCTTATTTCTTGATGGTACGTGTTAAGAGTCTAGGGCAACATTCAATTTGAGATTTGCGGGAATCATCCTCTTTTACACTTGTATTATTAGAAAATGACATGTTTTAAATTAATTTGGTCCAAGAAAATGACATTCAAAGGTTGAATTGATCAGGTAGTGTCATTGTAGTGTTGTATTGGACCCGATACATGTCTTGGGACAGTCAAGGCGGGCGTGATTAAGTCAAGTCCATATCAAACTTGATTGTTATGTTTTTGATGCTCTATGTATGTTTCCATATCAAGTTTAGTGAATGATTGCTAGAAGCAACAAAGCTCTAAAGGCTTGCCTTTGAATTAATGATCCATTTTCTCTTGCTTAATTAATCATAATCATAGTAAAATAGGTTAGAAATCTCAGAATGATTGGAATGTTAGCATAAGATTCAAGTCTATCTCTTTCTTTCGTTGTGTTAAGCATTATTAAGCAACTTAATTAAGGGAACAAAAGCTTCCGACGAGAGAGCTAAACAAAAAAGTACTGCTCACAAATCAAAGTGGACAAATTAAATTCAAAATGACCAAAGAAACATAAACAAATAATAAGAATTAATTCCCAATATTGCCGTAATTGTAATCTTTTATACATAAATCCATGATAATCTTCTTCTTTTTTTTGTTTTTTATGATAGAATTTTGTTCTTCTTAAAGTAGATTAACATGTAAATCAATATATGGTTGAATCAAACACAAAGCTTTTTTTTTTTTGCAGTTATATATCAAGTTGGGCATAATCCACTACACATTTATGCATTTACTTGCCATCCAAGAAAATAATTTTTTTTAATAAGCCACAATAAGAATAGTGTACAAGATCTAGGAACGGCTAAGGCCATTGGTGAAAGAAGAACAAAAAAAAAGGAAGCAATCTCTCTTTGTAACAATTTAAATCACCGCTTTTCCTAAAGCCATATTTAAGGGATTAAAGTTTTTTTTTTTTTTTAGTGTGTTTTTTGGGTGCCTTTTTTTAGAAGTGGGGGTAGGGTTTTTGGCACAAAAACTGCTACGTAGGATCTTATCTTTGCCTTTCACTAATAATACAAGTCTTTTGTGCTAGCTAGACAAGTATTTTGTATGATATAATTAACATATTTCTCTGAAAGCCAATGAATATGGCTTTCTTTTTTACGTATTATATATATATATATATATATATATATATATATATATATATATATATATATATATATATATATATATATATTGACACACACACACACACAGCCATTATCCTCCTCATGAGCCATGACAACAAAATTTGTTTTTGTTTGGGCATGCAATAATATATAGTAACGTGTAACTTGACATAAATCTTTAAAGTAATGGCTTGCGTGTTTTTCATCATTTATATCTTAAATGTGACCGAAAAGATAAATTAATTTAGTAGGAAAGGAAATGCACAGAAACTCCATTGTAGGACAAATGTTGGTGTTGACTATTTACATGTTCAATAGTACCTGTCATGATAGAGACTTTAGAAGAAGAAAAAAGAAGGTGAATTTCGTGGTGAAGATCAAAAGACGAAGAAAATCCAAGTGTTCAAGAACCATTTATAACATTATAGACTAAATTCTAGGGCATGCAGAGGCTGCTGAAAAAGAGAAGTGCATGATAAGCTGATGGAAAGAGAGGCTCACCTAAGCTCATGTTCCCATGGTTCCTTCCTTTTGCACTAGTTCAGGATACCATATGCCCTTGAAGGTGGGATATTGGCTTTCTCTTTTGCCTTTCGGTTTGTGTATATATATATACTTTGTAGCTCGTTTCTTCTCTCTCTCTCCCCCTCTCTCTCTATTTATTAGTTTACAAATAGATTTGATTTTTGTTGAATGAGATTGGAATTTATTTTTAAATGAGTTCGTATTGAATCTTAAAATTCATTAGATTTCTCCAATCATTCCAAAGATCACTAACTCCTTTTGATTGCGAATAGAAAAGGAGAAAATTCATACATGTAATTGACTTAATAACGAAGAAAATTGGATTAATGCAAGATATAAAAAAAAATAACGATTGGGTTTCCACAATATTTTGCTACTTTACTATCTCTTATTAATGTGCTAGAGAGAGACGGTGCAAGTTTTCTCTTTTTGATTCATGAAGAGAGTATTTTATTTGTCAAATTAATAATTTTTTATTATTTTTAAATATTTTGATACACTGATGTTAAAAATAATTTTTTAAAAATAAAATATATTATTTTAATGCTTTTCTAAGTGAAAAATATTTTAAAAAACAGTAACGATTACATTTCTAAACACATCCCGGATCATTTCAAATTCATATTTGAGACGATGTTGGAAGAAAACGTTGGATGTGAATTAAATTAGTAGCAGTAAACCAAGAATATTGCTTCTATTGTCTTTGGGATTTCAAGTACAAAGGCACTTTGAGATGTACTAACAAGGAGCTCACTATACGCTTTTAAAGTACTCATGTTTTTATCGACTATATTTCCTTTGATCCTCTCTCTTAGGACTTTATTATAAAAAGTAGGCGAAAATATTAGACAAAACCCTTTTCTTTAAATTTTTTCTCTATAACGAATATTAATAGCATAGTGTTCACATAAAGCTAGCTATCCACATGCAAACTACCATAATTAAATGAAATTTAGACAAGAAATTAAATTAAGAAAGGCATGTATAGAACCCTAGCTAGCTAGCAGTCTTAATTTATTTTTTATATATATATCGGACGTCATTGCTTGAGAACAAATTGAAGTAATTAAAATGAAGGGAAAAAGTTGGCCTAATAAATTAAAAACCAACTTGCTGAGCAAGTCTATGTTTTCTTCATATGCTGGACAGTTCATCTCTTCACTTGTACAATGCACTTTTCCTGACTTTTGAGAGAAAGAAATGTACTAAAAGAATATAAAGAATCATCAAAATAATAATAAAAAAGGTTTAGCAAAGATTGATTTATAGAAAATTAATCATCATTTTGTTGAAAGTTTTACTTAGAAACCTTCATTGATGGGTTTTGCCTTTTCATTTTGTATATATGCACAAAAGAAATTATGCCTCCTGGAAACATGTTGGCATGATACTGTGTTTTGATTTGTTTCTTTTAAGTCTGCATCCCCTTGCAAGTATATGGAAATCCAGCTTTGAAAATAGATTTTACTAAGTTTGAAATCAATATTTTTTTATATTATTTTTTGGTTATTTTTTAAAACACATCAAGTTAATTGAATTACATTAAAACAATTCTCACATGATTTAATTAAAAACTCAAGCTTGACAGGAACTCGAGTTGAAAGTTTTAAACTTGATTTGCAGGATCGGGTTTAATGATAATATCAAAAAATTTCCTACGACTTAATTATTGTATTTTTTGTATTTTCAGAATAATTTTAGTTTAACCCACAACCTAGCACTGAAAATAAACTAGTATTCCACTATACATTATGATTCACCTATCATTAATGAAAAAAAAACCTTTAATTAAGGTCCTATATTAATTGTATGATTTTTTCAAACGTAGTCCTAAGTGATGCATGCACCATGCAATGTTCACAAGTATTATACATTTGAAGTCAAAAAATTTGTGACAGTTAATAATTCAATGTCTAGAACACGCGCATGAAGAACATATCACACTTGAAAATTTTCCAAGTAAAACTGATAGTCATCAGTCACCTTGTCATTCATGAATGTAGAAGTGAAATATCACAAAGGAAACAATACAAATTTCATGAGTTTTGGCTTTTACCACGTGGATGGATTTCTTTTGTTGTTGCTTTTAACCTAGCTAGCTACCTTGGACAACATTGATTAGCTAGGTCTACAGTGCTAGAGCCCATGAACGACAAAACAAGAGATTACACACAGTTATTAGTTTTAACCTTGTATGAACGAGAAGAGAGACAAGGAAACATTGATTAAAGTGGATTAAAAGTGGGAAGAAGTAACATGATAAGTATGATTTCATAACCTCTAGGGTTTAAATCAAATTTTTGGTTTTGTACCCTACCAACCCCTCTAATTAAGTGCAATCGTTTTAGTCTTATTTGGCATGATTAAGATTATCATAATCATACTGAGTTGAGCCCTAACGTGGAAATCAACCCACCACATCCAACTTAGTGGCCTTCCCCTCACTTGTCGAGTTATTATTGGTTTGTCGTCGACATATGACTAGCCAATCAAATCGTTAAGTTAGTATGATGTGGCATGCTTAGTGTCACTAATTTGTTTTTATTAATGATTTTACAATATTGACATGACCATGGAAGGTGGCATGGGAACCACTCTAGCCGTCCCCTCGATCCTCAGATGACAAATGTACGAGTAGAATTAGACAATTTTTGACTTGTAAAGAGGCTTATGCATTGCAAGATTGAAGCATCAATGGACATGAAGGCCCCCTTGATAAGTGTTTATGGCTATAGGGAGTGTCTCATTTAACCATCATTAAGCTCTGTTAATCATGCCTGGTTTTCTTTATTAATGGTCGGTCTCCTTCTAGAAAGCACGTAATCAAAGATTAGGTTTTCCACCACAAATGAAAAGAACAATGTCACAACATGTTCACACACTACACTTTCACACCATAGCCCCCATAATTAGAGGTATTTGAGTGCAATATCTACTCCAAAAACATGAGATTACAATATTATAATCCCACAAAAGAAGACCCAAGTCCAAGTTAATTAGGACACTGAGTTTGGAGACAATGCCTCCTTGTTTTATTCAAAAATGTTGTCAAAATCCACTTCAAGGAACTTGGAGTCAAGTGCGAGTCAGTAGTTGATTTGTCAATGCAGTCTCTTTCACGTTGTTTTCCTCCTCGTATCATTGTGTTGTGCCATTTTCTTCCCATTAAGTTTTTTGTTCACTTTACCTAAACAACTTCTAGCAGTAAAAGAAACTCCACCATTCCATAATACAGATGCATATAAATATATAGAAGATGTTTCTACGACGGAAAAATATTATTCAAACAGGATTTGCTTGGATAAAAATCATCTGATTAGTTGGTATTAGATTGACCAGACTACTTGTAAAAATTGATCTGAAATTAACCATGATTTCTGGTTTGGTTTTAATTTTAAATTTTAAAAACAAAAAAAACTCAGACTCAAACCAAATGCAATAAACTAAAAAGCTTGATATGAATCTTTTGATATAAACTAAAGATTCATTAAATTAAAATTGGTTAAAAATATTAATTCAAATTTAACTTATTCAATTTTAATAAATGTAAAACTGAAATGAATCAAACCATACTAATCAGTTTGGTTTATTTATTCAATTTGAATTGATTTAATTTTTTTTAAAAAAAACAAATCAATTCATTTAGATTTTTTAATCCAACTCAAACCCTCACACCCATTGCGATCTCCAGGGCATACCGACATGGAGGGGCAATTGGCCCCTGAAACTTTACAAAAAAAATTCAGTTTAGCCCTCATTAATTAGTTTTAGCAATTCAAATCCATCCCTTTTCTATTCAGATATTTTGTCCTCGCCATTTCTTAAAATTTTCTCCTTTAGCCCCCCAACATTTGGATCATAGCTAGCTCCCCTCCTGTGCAGTGAAATGGAACCCATTAATTATTGTTAATAGGTGCCGCATTGGCATCACGTAATGTGTTAACAGGATTTAATGAGCTAATATTTGGTTAATCCCAATCAAGAATGTGATCAAATGCAAGGCCAGATGCGCTATAAGCAGTAACTTCTAAAGCACATTGTTCTGTGGAAGCACACGAGGGGTTTCCGGAGATCAATTTTCGAGATGTATCAATTTTGAAGATGTTGAATTCCTTTCCTTCGTCCCTTTCGGTTTCCATGAGAACCAGTTACCAACTACAAAAAAACAGCCCCTTGCTCAAATTTGACTGCTGTTTTTCCTTTTACACTAGTGCTTAGTTGGCCTCCACTTTTCAGCAGTGCAGAACCATGACATGGTAAGTTCAGTGCCAATACTAAGGGAAGTGCAAGATGCTTCCCTCTCCAAGTGCAAATCTTGGTGCTGTTATGCAACTCGTTGCAAAAAAGTTAAGGCAATAATTGCACTAGCGTAATTCAACTGAACTTGCAAACAAATAAACAAGAGAATCCTTCGGACTTGTCCGTTTGCTGGGAACTTAGGCTTCAAAACAATAAACAACAGAGAGGAAGTAGAAGAGTCTTTCAGTGCTTCCCTCAATCTGTCCTCCCCATCTACTCTGCTCTTCTTCCTACCTCTTCAAACTGGTTCAAAAGGGTCCCAACATGACTAATCATAACCCTTCACCCCACAAAGCACACAAAGATTAGCATTTCACGTGTTATATGGACCCATAAATACCCCACCTGATCATCCCTCCCCTTCAAATAAATCCAAGGGAGGCCCGTAGGCTCTCATCTGATCTCAATGCAGATACGCGATGCTTACATTCGGACAGCGACAAAAACATAGCCTATAATAATTCATGTACGAGAGACATAGGTATGGGCATACCTGTCATCAGAGGCAGTGGAGATACGCATACCGTGAAGCCATTGGGTATTTCCATTTTCTAGATATAGGAAAACGTTTCCTTAACATGGTAAGTGAGATAAATTTCTAGACAAGTTTGTCTTTGGTGAAAAGGTGAGATTGTGGTTGCAACTGTTGGAAAAAAGTGCAAAGATTTGTGAAATCTTCTTTCTTGTGACTTTTCTCTTCAACTTGGCATCTGTGTTTGATGGTTGCTGTTATAAATAAAAGAGCACAAAAAGGAGAACCAAAAGCAAGTCCTAACAAGTAGGCAGTCTTCATACGGATTCTTTAAACTGAATATTGGTTGACTCAGCCATCCAAGATCTTCACCTTTAAATTCTCCCCTCGACCCTCCATTTCCTTGGCTCCTCCATACCACTCCTTTAGCCTTTTTGCTAACAAACGCGCAGGAAAACCAGCTTAACACCTTCGTCTCCTCAACTTTCAAGCTGAAAAAAAAAAGATATCTACCAGTGAGCTTCCTCAAACAAACCAATATGCTTTTCATAAGAAGCTTCATGATTTTGTTCCTGTGCTGCATGACCCTAAGAATTAACCTTTGTTTTTCCAGCAACCCTTCTTCATTGAGAACCCTATCCGTTGATGGTCATTTCAGCTTTGATGAAGTTCACCATGCAGCCAAAGACTTCGGCAATAGGTTTCAGCTACTCCCTTTGGCAGTACTATATCCAAAGTCGGTTTCTGATATTGCCACTACAATAAGGCATATCTGGCAGATGGGTCCGAATTCAGAGCTCACAGTTGCAGCTAGAGGTCACAGCCACTCACTCCAGGGTCAGGCACAAGCCCACCAAGGAGTTGTAATCAACATGGAATCACTCCAAGGCCCTAAAATGCATGTCTACACTGGAAACAATCCATATGTGGATGCCTCTGCCGGTGAGTTATGGATAGATATCCTGCGTGAATGCCTGGAGTATGGGTTAGCACCAAAATCATGGACAGACTACTTACATTTAACTGTTGGTGGTACTTTGTCTAATGCTGGGGTTAGTGGGCAGGCATTTCGGCATGGCCCTCAGATCAGTAATGTCCACCAGATGGAAGTTGTTACAGGTTCGTTAAAGTAAGATTAGTAAAATTTCGAAAATAGATTAAAAAAGAAGGGAAAAACAATAACACAGTACGCATCACAAATGGATAATTTCAATCTAGGCATAATGGGACCAGGGTCGAGTGAAGTATTTATGACGTCCTTGCTATGCATGCTGTGCTAGACCTTGGTTCCACATAAGATACTTTGACCATTGCCAATAATTTGATGTTCAATTACAAAAATAAAACACGAGGGTTCACAAGCACACACAAATATGAAAAAATAGCATGAAAAAAAAATCATGTGTATCGCACAAATCCTTATGTAAAATTACTGAAACTGAGTGCAGGAAAAGGGGAAGTACTAAATTGCTCGGAGAAGCAAAATAGCGACCTATTTCACAGTGTTCTTGGAGGACTTGGTCAGTTTGGCATCATAACTCGGGCAAGAATATCCTTGGAACCAGCACCTGATATGGTAAAAGCATAAACATTGCATCCACGGAAGTTTTACAAAATTAATGCAGGAGAATGAAATTATGCCGATAGTAGTAAGTATCATTTCTCACAGCACAATTTCATATTTTGAATAGGTGAAATGGATTAGAGTTCTCTACTCGGATTTTACAACATTTGCCACAGACCAAGAGCGTTTGATAGGTGCAGAAAACACGTTCGACTACATTGAAGGATTTGTGATAATTAACAGGACTGGCCTCCTGAATAACTGGAGGTCATCTTTCAATCCCCAAGACCCAGTTCAAGCTAGCCAGTTTCATTCGGATGGAAGAACTCTATACTGCTTAGAATTGGCCAAATACTTCAACCGAGACAGGGCAGATGCACTAAATGAGGTGAGCGCATGGTCCACTATCTTTTGGTTGTCATATGTAAGTAAACTGCTTAGGAAACCATGAACTAGTTAATAAAATGGCATTACTCAAAATCTGTTTTTATCATGCAGGAAGTCGGGAATTTGTTGTCTCAACTAAGATACATCACATCAACACTGTTCCAAACAGAAGTTCCATACATAGAATTCTTGGATAGAGTTCATGTGTCTGAGGTCAAACTACGGTCCAAGGGCTTGTGGGAAGTTCCACATCCATGGCTCAATCTTCTTATACCCAAAAGCAAAATAAACGATTTTGCTGACGAAGTCTTTGGCAATATCCTCACAGACACCAGCAACGGTCCAGTCCTTATCTACCCAGTTAACAAATCAAAGTAACGGTTTGAAAAAAGAATTAAGTTTAATTTTGTGAATTCTCCAACTTTTTGTTGACTGATTGATTTATTAATTCTGATTTCAGATGGGACAACAGAACTTCTGCTGTTATTCCAGAGGAAAATATTTTCTACTTGGTGGCTTTCCTTACCTCTGCAGTGCCCTCGTCCACAGGAACTGATGGCTTAGAACATATCTTAACTCAGAATAAAAGAATTCTAGAATTTTGTGAAATAGCCCGCCTTGGGATGAAGCAATATCTGCCCCACTACACTACACATGAAGAATGGAAAGCCCACTTTGGCCCACAATGGGAAGTTTTTTCCCAAAGAAAATCTACTTATGACCCCCTGGCAATACTTGCCCCTGGCCAGAGAATATTTCAAAAGGCAATATCTTTCTCATAACACGCCATTATTCATCTTAAAAGCAGAAATCCCTTACGGCATGTGAGGAAGGTGCCTTAACCCATGTAAATAGATAACTATCATGGTCTCCTGTCTTCTCACAAACAGCAACTGTAACTAGAATGCTGCGGGAGCTAGTTGAAATTTTTCCATCAAACAAGCCATCCAATATTAACTATTATTTATAGTAAAAGCCACTGGAGAACAGTAGTCGTAGACGAAATGTATATGGTAATGATTTTGCAATTAAGTGTTGGTTATTCCTACAATGACTCTAATTCTAAAGACAACAGTGATATATTTTCTTGGATAAAGAGTTAACATATGTGTGACAAAAGAAGTGCCAGGTCCCATTGCTCCGGATATTTAAAGCATGGAGAAAACCAATAAGAGAGAATAATTGAACTATAAACAGTAGATGGTATAATGTTCTATCATGGACATACCTCAGATGTCTTAATCCACTTTTACAGCAATCAGTACACACCAATGACACGATGCCATATAGCAGCATGAAACTGGGCTACAGCCACAGACAAAATTCAATAAAAACAATATTAGCATGGTACTAGTTGTAGATCCATTCGCACATTGTTTACTACGGCAACATCAGCTTATACAATGTCTTGCACATCAACATCAAAAGGGTTAGACTAGAAAGTTAGCAACAGCTGTGAAGAGGCAAGAACCTATGGGTCATATCCAACTTCTCCCAAGACCAAGCATGTATATATATAAAGCACATGCATCATCTCCATTTTCCTCACCCTGTGTTCCCTGTATTTAAGGCTTTCTTCCAATGTTGATCTCATCATTTATTAGGTGCAATACTGCAATCCAATGACAAACTTCCAAGCTATAGTGGCCAAAAAAAAGGAACAGAAAAACCTAGACAAGTCAAGTTTCTATTTGGGGATCATTCTGGAGAGAAAAATCACAAATCAATATCATTCAACAAAATCCCCCACATGATTATTCAGCCACTAACTTGACTAATTGGCAGCCAAGCACACAGAAGATTATTTGTTTTAAGAAGAGTACATCATACATGGTTGATCCTTTATTAACCAGAACAATAATTTGAAAAAGAAAAAGGAAATGGTTATTATAAAAATCATCAGAAATGCAAAGAGTTGACAGTTATTGTTCTCCAACAGACCCGTCTCTCTCTATACATGCAGGTAAAGCATCCTTAATACATAACTTACCAAGGATGCGGGATTGTAACCTTATATAACTGTCCTTTAATTCTCTAAAAATGAGTGAAGTTTGTACTTTAATGGTCCTACAAATAATTTTCCATGATTCTCTAATGCTTGCCTTCTCACTGGGTAAGGTTAGTGCAATGAATCTTCCCCATTTTCATTTCACATTCAACCACCGTCAGCCACAGTGAAAGGATCTAATGAAAAGTGAACTCAAAAGGGGGCAACATGCTGTTTAAGAGATTCTTGCATATCTATATGTCAGACTATTGGGGAATAGCTTTCAATGGTTCATACAGTTCATTCTCTGTGTAATCACTGTACTTAATTATTCAAGCAAAAAGTTATAAGGCAGACATGGGCATCTCCATAATTTTATCGGTCCAGAATACCTCCTTTTGTTTTTCAAAAGCACTCAAACTACCAATGACAATTGCAACAGAATAAAGTAAATCTCCAATTTTCCATTGAGCATTAAGGACCTTCAATATAGAATATTCACACAATAAGGGACCTACATTTAATAGGGCATGCATGTGATGGGAGTTGACATATCAAATAAACCATTTACTATCTTTCATACTGCAAGCAATTTAAATCAACACTTGACTAGATCAAGTAGCAAAGACAAGCCTCATGAAGGAGATAACATTGGCCAGTGGTCAATGGAATATGCAGCCACCATGAGGATTGTTTTTGTTTTGATTTTCCACATTGAGAGCTATGTTTGGTCCCAATTCCAATGATGACTATGGTACAATACTACTAACTATACATTTACATTCCCGTTTTATTGATTATTCCAATAAGTTCTCTATTGGAAATTGCACATAAACCATTTGTTCCTAGGAAAGTAAATTAATTCTAAATGACTAATCCTTCGGATGCATTAATCTTGTTAACAATGAAATGCTAATTAAGCACATGTAAGCACAAATGCATGCATGCTATCTGAATAGCATGGCAAGTGCACCTAGGTTTTTTATAAATATTTATTGAAACAATGAAAACAGATTCATAAAAAATTACAAAAATGGAAAATCGTTTCTATGAAAATACAATACCTACGCACTATTGAGTACTAGTATTGTTTCTAAAAAAAGATTAGCACGGTGTAATGTGTTTCCCAGTTCTTTTCTTCATTTTACAAAGAAATCTAAACTCTGGAATACTACTTTGTATATGCTTCCATGTTCCACGTAAGAGGGTGGCTCCTGACAATCTCCTACTAACTAAAAGCATATCATTCAACATAATTTCTTGAGTTTTTTTATTCATAAAGCATATATTTAGTGTTGTGCATGGCTTGCAAAAGATTACAGAGTAACTATCCAAATTAACACTTCCTGCCACATTTTCTATAAGAGCTTCCAAATCCACAAAACCAGTTTTGGCGGTGACATAAACATCTAGATGTATCCACCAAGTGCAAAAAGACAATTTTCTGTTTGCCAATTGTGGAATAAGAAAAATGGCACAAGTAGAACTTGTGTATTCCCTTAGATAATAAGTATCTAGAGGGGCTGCAGTTCAACAACATCTTGTCCACAATAAAAATATGAAAATGTAAAACCAGCAGTAGAATTATCAATTTAGGGCTGCTACCAACAGAACATGTATATACTGAGATAACATTTAATGCTGGAGATTAAAACGACAGTGTGAACCCAAAAATTATTGCCGCTGCATTTTCTATTTTGGCCTAGAACTTCTTCCTATTCCTTTTTCCCCTCAAAAGTGAGATGCATATCTCTGTGATGCCTTCATACAATGGAAATTAAAAGCTCTTCAGGCTTTCAGCAATCCAGTCCACAGAACTATAATTTCAAACCTTAGCATGGCTACCAAGAATGTGAAAGTAAAGATTGTATAAGAATAAGCATATGAAATGAATGAGAAAAGGAAGGGCAAAAGATGGTTATCTGATATAGCTATAAATTGCTAGAATGTTACAAAGATATGCACTTAAAACAAGCATATGAATAAAGAAAACAATTCACAATGTCTTCTATTAATGTTAATACACATTGAAAAAAAACTTATGTAGGCTAGCATCATTTTAACATGTAGACTTCATGAGAAAAAAAACACACGCAAAAACACATCTGAAGGAGCAGATTAAAAGGCTAAAACATAGAACAACAATGGAAGAAATAGACACAATTATGTGATGTGAGATAGAATGGACTAGCATATGCCAAACTTAGGCCACCTCTGCTCATCCAAACTCAAACATAAGTTGCTTTCAAGAATTTTCATTGCCAAGTTTTATTCCTAAGAGGAAATTGATTCATTCCACACTTACATGCTAGCAAGAAAATATGCTAAGATATTCTGAAAGAAATATTTACATGAATAAGATACGATTTAATATATGTTTCCCCTTCTTTGTATTAATTAAGTGGTTTCGAAGAAATACATCTAAGAACATAGTTGAAAAAGGACCTTTATGGTCTTCCTTTTTTTAACAAGGCAAGAGCTGATGTATTATTAAAAAAGGAACAGGGTTACAAAAGTGATCAAGCCAAAACCAAAAGGCCTAGTCTTGTAGAGTTAGAATCTTTGTTGCAGTGAAAGAGAATGAAAAATATTACTTGATGATTAATTTAAGTGCCTTGTGGCAAACCAAGCACAAAACAATTCCTATAATAGCGTAGAGAATATAAATGTTGACAGAATTAACTTTAGATGTATGCACATTACAAAAATTTACAAGGTTTGTATCTTCGTAATGCAAAATAAATTAGCCAATGCTAGACGTTTCAGTCAATTACAGGGTAAGACATGAACCAATGTTTTTCCTATAAATCAAACATAAATTTGGGTTTGTGTAGATCACTGTACAACTTTCAAATTAGGGGATGCATCTTGTTTTAGTTCTATAAATTACACTTAGAAAAACTGTTTTCATGTTAGAAAAGCTAATTATTTTAAAAGCCTGAAAAAAGCCTTCTAATAAATAAAGTCCAATGCAAGGTCATCCATTTTCCAAAGTTTCATTGGTTTAATTCCAAAACCAATCAGATTTCTCTAAGTGTGCTCAATATGGCAGTTTCAAGCACTGTGAAGAACTCAACTTGTCCCAGTTGCATTTATGGAAAGCTTGTCCAATCATCTTCAATTTTCTAGCCTGCATATCAGAGCAAGAGAAGTAAACCCAATAAAGAGCGCGGTACATTCATGTCTGACCAAACAGACAGTGAGCTCTCTTGCAGATATCAGTCATGAACAATACATGATCTGATTTGTCTGTGTCCAAAGAACAGAAATCTTTGGTGATCAAGTAGAATTATGCTAAAAGCATAAAATGAAAGCAGGGAGGATGCATGACTTGCAGTATTAAAAAGCAAGTTCTTCAATACAATCACAATGCACCAGCCTCTTGTGACACCAAGACTCACAAAATAGATTTGCTCAGAAAAACTATGCCAATCACTTACAATGAACTAAAGATAATGTGATTACCTTTGAAGTTAAACCAATACACTCCTAGCATCCTACTTCTTGTCTCCTTTCATTTCTTCTGTTAACCAAGACTCAGCTTAGCCAGCAAATGCCAATTAATCATTGAAAAAACAAGATTCAACCACTTTTGCTCATAATAGAATGATCTTTTTTGAGAATTTGAATCCCAAATTCATTGAACATAGGGGACGACCGAATCAAAACATAGTCTTGAAGAACTTCAGTAGCAAAGATATTTTTTATCAAGATACCAAAGATTGGCATTTGCTAAGCAGTTTAACAAGGACAGAACAAGAACAACCAGCCACACCCTCCTACACAGACCACAGCACCGATTTTATAGCTCATATTCAGCATGGTGCTGAATAAATCACAAACAAACATCTCAATCTCCAGAAAAAAAATTACTTTTTACAAACATACAGCATAGGAAAAGACATCATGCCTAAAAAGCCAACATCTTTTGTCAAGAAAATAAACTCAAATCAAAAACCCTTTTACAAGAACATATCTTTTTCTTTCTCTGCCTTGTCCTATCCTACATTGCATTAATTCTTGCTCAATAGGCAGCAAAACATGATCACATAGAAAGAAAAAACAAGAACAAACATAAAGAAGGTGTTACCAGCGATCAGAGTGTTGTGCTAAATGCAATTCCATTGGTCCCTTTTCTCTGCAACCCATCTTTCATCCCGCAGAGCCAACATTGTCCACACAGACACTGTTCATTGGAGCTGACCAGAATATGAGATTGACAAGGTGGTCGGTGCAGCCCAGTTACTGTCTTGGGTTACCTTGGACTGGGCCACGGTTGCTTGGTCTTGTCATTGATTAAAATTTCCTTCTGGGATTTTTTTGTATCAATTCTTTTTTATCGATTCTTTTATTGAGGCCCATTTAGCTTCTTCCCAGAGTGGAACCCGTGGATATTATCGTGATAGTGAGTTTTAATATATATATATATATTGCGAATAAGGAAATATTGTATTGGAAGTATTGTAATAAGACCTGGTCTAGTTTGATGGATATATCCATCATAATTTATTGACTCAAAGCTTGATCAAGATAGGGTTATTGAAAAAATTAATTTTTTCTTTCAAATATTTTAGACTTTTAAAAAATAACATCAAAATATCATCATTTCAAAAAATTTAAAAAAGCTAGAATTGATTTGATTCAAAGTAAGGTTGTATAACCATGACTAATAGCATTTAATAATCTTTCAAAATAAATAATTTTATTCTTTTAAAAATTTTGTTTAAATTTATTAAATATTTGACAGATTTAATTCATCAAATAAGATAAAACCTTGAATTGCTGAATTGTGAATTTTGTGTGAATGTTTTGAATTGAGAAAAATAAATATACATTTTTTAAATATATTTTTTATAAGAATTATTAATAATTATGCCTGGCATATTTGTATTTTCTTTTTTCTTCGCTCAAAACAATAAGGAGTCATTTGTACCTTTTTTTAAAAAAATAAGGATTTTTATCATTTTAATTCTCAATATAAGGATTTTTTTTAATAATTAACTCTCTTCCAAAACAAGATCTGAGATTTTTTCCTATAAACCATAGACAATCCCACAAATATTAGTTGAATTTATAACAATATTAAACATAAAAACTATTAGATTTCTTCACTCAACAAATAATTTTGAAGACGAGATAATTTGTTCATTTGGGATCTGGTATTACTAAAATTTTACAAATACATAATGTTTTTTGCGTTTTTTCTAAAGATTATTCAAAAAACATTTCTGTGTTTTAATGAAAGTAATTAATTCTCATAATTTTGAAAAACATATATTTTTTCAATCAGATTATAAATAAATAAATTCTTTTGTTAATTTCATCTTCTTATGATCTGTTTATATATATATATATATATATATATATATATATATATATATATATATAAAGAAACAGAAAAGGAAAAGCATATAATATGAGGAAATTTGATGAGGAAATAAATCAATTTCGGAACAAAAATTTATTATTTAATTAATTGTTTTGGATTTTACAAGGATCCATCATATAGTTTTTCAAACTAAAGGGACTAGATTATTATTTAATTATGAGGTCTGAAAATCAAGCGGAGAAGAGACGCTGATCTTGACATTCGTGCCATATCAGCAGCGGCAACGGCACTCGCTTCCAAACAAGTAACTGTCAAAAAGCAGCTTTCTTCGAATTCTTTACTCCCTTCTTCGAAATTTACAGTTTCTTCGCTGCTTTGTTCTCTTAAGAAAACCAAAGACACGAGGAGCAATATTGTGTGAATACAGAGGTTGTTTTGTTGGAGAAAACTGACGTCAAACAAAGTTTGTTTCCCTGCCCCTTCTTTGATTTTCCCTGTCTTTGCTTACGTTTGACTGGGATCGTTTTTTTTAGCTTAGCTGGCTAAAGTTCTAGACTTTGCTGTGAAAGTTGGGATCTTTTTAGAATTTCTTGGTTATATCTCATGTGGGTTTTCTTGAAAGTTGGTGCTTATGCTATAAAAAAACCGGGTGCCAAAACCCATTTTGCATTTTCTTGTGTCATTTTCTAGAGGGTCCATAGAAAGATTTATTTTTTATTTTGCTATCAAAACCCACTTATAGATTAAATCTATAGTTGGTATTCTGTTTGCTAGCTGGTTTGCTGATTTGAGCTTTTGTATTTGCATGAGGGATAGATTGTTTCAAAATCCCTTGAGAATTTAGTTTGTCCAAGATCAGTGGTCTAAAGATCACAGTTTTGTATCTGAAGCTTAGGATATATCACCAAGGTAGGCTTTTGTGGTGGTTTAAGCTTAGGATATATTGGGATTCTTGGACCTTATTGTAATTGAGGGAGAAGAGAAAATGGTTGAAAATACAGAAGAAATGAATCACACTGTGTATTCAAATGGGTCAATTCAGAACCTGAATGGGGTTTTAGAAGAGAAGCTTGATGAGCTTCGGGCTCTGATAGGCAAAGCAGAAGGTGATCCGTTGAGGATTGTTGGCATTGGGGCAGGTGCTTGGGGCAGTGTGTTTACTGCTTTATTGCAAGATAGTTATGGTCATCTAAGAGATAGGGTACTGATAAGGATATGGAGAAGGCCTGGTAGATCGGTTGATAGGTCCACAGCTGAGCATTTATTTGAAGTGATTAATTCAAGGGAAGATGTGTTAAGGAGATTGATTAGGCGTTGTGCTTATTTAAAGTATGTTGAGGCAAGATTAGGTGATAGGATTTTACATGCAGATGAGCTTTTGAAAGATGGATTTTGCGTGAATATGATAGACACCCCACTTTGCCCATTGAAGGTTGTGACCAATTTACAGGAGGCTGTGTGGGATGCTGACATTGTTATTAATGGATTGCCATCAACTGAAACCCATGAAGTATTTGAGGAAATTAGTAGGTATTGGAAGGAGAGGATTACAGTGCCTATTATCATCTCTTTGGCAAAAGGTGTAGAGGCTGAGTTGGAGCCCGAGCCACGCATAATAACCCCCACCCAAATGATCAACCGTGCAAGTAAGATTCTCTCTCTCTCTCTCTCTCTCTGTTTTTTGTTCACCCCATTTTCTAGCAATGGTGTGGTTGTTCTTTAGCTAGTAGCAACCTTATTCACATCATAGTTGATGACTTTGTCCTCTGCAGCCGGAGTTCCAATGGAAAACATTCTCTATCTTGGAGGACCAAATATTGCCTCAGAGATTTACAACAAGGAATATGCCAATGCTCGGATTTGTGGAGCAGAAAAGTGGAGGAAACCATTGGCAAAATTTTTGAGGCAGCCAAACTTTATAGTGTGGGATAATGGTGATCTCATTACTCATGAAGTCATGGGTGGTCTAAAGAATGTCTATGCTATTGGAGCTGGTAAGCTTTGATTTCTATTTGCTCCAAATTTCAATATTATGACTCTAGCCAACGATATTATTCTCACTGTTTACGCATAATTTATCATACCAGAAAGTATTTAATGTAAGCTTTATGATACAGTGCCTCACACATTTTGAAGGTTCCATATTACATGAATGTAAACCACCAATGAATTTAGACATTTTTAATGTGTTAATGGCTGTTGTCATAGAAAATTAACTTAAGAATGGGACTGCTTTATCATTGTAATTATGAAGCCAGGAATAGTGTTTGCATCCACCATTTGTGCTACTCTAGAGTAACAGTTTGTTTATATCACCTACTTCCTCTCTGATGTCTTACATTAGTAGAACAAAGGATGCTTCTGGTTTGGTAGATGAATCATGGAGTCTGTTGTAGTGGGGAGACTGAATTTTGGGCGATGCAATATGCTATATTTTTCTATCTTCCAGCTGTTATTTCGTTCTATATAAAAGGAAATGCCATTTGTAAGAATTGGTAATTTGATTCTTCAGTCTGAAAATTTAACTCTTTATCGTGATTCTACAGGAATGGTAGCAGCTCTAACCAATGAGAGTGCAACCAGTAAATCAGTGTACTTTGCACACTGTACATCAGAGATGATTTTTATTACACATATGTTGGCAGAAAAACCTGAAAAACTTGCTGGCCCCTTGTTAGCTGACACTTATGTAACCTTACTGAAAGGTCGTAATGCATGGTATGGTCAAAAGTTGGCCAAAGGAGAGCTGAGTCTTGAAATGGGGGACAGCATCAAGGGCAAAGGAATGATTCAGGTATCAATCTTTGAAACTCTTAGGCATGGTTCATAAAGATGCTCAAGCCTATTGGACTTGAAGTTGTGTGTCAGGATGTTTTCTTGAGAAATCTTAATCTTTCCATTATTTTTTATCACCTTTTTAAAGATCCATATATTTATTTATGTACTGGATACCATGCTCCTGGAGGTGAAAATTTCGGAACTGGCAATTTGATTGAAACCCATGCGTGTAATAAGTCACCCAAGACATAATATGAGAGTTATAACTGGTGCTTCTTAACTTGCACATGCAAATTTGTGGTTATTAGAAGGAGAGGGACTGGGAGAATCTCTGAGGAATAGTGGTATCTCCCTAGACCACTTAGGGACTGTTGACCCACTACAACTTGGAGTTGAAAACATATCTTCAGTTTTAAACAATTCCATACTCATTAACCTTCAAAAAAACTTTTTGGGAGTGGCTTCAGTGCTTGTAATCATAGAAAATACCAAGTCATCATTAAGTTATGCCCAGGTGCATAAACAACTGGTTTTCTTGATATGTTTGTTGCTTTTGTTAGCCATTCCACTACATCAGCAATGTTGTCCATGGTTGATTTTGTGACCTTTTGGTAGTCTATTATTTGTTTCAACCTTGCACAATCAGATCCGCTTGTTTTTTGTAGTTCTCATTTTTTCTTTAGATCGGATACTAAGGCCACCCTTTTCCTTTGCAGGGTGTTTCTGCAGTGAAAGCATTTTACGAGCTGCTAAGTCAGTCTGCCTTAAGCGTCCTGCATCCTGAAGAAAACACACCTGTAGCTCCAGTTGAGCTATGCCCCATATTGAAGATGCTATATGGAATACTTATAACAAGGTATGCTGGGCGTTGTTGTATACTTGGTCACTATTCATCTTCACACTTGGAATTGCAATTCTTTGATGCTCACCATTTGTCTGGATCCGTGTATTTCATAATGCCTAGAAGTGCATTCTGATACTTTTCATGTGCTTGAACATTCAGGGAGTTTACAGTGCCGGCCATTCTTCAAGCATTAAGGGATGAAACAATGAACGACCCAAGAGATCGCATCGAGATTGCCCAAACCCGAGTTTACTATAGACCATCACTCCTTGGTCAGAATCCTTGACAGCTAGTGCTCTCTCTCTTTCTCATGCAGTTTTGTCACTCGTCAGTGGATGTAAAACTAACGAGTTAGTTTCCACTAGCTAGTTCATAAGCTTGTAGCTAAATTCTTAAGATAAGAAGGCTGTCCTGTGTGTTTGAGTTGGTTGTGGATTCGAAATGCCTTCCCAATTCCTTCATTTGTTGAACTTCGACTCCATAGATGACAATGAACAGAGACTTGTAATATGCTTGTTTGACCAAGCAATCTTTGCATGATTTTGTTTTATATTATTTTTCAGGAAATAAGAGTTTACAAAACAAGCCAGTAAGCATATGGCTAATGAAGTGAAAGGTTAAAAGTAAAATCAAGCGCTACTGACCTACAAAACCAACAGCTACCAAACTGAAAAATAGGCAGTAAAGCGTAACAATAGACACAGCCCAGCAGAAAGCTTATCTGATGGAAGTGAAAAGCGGCGAACTTCAGAGGTTACTCACACAGCAGAGTGGGGAAGAAAGTCTTTTTCAATTCAATGAGGTCTATCTCACTTGTTTTATCTAGTGAAAAGCTCCATTGCTTTTTACTGGAAACCGAGGTTGCACTGCAAGTGCAAACGGGCTCGACTCGCTAGTGTGTGTGTATGAATTTGCTCTTAATGTTAAACTCTTAAAAAAATTTATAGAATGAGTTCAAGAACTAGTACTTTAAGATCATGATCTGATGTTTAATTTCTTATAATTTTTTAATATTTAATATTATTTGTTAGCATTTGGATATAGAGGTTGTTGACTTGTTGTCATGGATATCAAACCGAATCGAGGCTCGTCTTGTGATTTATTGATCATGAATTTAGATTGAAAATTAATCTAGTTAAATTTAATTATTTATTGGGTTAAATTATAATTAAGTTGATTTGGCTAAATTTAACTGGATTAATTTCAATGATTTTTAATTTTTATTTAAAATTGTGTTGTTCATTTTAAAAATAAAATAAAAACTTTCTTATAATGTTACTTTAAATTTTTTTAATATGTATTTAGCTATGAACTTATATTAACTTGTCATCTAAAAAGGGGTTAGATGTATGTCTAGACTCTAGAGTGGCTAGTGCATCCAGAGATCCCTTTGACGATGAAAAGCCCACTAGCTATAGTATGAGGCACGCGAGTTAACTAGCTTTAGGTCCGGATTCTTCAGCCACTAGCCGAGGCTTCCATTATCAAAAAGAAAAGGAAATGAGAAGGAGCTCCGGAGCCAGTAGTTTCCAAGATCAAAGAGAGACAACAAGACACTGAGAGACAGGGAGAGAATCAAAATATGTCTTTAGTAGACTACGCTTCTTCCTCGGACGAGGATGTTCCAGACAACATAGAAGAAGAAGACGAAAACCATCATCATCAACAAGAACTACATGAAGAACAAGAACCAAAACCACAAATCGAGGCACAAGCCGCAAAGCCACAAAATAGCCAGTAATTCTCTAAGTTTCAGACAAAAGAAGAGATTTTGAATCGCGGTTTTTTTAAATTCTTGCTCAAAGTTGTTTCCTTTCCTTTTGTTTCAGGTCATCTGGGGCGTCATTACCGAAACAACATGTAGCTGGGCCAAGCCCTCTTCCCTCAATATCTAATCTTCCGGATGCTTCAATGCTTTTGAATTCGCCGACAGTTGGATTATCTGGAAGTGATCACGCGTCCCGAGTATCAGCAGCAATGGCTGAGAATGCGTCTCGAAAGAGAGAATTGAATGTGGGGTCTTCGCGTAGTGGGAAAGTAGCAAGAGGGAATTTGGTTGCTACTAGGAATGTTCCTGATACTGGTGGGGGTTTGTTAGTTCCTCCTCAGCTTAAAGGAAGGTGAGATTTTTAGTTATTTTTATGGACCCTGTCATGTAGATCTTATATGAGATTTATTTGTTCTTTTGCTGCTCTGTGTTAGTTCATAATGGAAGTTAAAATAATGGTTGAATGAGAGTACATTAGTGAGTCATAGTTAGATACATTTTGAGGTTTTAAGGTTACTTATGGAGGTGGTGTTGGGGTTTTAGGTGAAATTTATGCTGTGGAAAGTTTTAGATTTTGTGAGTTGAAATGGAACTTGATGGTTGTGGCGGAAATGGTAAATCCAGCGTTTATGATGTGGACTCCTAAGCAGAAGTTGAGCTGGAGTTATAGCTTTAACAGACGTGGTTGGTTGTTTTGCTATATTTGCACTTAAGGTATGAAGTAAAAGTTCTCTAGAAGACTGCGATTGCGAGAGCTACTGATTTACATAGAGTTCCCAAGTCACTTGAGTATTTAGCTGTAAGATTGGGAAACGACAGCCTCATAGATGACCTTGGATGTAGAGAGTAATGTGTCTTTAATGCCTACTATCGCTTATGGAATTTCTCCGTCCTGGGAATGAGACTACTGGACTGTCTGCTGTTTGACTTTATTTTATATTTTTCTTTTGTTTGAGGGAGGTATGACATTTGACCTTACTATTTACAACATACACGAATGTTATTCTGTGTGATTTTGCCTTCTTGTCCTTGACCAAGATTTGAAATTAAGATGTTAGCATTTCCATGCAATTTGGTTTTGGATGGTAATGTGACCATGTCTGGTGCACCTGCGTGCACTAAAAAAGCTGCATCATATGGATGATTCCTCAACTTCTTTAGAAATTTTTTGGCTATTAATTTGCCCTCTAAAACTTTTTTGAGGCTTTTTAAGCTCAGTGTTGTCTCTCTGCAACTGATAGGTCTCAGATCTTTGTTATTTGTCTGCAATTTTCTTTTTATTTTCAGGCACTAATTTTGGCCATATCATAAATGCAAGAAAAAGGAAAAATAAAATTGCTGTTGATGATTTGAATTTGGTTTTGCCAGGAGTAATGTTGTGACAGAAGATGTAGGGAAGCTGTTTGTAAGAAGACATGCAGAGCCTTCCTCTCACTAAAATGCCTTCAGATCACTTATGTTATTATTATGACATGTGACAAATCCGTAGCTGTGTATGATGGTGCAAATATCTTGGCTCTGGATCCTAAGATCTTGCACCTGTATAAATGCAAAAAGTTTTGTGGCACATGCTTGCAACTCCTGTACTTTCATAACCTTGTTCACTGGCAATCTGGTGGCTTCAACTACTGTGCCTTAATTGGATATTTATTGCAGAATAGTCGTCATTTAGCCTCTAGATATTCCATTGAAAGTTGCATGATTTTCATTTTCCTTTTTGTTTATTTTGCCTGCTGTGTGCCGCATGCAAAGTTGTGTGAACAATGGAGTTTGTTGTAGGCGCTATGCTTCATTTGGCAATAACTTGTGCCCTCATTGTTCCATCTTAGTGTGTTTATTGCATGCATTTTGCTTCTTATAGTAACAAACTTCTGCCAGTATGTTTTCCCAGAACTATTTTATAAGTTAGCAGTTGATTGTGTACTGGTATGCATGTTTAGCTGCAATTTGGAAACTTTTGCAATTTAGAATTTCATTTTTTGTTTATTGTTTGGAACATTGCTTTGGTTCACCAAGGTACTACTAGATAAGTTGCACATTACATGCATATCTGGGCTGTAACCAGTTCTTCTACCACCACTCATTGAAGCTAGCTCCAGAGCTAAGGATCGCATTTGAAACTGTGGTGATTTTTGTCATGCTCATTCTAGGTAGGGGTTTTTTTTGTTTTTTTTTCTGTTTTTCCCTTTTTTTTTTAGAGTGTGTAGAATTTCCAGCATTTTTTTCTTCTAAATTCACTGCCTATTGGAGCCTCATGTTGTGAAGTTTCTCGTGAGGTTAAACACAGTGATATATAAACTTGAGCTTCACTGTGCTTCTGATCATGAGATGACCATAGGAAGGGCCTTGAGAAGGCAATCACTCAGGACATTTGAAACTACTTGCCTCTTGAATTGGTTTTTTTGTCTGTATGTATGAGAAAGCAACTGGGTTTATATTTTCTAGCAACAATAAAATTCCTACTTTCAGTTATGTAACTTTCTTACTGGGGCAGGACCTTGTGCTCCATGCTGGTAATTGATGTTATCTCTCTGTGTGTGTGTTTTAGCCATTTTTTGTGTTGAAAATGTTGAGCTGTGGTGCTATGCTCATCATATGCATCTGCCTGAAAATATTAGGGACCTATGATGGGTCTGCACAAAGATATTATGGACCCATATACAGGATAGCCCACACAAAAAATATTAGGACACAATGGTACGAGCCACACATAAAAGTCATGCTTAAAAAATATCATGTTAGACATCGACATGGTAGAGGATGTTGTTTCTGACCGAAGAGTTTATGATGTTCCACAAACAATTTCTACTCAATGATGAGTTCATTTTAACTAAAGGAAACTGATACAGGAGTGTTTTTGGAAAAACAATTAATATTTTTTCTTATTTTTTCTTCAGTTTATAATTATTTTTTCTATTTTCAGTTTCATATTCACTATTATTAATTTTTTTCTAGTTTTTTATTTGAAGAAAATGATTTTTTTTTTTTAATAATTAATGTCTTTAAGAGTTTTAACTTTTAACGTATCTGCTAGAATTAGTTTTAGTTTAAAAAAAAATATTTCATATATGATTTTAGGCCTTTTCTAGTTATTCTATTTAAAAAATAATAGTTTTTCTCTTTTTATATTTCTATTAAGTATTAATAAAAAAAATTAATTTTTTTTATATATAAAGAATTGTAATAATATATTGGCAAGTAAAAATTAATTAAGTGTTTATGAATTGATATTATCTATGTGAATAAATCATGATTCACCTAATTATAAATGTTTTCAGTGACTCAATTCACCTTGCTTAACTGATCTAAACCCTTGCAAGTGAACAGCACCAGGCAACAGGATTTCTTATTATACAATCTTGTTTTTCTTTTTCTTTTTTTATTTGTTTGGTATTTATTTTAATTTATACTTTCTTTGTCTAAATATTATAATAAAAGAAAATGATGGATTTTGCAGATAAACATGCCTTAATATCCTCAGCACCATCTTTCTATATAAATTCCAGCATCATGAGGTAGCTCATATATACCCACTACTGAACCAGCACAAATTTGCAAGCATGACATCTTCCAGCTGTGTGCTTGCTTCCCTCTCCTTTTCATTCCAGCATCTTGCCCTGTTCTTGCATGAATGGCTTGACCAACAAAAGACCGCCCGCTGAATCTCCATTGCTGGTCTGAGGATGATAACCTTGGAGACCATGCATACTCTCTGTATTGGAGGAGACTTTCACCTTCAAGTTTGGTACGGATGAATCAGCTTCGTACAGAACCCATTTTCAAGTGGGGCCAAAAGCATCAACAACATGTGGATGTCTTTGTTGATGGCGAAGCATCACATAGGTGTTGTGTATAAAATTAGTTCTGCCGTCTAGTGGATGGCTGAAGACGACGGAATCTATTTCAGCTGTCGTAACAAGGATTACAAAAAGGAAGCTGACTGGTTGAAAAATAAGATGATGTTGTTGTGAGTCCAAATAAATTGCTAGAAAACACAACTTTTTGTAGTTATCTTTAAATAAATGATTTTTTTTTTTGTTAATCTAGCTATATGTTCATGCTTTGATAATATAATCTGTTGTCTTCTCTTATATATATATATGTTCTAATTTCTACATATACTCAGAAAATTGTTCTATTATACAAAATCTTGATAGAAAACAAGAGTGATTTGGTATAAAGTTTAATGCTTATTAAATCAATATTAAAAAATAAAATTAAAAAAAACTTTTATAAAAGTACTCTATACTACATTATCAAAAGCACTTGCAACAAAATTGATTTGATTTCCTTCAACGATCATAGACCAAAATATAAGCAAGGTATTTATTCAAAGTTATTAAACCATTCTAGCTCATTGTTTTGACTCAAGATCTAGATTATGGATTGACCCTAGTAAATTCAAAACAATATCATTTAAGAATTGTTTTTAAAGATAAAATAATATTATTTAAAACAAAATTAAAAGGTTAAATTAAGTTTTGATCAAGTCAGCCAAATCACAGATTAAACTATCAAGTCGTCAGGATTTAACACGATCAACTCTCATCGGTTTTTTAGAGATTCATCTCAGGCCAGGTTCTAGATTGACCGTCAAGCTAGAATAAGTTTAATAACACCATATAAAATTTAAAAAATTTAAAGATATATCTTAAAAAAAAAAGAGAGAGAGATTGTTCGATTTTGTTGCAATTATAATTGTGCATTCTTTTTAGTTTTTTATGAGATATGGGCCCATGCTATGCCATGATAGCATGGAGTCAGAATTTGTTTTTGTATAAAAACTAAAACTTAGGTTATGCAAACACATTTTAAAACATGAATAAAAATTTGTCATTCAAGTCATAAACTTTATTGGTTAAATAGATTGGTTTTATTTTTTAATTAGATGATACAAAAAATAGACAATAATAGTACATAGACCAAATTAAAAAAATAATCACAGTAACCTTGAAAAAAAAATCAAAAAGAAATAAACATTGTAACTCAATTTCCAACCTATTAAAAAAAAGACCCGATTTAACTTGAGTTAGCATCACAAACCTATAACCCGGGTAATAAGATCGTTTGAGTTATCTCGAGTTAACTCGTCAAACCAATATCGTTGTTATAAGATTAGAACAACTTGATAGAAAATACAATGAAGAGAATAAAACACTTATTTTTTTTTAAGAAAATTAATGTCGAATGATGAAAGCTAAGAAGAAAATACATAAAAAAAATAATATGAACTTGCGTTAACTTTTCAGACTAATAGCCTAGGTCATTAAACCGGAAAATTTTTATCTGAAAAAACTACAAAGTCCAATTCTCAACCAATTAAATATTAAAGGCTAAAATTAAAAAAAAAAGTCAATTATATAAAATGATTAAAAACAAAACTAGTAATTAAAAGAATGAGAATTAAAATAAAAATAAAAAATATTTTTTTATTTTTATTAAATGGTGAAATTGAAAAAATTAATAATTAAAAAAAACAATGAAGATAAAAATTTAAAAAGTAAAAATAAATTTTTGATAAAAGAATGCATATAATTGTCTTTGTTAATTTGAAGCTTTATCACATGTTATCCCTTTAATTATCCCATGAATTCAATCATAATATTGGTATACATATTGTCATATATATTTCCATTTCCTATCAAATTACTTGGAAAAATCTTCTGAAATTTTATAGAAAACCAAAACCAGGTCCATTTTTACAACTGGTCTTTAGCAATATATTCAAGCCCATATGTTTATGGCAGTACTCTTCTTCAGTCTCTCTCTTTTTCTCCTTGTTCCTGCGCCCGCCCTTCACGGCTACGATTGAATCTTTTCTCAACAAGAATATATCACCTACCTAGCTCCAAATTTTCATTTCTTGATACATGCATCATTTTATTCTCTATGATCGTTGGATTTGACCGGCTTTACATGGAGCAATACTTGAAAGAAAACTTCGTAGTTGATGCGAAGAGACCCTCCGAACAAGCTTTAAGAAGATGGAGATCTGCAGTTTCAGTCGTCAGGAATCCTCGCCGGAGGTTTCGAATGGTTGCTGATCTTGCCAAAAGAGCTGAAGCTGAAAGGAAACGTAAAAATCTCCAGGTCAGAAAACTTTATAGTGCCCCGCTGTTCAAGTTTTTGTGATCTTAATTCTTCGTGTTTTTCTTTTTCCTTTTTAAATATTATTTTATGTGTTTGAATTTATTTTATTTTCTTGAAGACGTTAAGGTTACTATCATAAATTAAGTTGTTGATAACAAAATGACGGTTCAGTGTTGACTTGTAGCACATTTTTATTGACATTAACCTAATTCACACAAATTATTCAACATTAATTAATTATTTATACTATGTGTTTTTACCACTCTTATTATTAAATTCTTGGGTTTAAACCCTCGGCCTTCATCTAAAAAAAAAACTATATATTAAATTTTTCTAAATATATATACTTAGTCAATACGTGAATTCACTAATAATTTTTTACTATGAAATAATCATTTCACAACTCATTTGTATAATTAAGAGCTAGATATATAATTAAGAAGATTTCGCAAATCTTTTAGGGTTCAAATTAATATTCGAATGAAAAGAAATGGAGTCTAATTGATGCATGACAAAATGTTCCTATATGTTACTGCAAATAGGGAATAAATTTTATAGAAGAAGATGAATATCGTGCTAGTTTTACTATAAACGTACCTTGAGGTATATCAACTCGCAAACAATCCAAAAAACAATTTCTGTAAAATCAGCATCTTTGAAAGCAAGAATATTCAACTCACAGAAAGAGATGTGTCCCTTGCTTACCTCGAGATCATTTCTGAAAAAGTCATGGAAGTTTTGAGTTCGAGCTTTTTGTTGGTTGACTAGTATATGTTCACTAAGAAAAAGTGACCCTTCGCCGATATTTCTTTTCCTTTAATGGCACGGTACTTACAAGAGGGAATGCCTTTGTTGACGTATTCATGCATTGAAAGCTTTGATTTCTTATCACGGACTGGCAGTTGTTAGACGTCAATTAGCATTAACGAACCCTAGGGGACGCTATGACTGTTATCGCCGGAAAGTCCGAGTTCAAACCTTTTAACGGTGGGGTGGGGGTTTGGAAATTTGGACGAACAGTTCTCAATCTATTCATTTGATCAGATATGACTTCAGCATTCTTGTTACAGAAACGGTAAGAAATTGTTCATATGAGCAACCGATTCAAAATAGCCATGAATTTTGATCTGATTGCTGGGTTGGTTTGAATTTTACTAGTGTACAAAATTGAACTTGAGCTGAGCCTTTACAGATGTTACAAATTTATTCGCTGCTCAGATTCACCAAATTGCACTCCCAATACTATCAAATTTGACTTGGAAATTTCAAACTAGTTCTTAGACTTTTTCTTTAACTTTAGATTTGAATTTTATTATTTTTCCTAATTGGTTGTTTCCTAGTTATTTACGAGTGTCTCTTTTCATATTTGATGAGACTTTTGCCGAATAAAACTGTAGACTTGTACAACTTTGATTGTATTTTTATCTAGTCTTAGAGTTGATCAGACATGTGTCAAACACAACTTCATAGCTTAATTTCTCCGCGTCAATCACTGTAAAGGTTATATGGATCTTCGGGAACCTCCCTCTCATGACACCAACATTTCTGGAGTTAACTGCTTGCTAAAGTTTCAGAGCTTAATTTGAATATGTATCCTTTTCACAGGTTAGCTACTAACCTGTTTTAAGAAGATGAGATGAGAACGAGGGTATTCTTTAATTTCCTCTATTAATTAGTATATTCTGTTTTAAATAGCTGATAAAGAAGGCAGGTTAATATTCTCTTGAGAGATTGGAAGAGCCTAGAGTGTTTGGTTTGAAGGTGGCTTTGACTTTTTTGATAGAATCACATAAAAAAAAATATATTTTTAACTTGGAGATGTGGTTTGTAATTTTAAAAAAACTATCACAAGCCAAATACTAACTAAACCAACGATATTCTTAGCTTTCTTGGAACCCTAGCTAGCTAATGCTAACCATGCAATGTATCCCCGTTTGGTCTCTGACGTTGAAATAAGGGAAAATGTCCTGTTCAAAATTAATGACAGCTTGTCCTCGATCAGAAGGAAGAATGTTAGGCAACGCGTACACCTCCATTTGTTTCTTAGCCAAACTGGATGCGCTTAGCAACTTGAATATGCACCGACTTGTTAGAATTTTCAACATAATATATATATATATATATATATATATATATATATATATATATATATATATATTATCTCTTTTATTACTGGAATATGCTTTTTTGTGGTCACAAAAATGAAATTAGCTTTTCTCTATTATTAACATATATATCTTTCTGTACTTCCGATAACGAATAGTATTGTTTTAAAATCTGGACCGTTTTTATAAATTAATTTGAAACTCAATTAATATCATCTAGGGTTTAATTAATTTGATTCAAGTTAAAAATAAATCAATTTATCTAGTGAAAAATCCATGTTAACCTAATTAATTTAAACTTACGTAAGATATCACTCTGTTGACTTTTTAAAAAGAAAAATTTCTTGTTGAAATAAACAACAAATAATATAGAAAATATTTTTAAAACTTGACTGGTTTTGCATATCAACCTAACCAATCTCGGGTCTAAATCAGTCCAAATTAAGGGGGGGAAAAACTTAATTGACCCAATTATAAATCTAGATTGACCCGGTAGACCATTTACCCAATCAAAATCCAAGCATCAATTTAAAAAAATAAAAAATATATAGTTTTGATATTTTTTTATAGAAAAATATGAGTTCAACTTCCATGTCATGTTATTAAAACTATCATGGAGAGTGGAGTCGTCCCTTTTCATCCCACACACGTAGATATCATCAGTGCATGACTAAACTGATATAAACTTGGTTTTTGTTGAGACAAGACAGCTCCCAGCTCCTTTGAAAACATACAGAAGCAGGAGTACTGGATGACTAGTTCTTCAAAAACAATGACATCCATCCACAAAAATATTGTTTGATAGGTTAGTGAGACTGGCGGCCAAGGGTTTAACTCTGTGTCTGAGTTCGTTACAGAAACCATTACTAGCTTTGAAGGCACTCAATACCAATAAATTCTGCGAAAGTTGGTAGTTTGTAATATTATCTTGTTCTTTCATCTAATATTGTTAGTTGATCTTGGACTAGTAGTTAGATTTGTGCCACTGTAGAAGAAAGAGTGTTGGCACTTCTGTTTGTCTCTTTATCTTACAGTTCCTTGAATTAACAAGCATCCTTGAATGTTTGGCCAGGAAAAGATACGGATAGCTCTTTATGTCAACAAGGCAGCATTGCATTTCATCGAGGGTATAATCTTTACTAGATGCAGTAACATTTTATTTATTCCAATTCTGTTTTCTTTCTGAATCATATGGTTTTATCTGATACAGCTGCTAATCTAGTTGAGCACAAGCTCTCAGACAATATTGTCAGGCAAACTGGTTTTGGCATTGGACCGGATGAACTAGCAGCGCTCGCTCGGTCCCATGATATCAATGACTTGGAATCTCATGGAGGAGTTGAGGGATTGGCCAGAGAAGTATCTGTTTCCTTGAATGATGGGGTTGTCTCAAGTGATATATCTATTAGGCAAAATATATACGGCTTCAACCGATATGCTGAGAAACCTGCCAGATCTTTTTGGATGTTTGTATGGGATGCTTTGCATGATTTGACGTTAGTTATTCTGATGGTGTGTGCTGTGGTCTCCATTGGTGTTGGTATTGCAACTGAAGGTTGGCCGAATGGAATGTATGATGGGGTGGGAATAGTAATATGCATTTTGCTAGTAGTGATGGTCACTGCAATCACTGACTACAAGCAGGCCTTGCAATTCAGGGTCCTGGACAAGGAGAAGAAGAATGTTATTGTTCAGGTTACCAGAGAAGGGAGCAGACAGAAGGTTTCTATCTTCGATTTGGTGGTTGGAGATGTTGTTCATCTATCAATTGGAGATCTGGTTCCTGCAGATGGCATTCTTATATCAGGCCACAGCTTATCAGTTGATGAATCCAGCTTGTCAGGAGAGAGTGAGCCAGTGGACATAAATAAAAAGAGGCCCTTTCTTCTATCAGGTACCAAAATACAGGATGGGTCTGGTAAAATGCTGGTGACAGCAGTCGGTATGAGGACTGAATGGGGCACGTTGATGGTTCATCTGAGCGAAGTGGATCAAGATGAGACACCATTACAGGTGAAGCTTAATGGAGTTGCAACTATTATTGGGAAAATTGGTTTGGCTTTTGCTGTGGTAACTTTTTTGGTTCTGCTGGCACGGTTTCTATTGGTGAAGGCAGACCACCATGAGATCACAAAATGGTCTAGTAGTGATGCTTTGCAGCTTCTAAATTTCTTTTCCATTTCTGTAACCATAATTGTTGTTGCAGTTCCTGAAGGGCTTCCATTAGCAGTGACACTTAGTCTTGCATTTGCAATGAAGAAACTAATGCATGATAGAGCACTGGTGAGGCATCTTTCCGCATGTGAAACAATGGGTTCTGTTTGTTGCATTTGCACAGATAAAACTGGAACATTGACTACAAATCATATGGTGGTGAACAAAATATGGATCTGTGAAGAAACAAAATCAATACAAACTAATAGCAATAAAGATTTATTAATGTCCTCTTTCTCAGAAAATGTGCATGGAATCCTTTTGCAATCTATATTTCAGAACACAGGATCAGAGGTAACCAAGGGAAAAGATGGAAGGGATAACATTTTGGGGACGCCGACGGAGACAGCAATATTAGAGCTCGGATTACTTTTAGGAGGTGAGTTTAAAACACATCATAACGAATCTGAGATAGTGAAAGTTGAGCCTTTCAATTCAGAAAAGAAGAAGATGTCTGTGCTTGTTTCTCTTCCTAACAACGGTGGGTTTCGAGCATTCTGCAAAGGTGCATCAGAAATAATTTTGAAAATGTGTGACAAGATGTTAACTGCTGATGGAAAAGCTGTGCCGCTATCTGAGAAGCAAAGACAGAAAATCACAGATGTCATAAATGGTTTTGCCTGTGAAGCTCTACGAACTCTATGCTTGGCTTTCAAGGATATGGAGAACACTTCTGGTGCAAATAGCATGCCTGACAATAACTATACATTAATCGCTGTCGTTGGAATTAAGGATCCTATACGCCCTGAGGTGAAGGAAGCTGTTAAGACTTGTTTAGATGCTGGAATTACTGTGCGTATGGTCACTGGTGACAATATCAACACTGCAAAAGCCATAGCTAGGGAATGTGGCATCTTGACAGATTATGGCCTGGTAATTGAAGGGGCAGATTTCCGTTGTAAGAGTCCTCAGGAGTTGGAGGAGATAATACCAAATCTTCAGGTCTTGAAACTTCTTCAAAGCTTCAATAACGTACTCTTAATCAAGTGTAGAACTTTCTAAAATGTTTAATCGGTAATGCAGGTTATGGCCCGATCATCACCTTCGGACAAGCATAAACTGGTGACTCAATTGAGGAGTGTATTTAAGGAAGTTGTGGCAGTGACTGGAGATGGTACTAATGATGCTCCAGCCTTGGCCGAGGCAGATATCGGACTTGCTATGGGCATAGCAGGAACAGAGGTTTGTTAATGTCCTGGCCCTCCTGGATTTTCACTTTCTCATTCCCTTTGATGTCTGTTTTGGGTACTTCTATTAGGCAGTAACTCAGCATTTTCCTCCTATTTCCTGCAGGTTGCAAAAGAAAGTGCTGATGTTATTGTAATGGATGACAACTTTAAAACTATAGTGAATGTTGCAAGATGGGGTCGATCAGTTTATATTAACATTCAGAAGTTTGTTCAGTTCCAGTTAACAGTCAATGTTGCTGCTCTCATGATAAATTTCATTTCTGCGTGCATCTCTGGCTAGTTCCTTTGCATCCCTAACCTTTTAAGTTCTAAATGTTAGGCCTTAGGGACCAGTGCCTGGTGAAATAGTAAACTGTTAACTTTTAATCAAAAGGATGCAGCATTGAGAATCTAGAGCAGTCAGTTCATTCAAAATTGTTGAAGGATAAGATTGTCTCTAAATTCTCCTTTCCAGGACGCTTGTTTTGCAGAACTATAACTGGATAATGTCTTTTGACTGATTTTTGTTGGATTTTGAACATGTGCACTTCTAGATACATGACTAAAAATGGTGAAATAATTTGCAGGCGGTGAGCCACTGACCACTGTTCAGCTGCTTTGGGTGAACTTGATCATGGACACTCTTGGTGCGTTGGCATTGGCTACAGAACCTCCTCATGATGGACTGATGAAAAGACCTCCAATTGGTAGGAATGTAAACATAATCACCAAGACAATGTGGAGGAATATCATTGGACAAAGCATCTATCAAATAAGTGTCCTTGTCATCCTCCAGCTTGATGGGAAACATCTACTGAAGCTTTCTGATTCAGATGATACTAAAATCCTGAATACTTTCATATTTAATACCTTTGTGCTTTGCCAGGTACCATACTTTGATCTTCAATTTCTTCATCACTACAACATCTCGTAGAAGTTTATCACTAAATATTCAACATATGTTCAGGTGTTCAATGAAATAAACAGCCGAGATATGGAGAAGATAAATGTGTTCAAAGGCATCTTTGGTAGCTGGATTTTCTTGGCTGTCATGTTCTCCACAGTTACTTTCCAGATTGTAATAGTTGAATTCTTGGGCACATATGCTAATACTGTGCCACTAAGGTGGGAATTATGGTTGGCCAGTGTCTTAATCGGAGCTGCAAGTTTAGTCATTTCTGTCATCCTGAAGTGCATTCCTGTTGGAACAAACAAAGATGACAACACTGCCAAGCATCACGACGGTTATGAGCCTCTTCCTAGTGGTCCAGATATGGCCTGAGAATATATGATGGATAGACTCATGAAGGGTCCAAAGCAGAATTCTGTAGGCAGCATGAAATGAAATCAGCAGCCAAAACCAAGCTGTATATAATATTGATGACGCTAGGTATTATTTGCACTTCGCAGGTATAGCTTAAACACAAATTTCCTTCTATTACTTGAGGCAAGGTCCTGTAAATGAAATGACATACACAAATCCAACATTTTTCCAATACCTCAATCTTTGTTGTATTGCAGTTAGCTTAGATTGCCTGCTGAGATCATGACAGATACGGCAAAAAATTGTATGTTTGGAGTAGGAAACTTGAGGGAGTTGTTTACAGACACTGCAAGTTTGATTCATGAAAGATCATTGTGAGTTTCATTTTATCAAAATCGTGTCATTTATAGACGGATGAGAAGACAATAAATCTGCAATAAAAAACTGAAGGATTTGAACCCTTTTTTATTAATTTTTTTTTCTTGAACCATTTGATTACTTGCTGAAATCATGTTGTTCAATTGAGAAAGGAAGTTTGGAACAGACAGTAACTAGCATCTAAAGACAGATGGGGAAAAGAAGAGTAATTTATTGACTGCAGCATCGTGTTACATGACAACGTGCTATCATGTCTCCAGTAAAAATGGAACCATGCAGCTGTAGAACTTCATGGATGGTATTTTTCCCATACACTGCTGAATAATTGATTAGGTTTCGATAATGATCAATCAACAGAAGTTACAAACTCTCCAATTAATTGTATCATCTCTCTATGCGTCTCTGTATCTCGATCTCTTCAAACATTTTATCAGACATCAAGTAGCTAACAAAACATTTATAAAGATTGGGGAAGTGTCAGCCCTTTCTGTGTTGGAATAAGAACCCAACCAATATGTGTCTAGTCTTTGGACATTACTTTGGCTTGCCATTGATGTAAAATCCTGCATTCTTTCCCCTTACTCGTCAGACTTGCAAACCCAATCAGTGAACATACCTAAACACTGGTTTGTAGTTGAAACCATGTCTTCACAGAAAATGTGTCACGCTAGATAAAAGTCCCAAGAGTGTTAAACTAAGTTTTTTATCCCCTAATTACGCTTCCATGGCTAAGACCAGTTCATTTACATGTTCACCTACACTTCCATTTTCATCTCCACGACAAGATTCCGTGACAAGAGCTTCCCAATCATCTGGACAGAACATCATCTGTCTCTTCTCCATCTCCTCCAGAACAAAGCAAGCACCATCAAGGTTTCCAGACTTCACAAGGCCAACAACCAAAGAACGGAAAGTTTCAACACGTGGAAAATGCCCACTTGTCAACATTGCATTCAGAACCTTTAGACCTCCCTCAAAGTCCCCAACCCGGCAAAACCCATCAACCAGCATTCTGTAAGTAGCAGCATTGGCTTCACAACCTCCAACTTGCATTTCAAACAAAACTTCATAAGCATCAGCCGCTCTACCCTCCTTACAGAGATAATTGATCAAAATATTGTAAGTGACAACATCCGGCTTCATATGCCTCTTCTTCATTTCATGAAGCACAGATTTTGCTTCGTCAATCTTCCCTCTCTTCCCAAGGTCACTCATCAAAACACCAAAATTCACAACTGTAGGTTTGCACCCTCTATATTCCATATCAAACATCATCTTTTTAGCCTCATTATGCTCACCTACCAAGCACGAACCTTCCATTAACAAAGCAAACGTAATCGCATTGGGACATTTTCCTTTCTTAATCATATCCTCTAACAAACCCTTTGCTTTATCCAACTCACCATTTCTACACAAATACCCAATAAGACTATTATACGTCACAACACTTGGTTCCACTTTCCTCTCAAGCATTTCATCAAACACCTTGCTCGCTTGCTCCCACTCCCCCTTCTCGAGCCACCCTTTAATCATTACATTAAAAGCAACCGAATTCAAACGGAACCCCATTTCATAACCCTTATCAAACAACTCATTGGCCTCAAGAAACCAACCATTATCAACAAGAACATTAAGCAGACCATTCAAAGACTGAGATGTACGGACACAATTAAACCGGGTCATTCTATTAAAAAGCTCAACAGCCTTATTGACCAATTGGGCTTTTCCGTAATGTTGAAACAAAGCAATGAAAATGGTTTCTTGACAATGAACATTATTATCTTCCACATAACGAAGAACTTCCTCAACAGCGCCAAAATCCTGGCAACGTGCGAGTTTGTATAAGAGAGCAGCGTATGAAGGGTAGTCAGGCTTAAACCCCCTTTGGAGATACTCATGAAATAGAGTTAAAGCCTCATCTGGGTCTCGTGCTTCTTTCACATGGTTCACAAATGGTGCATCATTGCGATTTCTCGAGCTTGTTTTGTGACCCTTTCTTCGATGTCTTGGTTTGGCTTTGGGTTTGTTGAAGGGGAGAGTTCTGTATTGTTGAAAAAAAGTGAGACGCCAGAAATGGTGGGTTTTGGTTGGGTTTGAGAGGATCATTGCTTTTAGTTGGATCAAAATCCATCAGGACAAGGAGTTGTTTTCTTGGCCCTTTTTTCCATTGATTCTAAAACTGCAATTCCTGTTCTGTTTTTCTGATGGAAGACAGCTCAGACAGGGTGTGTTTTATATAATCACGGTGTTGCGCAGTTATGATAATAATTATTTTGTAAAATATTTTTTTATTTAAAAATATATTAAAATTATTTTAAAAAAAGTTATTTTTAATATTAATCTATGAAAATAATTTAAATATAATAATTTTTTTTTTAATTACCGTAACAACTTAATCACTAAAAACTTAAGTGAATTAATAAAGTTTCACGAGTCTAAAATTTATTTAGTTTAACTAAAAACATCAAGTAAAGACAAGTATAATGGAAGTAGCTAATAATTTCTTTTTAGTCAGTACAAGAGAATGCTATAAGTGCATATATTAATCTCTCTTTTCATAAATCAATAAAATTGAATTGATAAATCCAATTTTATTTTTTTTAATTTCTTGAACATGAAAAAAACCTTCAACTTTAGAGCTTTTTCAAAGCTCAAACTTAAAAAGATAGTTAGGTATTGTAATAATTTTTGTTTTTTATATAAACAGAGAGAAAAAAAAATCATTTGAGTAGTTAAATAACTTTTGTTTTTAATAATATAATCAATAAATAATTATGTTTTAAATCTAAATTTTATAAAAATTAAAATAATCTACTTCTCATTCAATAAAATATATATGTCATTCATCCATCCCACCATAAGTTTAATTTCATGTATATTTTCTTAAAACTATTTTTTAAAAACATAACTAAAAATATTAATTTTAAATTTATTTATTTTAGACCGACCAGCAAAAGCTACCTGAAAAGATAAAAAAAAATGGTCGTTTAAAGTCAGTGTATAGCTAATATGACCACAACAGAAATAATTAAAGTGGTTAAATCTTGAGAGGTATAATCCAACTAGTTAGATTTTAGATTTATTTATTAAATTAAATCTTATAAATCTTAAGGCCATTGAAAATTTACATGATTGTTAAATTTAGAATCCATAAAAATAATCGAGATATGTATATATTATTCTAAATATTTATATTAATAAAAAATAATAATAATAATAATTAAAGTGGTCATGTCAAAACCAACACAACATGATTTATGCACAATTCTCTTTGCATGTATGTGTGTGTCGGGTCTCTTGAAATTAATATCTTATCATCTGTATTTTTATCAATACTATATGTTTAATTAGTCATTGTCATTTCTAGAGTATTCAATTATGTCTCCCTATCTCAAATTTATTTACAATTGTATTCTTGATTTATAATTGTCACTCTCTCTAGAATTAATACATGAACACTAAAGTTTATAATTGTCATTCTCAAATTTATAATACATGGTTTTTTCAAAAAATATTTTTTTAAAGTTAAAATTATTATATTTATAATCAGGGTTGATATCTTTATGAACACTAAAAAGAGTATGTAGGGATAAATATATATTATTTTCAAGAAAAATATATAAATTTTTTTTTAAAAAAAAAGAATGTTTGCAGATTAGTGTTTCCTTTATTACATAAAAAATTTGAAAGAAAAAACTTTCGTCCGATATTAAACCGAAATTTTAAATTACATTACCTTTTCATTTTTATAGAATCAATTAATCGTCTAACACTATGCACTTAACTATGCTATTCTCTCCCCTGAAATCTTGTTCGGTTGTGTGTGTATGTATACAAAGAAAGAGATAAATGAACAGCAATAATTAAATTAAACATGAGATTAATGAATTTTAATAGCACTATTTGGCACCATAAACAATGGGAATAGAAGTCGAAATTAAGAAAGGGAAATCTTAATAGTAATAAATTGAACTCGTCGATTAAGTCCTACCAGATTCATTCATGCATGTACTAGTTTTCTTATAAAGAATAAACCTTAAAAATAGTTTTTTCTTTTCTTTTCTACAGTGATATTAATGACAGAAAGAGTTGTGGAAGGTAGAATAATTCCCGCTGTGTAATGTGTAATATGATCAGCAATTCAGCATCTCAATCCAAATCTTACAAGCCTATATCCTGCAACCAACCTTCTGCGAGCCAAACCAATGCAAACAAGGCTTATTTACCTATAATGTAAGCTAACAGAAGTGGCATGCTTGCTAATGAGACTTTCACTTCCTATTCTAGCCATGGAAGACATACGGCTCTCGAGGACATCACTTTTGGATGCAGCACTGATTGTAGAAACACCAAATATGCTTTATTGCTTGACAAAAATCAATCCGGTGAGTGGAGTTTTGGGTATGGGATGGGGTCCTCGTTCTTTTGTAGCTGATCAATTAGGCTCCATCAGTGATGGAGAGTTCTCTTACTGCATCAAAGCAAACAGCACACACAGCGCCTATTTTAAGGTTCTCTTGCTGCATCAAAGCAAACAGCATGCAGTGAAACCAAGAAAATTCACAAACTACGTACAAAGATTATGCAAGCCAAGCCCTCGTCAGCTTATTATATGAATTTGCTAGGCATAAATGTTAATGGGGTCGAGCTCAACATCTCCAAAACTGATCTTGCCATTGAAAAAGATGGTGGAGGTGGATGTGTCATAGACTGTGGTACCCTGGCAACATTGCTTGTCAAGCCTATTTTTGATACACTACACACAGCTTTGGCAGATCATTTGTCAAGCAATCAAAACCTGAAGAGACGTATCATTCACAAGCTGCCCAAGGATCTTTGCTGTGAAGAACTATTGGATGATGGCCGCAAGAACCTTCCTGTTGTTACTTCCCATTTCGAGAATGCTGGCCTTGATGTTAAACCTGAAGCTGTCTTCATGTTTCGTGAGTTTGAGGGCAAAATTCTTTTCTGCTTTGTCAATGCTTTCTGATGATTCGATCCAATACCATAATTGGTGCTTAGATCAACAACTGAAGCAAAAGTTTGTGTATGATACAAAAGCTCAAGTGCTGGGTTTTGGTCTAAGGATTGTGAGAAGAATGGTTGATCTAGATTGTCTTTTTCTATGTTCCATATCCGTATAGTGATCACTATATACTCCTATAGAAGTAAAAGTCTCAGCTAAGCACGAATTGGGAAGGGATTTTTTTATCTATTTTTTAACATAGAAATTCTCTCTTAATTCTAGTTTCAGTTTCGAGTCTCAAACCACTCATATATTATAATTATTATAACTACTATATTAGAATCATATAAACAATATATAACGAAATAATATAAAATTCCATGTTATATATATATATATAAATAACATATGCTATATGTGCATAAATAAATAAAAAACTAAATATTATTTATTAACTCGAGTTTCATTCATTCATTCAAAAAGGTTATTTATGATACTATATATGACATAATTAAATTAAATAGTGTCAATTAGTTAACAAAGCTTTTTATCCATGTAAATCACATATGATAAGGAACTTATGTGCCACACATGATCATTACTTCATAATATAAACATAAAAGAAATAAGATCGAAGAAGAGGAAGAGGAATTTTGGCGTTATAGAACAAGTTTCTTTCATGGTGTCAACTTTGTAGCTAATCAAAGAAGAGAGGGACAATGACAGGGGATCCCTCTGGCAATATATGGAGGGGGAAATCAGCAATCTCATCAATAATGTAGCTGATAGAAAATTTTGATTAATCTATGCTTTTGAATTTGAGCATAGAAAATTGTAGCTTCTTGTGATGTTAAGTTCCCTATCAGACTTGTTCACGAAATGTAGAATATCGGATGACGCAACCTAAGGTTATTGGTGCCCCCAAGTCGAGAGAAGGCGGTTTAGACTTAGACTGCCTCTTATGAACATTTATATATTTTTTTATGTTTTTCAACCCTTTTTTTTTTTTTTCAAAAGGCAAGTTGAAACTTAAAAACAAACCTCAAGTTGCCTTTATAGGATCTCGTCATGCTTACCTGAGAATGTTCGAATACCAATAGGCCCAACTACACTCGGCTCAACGTTGTTGTAACCCCAATGTTAGGCCCGGGTACTCGGTTGGGCTGCCTGTAGAAAACTCGACGGGCAAAGCAGTGACACTAATACTTGATGTATGTTTTTTTCATTATGACGAAATTATAAATCTTGTCGAATATGATTCCAAGTTTTTCCCCCCAAGTTAAAATGAATCAATCTGTTCGATATTTGATCACAATGTTTGATAAGTTATATTCATGTATTTAATCGTTACATAATACATATCTCATCAACATATGATAGTGAAACCATGCAAGGATCGATTTCTGTTTGTGTAGAAATCTTTCCCTTGTATCACTGTTAGAAAATCAAAAAATATAAATAAACATAGAATTTTTATATTTATAAATTGTAGTGAATTTTTTGGACGGAATATATCTTCAAAGTATTTATCATTAAACACAAATAAAAATATTATCTCGATATATATCTTAGACAAATCTTTTATTTCTAAGCTCAAAACACTCGTATCGTTTTGTCTGCAATGGAGTTAATGTCTAGGCATAATCAAACAATATAATTCATAAAACTGTGTTTAGGTGCCTGATTTCCTAACATGCACAGTATAGTCTTGTCTTTACAATTTGTTTCTAATGGTGGTAGTATGGCAGACAGGTTCCAAGGTGGAGAATGGTGTCGGAAATGAACTAGGTACTCGGTTATTGGAACTGTAATAGAAGAAACAAAGGGAGGTTGAAGGAAACAGTTGTTCACTTTGATTAATTTTGGGATTTTCAAGGCTACTAAGAAGATATTTTTTTATATTTTATCCTGCACTAGAAAACACCGTAGTCAGCTACTTAATGATAGTTTTAGTAACTTAATTAGTAGCCTAGTATGATCATTGTTGCTTTTGTATATTGCCCAGCTGCCTAATTAGTAGATAGAATTAAAGTTCGAGACTCAACTCAGGTTTACCATAAAAATTACAGATCGCTAATTCATAGTATCAGCCAGGTTAACGTGAGTTTTGATTAGATTTTTAATACGATTAATGGGTTTTTTAATTTAATTTGAATCAGTTTAGAATCTAGATCGGTCAAAATTACATATTAACTTATGAAGTCGGTCTAAGTTTTAAAAAAATGGATAGAATTGCTTTAATGAAGTGCGGCTAGAATAGTCATCAAGTTGATATGGGATTATGCTATGATCAAGGTATACATGACTGGAACTTATGTCCAACAGGTGATTATTTAATTCATAATTAATGCATTAAAAATAACATGAAATTTTGGCACTAACAAGCAAGTTTCTTTCACATTACTAACTTTGTAGCTATCAATGGAAGAAGAGCCCGATAATGACAGGGCATCCCACTTGCAATAGAGAGGAAGAAAATCTCAATTATTTGAAGTGATGGAATATTTCGGCTAATCAAGATTTGGATTTGGGCCTCAAACCCAAACAAGACACTATCACCGAGTTTTTTCTTTGGGAATTCCTGACATGACCCCTTGTGGTTTAATTAGGTAAAAATCAATTGCAAACTTCACTTTCATTATTTACTTATTACAAAACTTCATAATGCTTCAGTCTACTCATGAACAGAACTCATGTATATATGGTCTAGTAAGATGATTTTTTATATATATTTTAGATTATTTTTGTACGTTAATTTTCAATAAAAAAATATTTATTATTAAGATTAGATGAAATATGACAACTTTACTTGGATGCGGCTTGATATTATTTTTTTTCTCTTTTAAATATTCGTTAAAGTGTGTTTTTTATGATTTTTATTTAAATAAAATCAAAAGCATGTAATAAAATATTAATTTCATATCTTTTTAAATAAAAAGACTTTAAACTGCATTGTTAAATATATATTTGAAATATTGTATGGGAATTTTTTGTTTTATTTTATAGTTTGATCTATTTCGCAATATCATCACGAGAAGCTCAACCATCACAACGTATAGGTAATTGATGTTATACATCAAGCTATTATTATTATTTTTTATAATAAAACTTGTGTAAAGATTAAAAAAAAAAAAAAAACAAGCAGAATCCAGTAGGGTTGATAATTTCCACTCCCCGCCAATAATGCCGTAGGGATTCATGAAAAGATTTTCCCACATGTCTAATGACCAAGTTCAAAGTTCAAGACAAATCATGGAGCAAAATTCAACAAAACCTCCATGGGAAAGTCTCAAACATTGTCTTCAAACACTTAACCTCAAGTAAAATAGAAAGGGTCGTGGCCTCCCATTATGAAAAAGAGTCGTAGACTATAATATCTCCATTAAACTAATGTCAGTGGATTGCATCATGTGTATATTGATATACAAGTCTCCATCAATTTGACCAAGATTATGTAATGCTATCCTTTTATGGTTTCTAGTCAATGATTAGAGAAACCCTAATCATATAACTTCATCATATATAGCAACACCACAGCACCGAATAGTAATGGAGTAGCCTCCACCATTCACTGAACTTTGAGCATCAATCTCTCATAGTACAGACCCTGCTTGTAGCAAAACGAGCATGGTTCTTCCCTGTTTTATCTAGGGCTAACATGCATTTAGCCCGTTTAGCAACGTGCTGGCCGTGCATTTGATGAAAATGTGAATTTGTCTAAGAAGTTATGAAAAGGTATATAGAAGAAAATATGAATATACAAGGACATATGAGAATGAAGGATTCTTAAAAGTTAATATAAAATAAAACACCTAATATACTATATTATATTTAAAATACGTACAAACGTAATTAAATTAATGAAAATTTAAATAAGATATATATAAAAAATTTAAATAAATTTCTCCAAATTTGACCTCGTCAGGTATATACCCGGTCAAAGCTCTGAAATTATCATTTTTAAAATAAAAATAAAAAACTTAAATTTCACCCAATACAAGGGAAAAAGAGGGGAAAATAGATTTTGTGTATCCGATGATATAACCACTTGAAACTCTCGACCGTCCCAACTTGTTAGTAAAATAATATTTTTTATAACTAAATTATTATATTTTTATATTTTATTGTGCACATCGATTTCTCGTTCTTATACGTACATAAATATATAAAAAATACTACAAAGAATATATATATAAAAAAAAAAACTCGTACTAAACCGGAGAAGAAAATGGATCTACCGTCTGATCATCTACCATCCCCAACACCATCTGATCGATCCATTTCCATCTCCAAGCTCAATTCATTGCCCAATGAGCAGAAGGGAATCGGATCCCTGCCATTGTTAACAAAAACAACAACAAGACTGGTTGTCTTTTATCCATAAAAGCTGCCTGCTTCCCTTCAAGCCTCCTTGGCTACGCAGTGCTCTTGTAATGTAATTTTTTTTGTGTTTTTTTTAATTTTGTTTTATTTAAAAATATATTAAAAGAATTCGTTGTTTAAATTGTGAATTAAAGTTATCTCACTTTTGAGACTGTTTAAATTGCGTTAAAAAGCACAAAATATCTTTTTTTGATGTGAAACGTAATTCACACGAACAAAGCCTCCATCCCACTTTCTCCATTTATTGCAGAATCAAACTCAGATACCCAGTAAAAAAAAAAAAATACAAACACACACACACATGCACGTAGTAAAAGAAACTGTAAAAATAAAATTGACAAGAACAACGACAACACAAGTGAACACAAACTCCAAGAGATTCCTGCAAATCAGTACACTTTTGTCATACGAGTGGCTATTATATCACTTCTGCTTTTCCTTTACTACATCTATGTCTGTTATCTATGGTCTGCGCGTCCTTTTCTGTCAACAACGAGGCCCTGCGAGCAATAAGAGAGTAAAAAAAGAAGCAGAACTCTGTACCCTCTTTTCTTTTTTTATTTTAACAGTAAAGTTATTTTTCAGCAATTTCTTAAACATTACCGTAATCTTTTTTTTATAGCTATGATGATTGATACACGCCATTACTTCCTTTTTCTTTCTCCTTTTTTTTTTCCCCCATAGATAGTTCTTGCAGCCTACAATATGAAGTTAGTCTTTCATGAGCTTGGTGTTGTAGTATGTGAATTTTAATCTCTAGGTCTATTGATGGCATTATTTTATTATGATATGTAACTTATCATAAAATGAACCTAAATTATAGCATGGTGAACATGTCCATCCACTATACATGCTGCGCATGAGTTCATTGTATTAGCTTAATCTTACTATCATGAATATTCTTTCAAATTTAATCAGAAATAATTTTTTTATATTAAAATAAAAAAAATAAAAAAAATCTTATTTTTTACCTTTAGATATGAGATTTAAAACCTAAAAGATAATTTTTTTAATCAGTGCGAGTTCTTAGTGATCATAATATTAAATGACAACTGCTTACACTAAATATTTTTCCATTTAAAAACATGATGTTAGATATCTATTTTTTTTCTATGAAATTTTTTTAAAACTCATAGCTATGTCGAATGCCACAAAGATAACGTGTTTTTTAAGCTATAATTTTCAAACAGATTGATTTATGAAATCTACAACTTGAAATTTAACATGAGTCAAGCTTCAAGTTAAATTGAAAAAAACATTAACTTAGTAAAACCCAATTAATTTAATTATAGTTTTAATGATTTATTTGCCTAACTTAACTTAAATAAAATTTAAAAAAGTATTGAAAAAATATTGTAGCAAATATAATAGAATTGAATTAATCCCAAAGATTTACAGCCTTTTTTACGCTTTAAATTTAACCACGAGTAAAACGGAGGATTGACAAGGTGTGTAGGCTATACTAGCTAGTATACGAGAGAGAGAGAGAGAGAGAGAGAGAGAGAGAGAGAGAGAGAGAGAGAGAGAGAGAGAGAGAGAGAGAGAGAGAGAGAGAGAGAGAGAGAGAGAGAGAGGCATCATCATCATCACATGGCATGGGGGGTGGTGGGGACCCACAAACAAGCTGGCACAATAACATACGAAAATAAAAGAAGGGAAGCATCCACATGCATCGTCAGCATCCCATGTGATGTTATCCCTTCCGGCCCCCTTTATCTTTTCTTCCTTTCCCCTCCATGGATGGCGAAACTTAAAGCCAGACCCCACTTCGATAATACTTCAATAATAAATAAATAACAGGAAACATATTTGTAGTATTAGTAGTGACAAGGTGGCAAATGATAATTCTCCTTGCAATAAGGCAAGAAGGACAGTAGATAGGGGGGGAGAGAGAGACCCGTTTTTCAGATTTCAAATCCCACTTTTTTCCCCCTTTTTTTCTCTTTATGATCATGATGTTTCTTGGGGTTTTGCTAAGTTTTAATCCCTCCGCAATCTGTGTCGAAAGGGTTTGAGACTCTGTGTGTAAGGTTTTACTTACTAGCTTTAAATATAGAATACATAATGGGTAGAAAATACCAGTTAAATTGTGTTATTAGCATGTAAAATGCAAGGAGATAGTGAAACGACATAAGAGGAGAAACATTTGGCCAAATAGTATATTTTTTTACGTTACAATTGTAATATGAGACATCAATTAATTATTGAATCACGATCAAATTTTAATTGATATCACAATCTACAGTTGCCATATCTATTTAAATTTAGAATTAAATACTCAATTTATTTGTTAAAACAGTCAATTAATTTGTTAAAACAGTCGACCGGTTCGCAAAGGAAACAACCAAAACCAAGGCTTAGAGTGATAATTTTGAGATCTAATGGTCAGTGTAGTGATTCGATAGTTATTTTAAGAAAAACTATCTTCAGAAACTCTTGTAAAAATTTAAATGCGATCCAACGATATGATCAAAAGTTATAGTTTTTTTTAATCCACCATACTTTCTTCTGGTCCTAAACTTATTTCATTGGTTCATAAATGTATTTGTTAGGTCATTCATATAATTTTTTAGAGGCAAATTCTCATCTAATTATAGCAAACTCACATTTAAGTGCTTATAATTACTCTTGAAAACTGCTATGCACAATAACTTCTTAAGATTTTAATTTGAGTCTGTTTTTAAGTCTATAAATTGGACAAAAACTAATTATACAACTGTATTTAATCAGCTAACTAGTTGGCAATTATCCTGTTTTAAAAACATGACATTATAATTTCAAAGATACAACAAGATAAAAATGTATTATTTAACTATATCTTTTTCAAATAATATCATTCTACCAAAACTTTTAATTTATTAAGCTAATTTTTTGAAATGAAATCCGAAAATACCATGCGGTTCTTGAAAGTGAGGTGGAGTAACCAAAATCTAATTCCTTACCTCACTTTTTTTTGCTCCCAGTCTCCCCCTTGCGGATAATTGGCAGCTCATTGCATGTGTGCTTGTTTTTTTTTAACTAGATGGACCTTTGAATTAGTGGCAGGTTTTCTTTTTTAATACTTTGATATATTTTATTATTTTTCAATCAAGTTTTTTCTAAATAAAAGTCAGAATAATTTTTTGTCCAACTAGCGCTAAAAACATATTATACATTTTAATTGATTATAACATTTTAAGTGAAACAAATTGTGGAAGGAATGAAAATGGAGAGAAAGTTAGAGGAGAGTTGACAACTTGAAGCCTATTAATTGGCGATGGAAATTGTAGAACTGTAGTTCCAGAAGGGGAACAGTGTCAGCCCTATTTTCATTCACATAGTCATAGATATAGATATAAGTAGTATATAGATTCTCTGATCTCTGGGGTTCAGCTTTCTGCTGTACAAAGATTTTTGATTATACCCTAAAAACATCACAAGCTAACACTAATTATAGGCTTTCTTTGTTTCTTCTAGGGAAGACAGGAGTGGTGAAAAAAGGGGGGGAAGGGAAGGGAAAGAAATTGTAGTTCCATAAAGTTACAACTTACAACTACACATTGTGTGACTCTTCTTTTTCTTTGCTTTCTTTACCTGTGGTCCAACTTACTTCAACTACTGAAATGAGTGACGAAAATAGTGCAACAAAGAAAGGAATGGCTGACCCACTTCCTCTACTGGCCTTTCACGTATGCAATTTGTATGGTAGTAAGTAGTATAGTATCGATGATGATGACGATGATGACGGTAGCAAGAGGTGGTAAAGGTAGCTGGTAGCACTGCTAGTGGTGGCGATGGCTCAATCTCTACATAATCTTTGATGTGAGTTTTTGTTTGGTTACACTTCTCAATCTTCCTGTAAATTTATACAGCAGAAAAAGCCAAAGCAAAACCAACCAAATCCCATTAAGAATACACATCACATTTTGTATGTATATAAAGCAAGCAAGAGAAAATATTTCAAGGAATCCAAAGTTTCAATAGTTTACCTATAAGCATAGCAAAGCTAAATTCCAACGGGACAGGTAGGTCCATCTGTGCTGGCATACATCCCAATTGCTCCATGCCCGGATGAAAACCTAAAGTAAGATCCAACTATTGTCACAAACTCGTCACCTTGTCTTTCAAGATTTTTTTTAAGGGTAAATTTGAATAATTTACCTAGGGATCTGGCAATTGAAGGATTTGAAGGATGCCATTTCCAGTGAAGAATTAGGAGAGATTAGACTTGAGGGGACCAAATTATTGTTAGCGGAAGTTGAAGTTGGGATGCTAGCATCCTTCTCATGGGCCTCAGTAAGTCCATTGATGAAGGCAGAGTAATAGTCCCCGGTGCCTTTTGTTGGAGATGCAAAGGGACTGTCAGGGAGGTTGTGCTCCAAACTGACATCAAAAATAAGATTCAGAAATACAAAATCTACCTAAATTGGAATGTTTCCAGAAATTTAGACCAATGGACCAAAACAGGAATTAGATACAAATCTGATTCAAAGGTATGGTGGTTACCATTTTAGGCCAGTTTATTGTCTATAGCTAAATGCCAAAAGGTTGGTTTATACCTTTCTTGTAAATCACTGTCTTCACCATGGGAGCTCTCTTTTCCACTGCCGTTCTCTTCACTGCTAGTATATTCTTTACCAGAAGTAGCATTTGATATCTGTTTTTCAGGCGGGGCAGTCACTGACGTGGCTGGCATTGAGCTAGAACAATTCTCTGAAACAAAACAATCCAAAAGTTAGGTTGTAAAGCTCAATTTTCACCTGTATAGAGTAGAGTAACAAAGAGAGCCATACCCTGTGGAACTTCGGTGCTGCTGTGGAGTGGAGGGAAGGCAAGAGAGTGATTGAAAATATTGGGAGAGTGAGTAGGAGAGGGGACAGGGCTGCCATTGGAAAGAGCCCTGTGATGATGTTTCTTGACATCAAGAAGCTGCAAGCTCATTAATCTTCTACTTTGAAGCTCAAGGGCTTGCTGCAAATCAGCTTGCTCCTCTAGCTTCCTCCTCCACAGCATGTCTTGAGTATTGTAAAACATTCTTGCACCTAGAATTAAAGAAAGATAAATTGATTTAAGTAACAATATGTGAAGTACAAAACAGAAGCGTGGTTGTTTTGGTTGTTGCATGATTACCAAGCTGGAGATCAAAGGGATCTCTTGAATCAAGACCAGTAGGAGTACCGCAAGGTGAGAACTCACCCCTCTCAACTTGTTGCTGCTGTTGCTTCCTGCAATCAACAGACTCGAATAAGCAAAACGAGCTTCAAAAAAGCTTATAGAAATCTGAAGTTAAGTAGAAAGTGTGAGAGAATGCCTGTACTTGTCTGGGACTTTGCCTTTCTCTTTGTATGGCTTAACAAGCACTCTTGCATCACAAACAAAATGAGGATTCCCTTTGGCCAAGATTATCTTCACCGTCTCTGGATAAACAAAGGTAACAAATCCAAACATCCTCTTCTGCTGATAAGGAATCCTCACATCTTGCACTGGCCCATAAATACTTCAAACAACAAAACCAAAATAGTTAAGCAAAGAACTTCTCTGATTTCACCAAGTTCAGCTTGCACAAAAACAAGTTGAAAAAATTAACCTGAAATAATTTGACACGTCTTCCTCTCTAAAAGTGCTATCAGCTGGGAAAGTCAAGTAGATCTGCCTTGAAGCAGGATTAACCAAATCATTCCTGTCAAGCCTAGATCTTCCAAATTTGTGCATGTCCTCCCCCATCATCAAAGCAGTAGCAGCAGCCCTGCAAGGAAAAAAAGAAATGGAGCTCACCACACAACTTACACAAAACAAAAAACAATGAACGTAATTTTTTTAAAAGAAAATACTCTAGTACCTCTGGCTATCATTTTGCTGCTGTTGAAGAAGAAAGTTCATGCTTTTAGGAGAGTAAGGAAAAGAAGCAGCAGAGCCACTCATGAGCTGAGAGGCAGCAGCTAACCTTTGCTGGTGAGCAGACTTAGATCTAAGCAACTCATGGCACTGGTCCATCATATCAATCTTGTTGTTGCTATTGGGTGAACCGACAACACCTGCACCATCTAGTTCTCCAAGCCCACCATGAACAAACCTACAATTACTTCCATTCTTACAGTACCCTCTAGCAAAGTAAAGACATGGTCTCCATCCAAACCCTGAATTTGGATCCTCAGACCCCAAAACATCACTGACAGAGCAGCTCCTTCTGTGCACAGACCCACCCCAGTAAGAAGGAAACATCATAGAATCACTAGCACCAGTTGGACTTGATAGAGCATCAAGCTGAGGGTAAAAAAGATCTGAACTTTTTGGACCGAGATTTTGTGAATTATCATTTAAGAATGAAAGCTGGTCTTGGAGCTGAAACTCATCCATCAAATCAGACTCTCCACCTCTTACTCCATTAGCATAGAAAGGCACTGAAGCAGGATTGAGTGAGCTATCATTAGGACTAATCATCAAGTCATCTGGGTTTGGAAGGTCACTCCAAGAAGAAGAATTATTTGATGAAGGGTTTGGGATAGCAAGTGAAGGTGGGATATTAAACCCAAGTCTTGAAGTTGAAGAACTATTTTGTCTAGAGATGGCTATTGGGTTGCTTGAGTAAAGAGGAGAAGGAGAGGAAGGACTTGTAGAAAGGTTTGTCGGAGAGCTTAGTCCTAGTTCTTTCCTGGCTTTAAGGATCACTGAGTGAACAAGTGCTTCTGGTCCAAAAGCTAACCTAATCATTTCCTTTTCACCATGGTCTTGAATCAAAAGAAGACCCATGATCTTTGAAGCATTTTCTGGGTCTAGATTTTGGATTCTTGAGAAAACTATTCTTGTTGCTTCGTAAGCATCCATGGTAGTAGTGGTAGTAGTTGTGAATAGAGAGTTTGGTACTATGTTTCACACCAAACCCCACCTCTCTTACAACACCTTGTTGTAGAAGTAGTTCCTTTGTCTATCTATGCTAATAGAGACTTGTTTTCTCTCTTTTCCTTGATTTGTGAGAGAGTAAGTTTCGTGTTTTTGTTTTGTGTGCTCTCTTTTTTACAAGTAAAACTTCTTTCTCAACCACAAACCCTACCTACCAACTAGAAAGAAAGAGTGTCAGTAGCAGCTAGCAGAGTGGTGGTGGTGGTGGTAGCAGAGCAACTTTCTTTCCCCCATTCCTGCAAAACCCAAGAAAAGTAAGGTAAAGAGAAAGAAGACACAAAAAAGAAAGCTTTCAAAAGGAGAGTATTCTCGTGTGGTTGATGGCAGTGGCAGTTGCCTTTGTTAAAAGCAAAAGAAAGGAGAAAAGGAAGTAAAGAAAATAATTAGTAGTTGAATTTCTCTATAAAGCAAAACCAAGAATGCCAAAGACACAGTCACAAAAGAAGAAGTGTGTTGTAGCTAAGCAGGCACCTATTACTATTAGCAAGAAGATGTCATAACTCTTATTCTTTCTTTTCCAAATTAATATTGATAGACTCAGCTATAGTCAAGACTGTACAGCTTGCCCATGAAAGAAAAGGAAGGATCTTTTTCTATATTTTCACTCTTTTCTTTCTTACCTGTCCCTAATAATTTAACACTCTATGTCTGTGTGATCCTCTCTCCTTAATGGGTTCCCTTCTTTCTTTCTTTTTCCCTCTCAAACTTGCTACAAAAGCCAAACCACCGCCTTGTTACTAGGATGGTTGGAAGGAGCTAGTAGCAGCAGCAGGGAAACCATGAATTGCTTCAGTGGACGCAGCTACTGCTGGTGTTATGGGTTCTGGCTAATAGTAAACAGTCAAACCTCTCTTTTTTTTCAATGTAGAACACTATCTTACAATTACCTCTCTAGCAATTTCTCTGTCTAGACACTGTCTCTCTGTCTCTTTCTTTCCTTATCTCTCTCCTTTGAAGTTTATAAACACAAGGACCGGTAAGGGTGGCAGTGATTAAGAGAGTGGTGGGGGGAGTAGGAGGGGGAGGGAGGGTGAGTTCGTGTGGGAAGTTGGGTCTTTTGGGTGTTTTTAGTGGATCCAGATCTGTGCTTCAAATAATGCACGTTCTTGCCCTAAACCCCTGACACAATACAAAACTCTTTTTCTTTTTAAAGAAGATTTTTTAGGGTTTTTTTTTTTTTGGTTTCTTGATTGCCCACTTGAAGATATAGATTGTGTATCATACGCGCTGATGGGTATCTTTTGTGGGACCTTTTTGAGATGATCACCATGTGTGGTGTGATTGGAAAGTGACCACTGTTGTTTTTGCCTTTATTGTCTTTTTGATTGATTCATAATATGTTTTGGGTGTGTGTTCTTGGAGAGGAGATGGTAGAGTCAATGCAACTCCTCAATCAATTACTACTGCTTGTGAAGTCATCATTCTTACTTACCCTTCTTGTTTTTTATTTTTTTTCTCCTAGAATGATAATTGTTTTTAGAGTTATTAAATGAGTAATCGAGGGTATAATAATTTTTATTTTTTAATGAGTTTTATTTAAAAATATTAAATTGATGTTAAAAATAAAAAATATATATATATATATATCAAACATGAATTTTTAAGTAAAAAATTATTTTTAAAAAATACTTTACATCACAATATTAAACAATCAACAAAATTAGCTTGCTTGACTCACTAATCTGATGTTGATTTGGAATTCAATCAATATAAAACCTAGCTTTGACTATATTTAAAAAAAAAAAAATATAAACTCCATATAACTCAATCAATTTAATTATAACATTATTCTTTTCCTTCCTGAGAATTTTGCTTTGTTTTGCTTCATTCCCTAGATGCATCATTTGAGGGGTATTTGGTCACAAGCCCCACCAGCATATGCTCCCCTCTCTCTTATCTTTCCATGAGTAAGTCATCTAATTGGGTTTTTTATATATATAATAATTGAATTTTATTGATTATTACAAAACTCCACCTAGTATATAAAGTTCTGCCAAAAAAATAAAAATTCAAGGTTACAAACGCTACACGAGTTTGTCCATTTCTGTATTCTTTCAGATCCTCTAAAAAAATTATTTTATATGTATGGAAACATTGGTGATTATGATTATGATTGTATAATATCTAGAAATAGAGGAGAGGGGGAGACATGGTAGAGTGACTCTTCAAGCGGAAAGATTATCTTATTAGTTGAATTTATTTGAAGTTAATTATTTAAAGAGATTATAATCAAAAGTTAATGATGAAAACATTACAATAACAGTAACAATTGATTCGCACTAAGTCTTAGCATCTATAAATTGATGAAATGGTAGTAATAATTAGGAAGTTTCATCTCTTTCTAGCACCACTACTAGGATTGCCAAATCTAGCTAATTGAGCTACTTGTTTTCATTGGGCTTGGAATCCTCGTCAAGAATCCTTGCTTTGCAACAACGTGTCATGTGTATGAATTATCACACCATCTCTTGCTTAAAGCCCTAATGCAATCATTAGACCATGCTGAAATATAATCATTGTCATATTCAATATATTTTACTTTAAGGATTTGAATGATGACTAGGAAAATGAGGTAAATCTTTGATTAGGCTATGAGAAATAAGATTTCCTATAAAAAATTTAATCTTCACATAGATTACTTGTCTTCGATCATAGTATAGATGCAGATTTAATTTAATGGTGATGTTTGAGAGTTAATCCAAGATTAAAAAAACTCGCATTAAGTTCAATCACATCTCTTTGATTAGCTAGAAAATATTATGTTCAAATCATATTGCTAGGCAGTGTGAGAATTTCATAAGAAAAAAGTAGTGTGAGAAAACTAATCATGGATTGCATTTCGCTGTTAATACATTTATTCAATTCAATACAATATAAATATACAAAATTAAAAATAATATCAAGGAAAAAACTTAAAAAAATAAAAAATTATTGTTTAAAGTTTATATTTTGTATTGTAATACAAGATGTTTTTCAAAAATATTTTTTATTTAAAAATATATTAAAATAGTTTTTTTTTAACCTTTAAGGGTGTAGCTCAACTAGTCAGGCTCTAGATTTGTTCCACGAAAATCATCAATTCGAGTCCCACAAACCTCAGGGTTACTAGAGGCTTGCATGGTCGTTAACTTCGAGCTCGTGTGATCAGTCGAAGTGCACGCAAGCTGATTTGGACAACCATGTTAATAATAAAAAAAGTTTTTTCTATTTATTTTAAATATCAACAAGTCAAAACCATAAAAAAATCAAGTAAAATAAAATTTTAAAACATACCAAAAACCAAAAATTATCAGACTCCCAACCACACACTATCATGAAAATATTTAGGAATAACAAGCTTTGAATTTGTAAAAAAACCCAACCTATTTGCTGAGACTCTTCAAGATTCTTATAGGGTGTTCTATATAATAATACAGATCTTGACATCTTCATCAATAATCAAATATACAACGCATGTTTTAAATGATCAAAAAAATGTTAAGAAAATACAAAATAAACTATTATTATGATGGCAGAAAATAAGAAAAAGGTTTTGGTATTTGTATTTGAAGAGGGGGCAGAGGCTCTTGCATGCCCCATCACCTCTTCCATCAGTTGTCGTTTTTAACATGTCCCCACGAAATAAATAGATGATACTACTGAATCTCTCCCTCTCTCTCTCCCTCTGTCTCGCTCCATTGCAGTTTCAGCAAGCGACTAACCTGCTATCATTCACAGCACAGACCTTGGTCACTTTTATTGCAACTTTTTAGAAATTTACTTACCCGAATGATGTGTGAATAAAGATGAGAGAGAGGGGAATGAGCAGTTAATTTCAGAGAGGTGGTGGTGAATCACAAATCGTGCGACTAAAAAGTATGGCATTCATGAGAAAAAAAGAAATCTATTGAGTTCCCACGACGAAGTACTATGATTTCACTTTCAAAAATTGTTATTAAAACCAGTATGTGCGTCAAATCAATAATTGGTCGACCCAAAATATGTTTTACACTATATTTAAGTGAAATTAAATGTAATTTGACTTGATTAAACTTGATTATTTAATGAATTAATTTAGGGTTTGTTTAATTTAATCAAAACTTGTTCTGAATTTCTTTTAAATAATTCAAAGTTAGAAGAGCTTCATTCAAACTCTTCTCGGGGCATTAAATTGAAGCAAAACATTAAGGGTATGTTGAGTGATGTGATGTATGGTATTTTTAAAAAATTAAAATGATATTATTTTTTATATTAATGTATTAAAAAAATAAAAAATATCTAAAAAAAATTCACAATCAAAATAAAACGAAAAACAATTTAAAAAATCAAAAGCTATGAAAAATCACTAAATAATGATCTCTCGTTTTACCTTTTCATAAAGGAAGTGAATGTTTTTGCACAAATGATCATATTCGCAATGAAAGTCATGACTGCCATCATTCTAAGCCAGACAAACACTAACACTCCTCATTCCTGGAAATTAAAATTTAGAATATATTTACTTTTGTATTTTAAAAGTATTTTTAAAAAAATTAGTTTTTTATTTATTTTTTTGGTTTAAATTATTTTTTTATATTATTTTGATTTCAGATTAACAAAAAATTGATATTCTCTTGAAATCTGATATCCAAATTATCTTAGATTCTCCGCAACAATCCCTTCTGAAGGTTTTTGAAATGTAGCTGAGGCACTCCTCCTGTTGAGAGGTGTTAACGTGAACAATGGTGACTGATGTGCTGAGATTGATAACGACTAAAATGTTGACGTTAACATTAGCAGCAATATAAAATGCGTTGCTCTTTTCATGTAGCTTTCACCGTGAACAATTGAACATAGAGATATTACGGTGTGAATTATGACAGCGTAATGTCGGTTTCATCCTTTCAAGAGGATCTTGGGTGCGCCTAGTTATGGAGGTCAATTTAGTCATTTTCAAGATATTAATTGATCATTCAAGAATTGTCGAGGAGTTATTATCATCTTTTCTTTCTTTACATATATGTTTTTTTAAAATATTTTATATAGATTGAATTTATTTTAAAAAATAAAAAAATTATTTTTAACAATATTTTTAATATGTATAGCCAAGCATATAATTTTTTTCCTTTATTTTTTTTTAATAAATTTTATGTGTGTGTTGATTTTTGTTACAAATTAATTTTCATAAATAAATTTATTAGATATAATCGGGTAAATAACTCGTATTACAATGTTGAATATCTTAACCTATATCTATTTTTTAGTTTTTCCAGTTTATCTTTTGGGTATAATTAGCAAAAAAAAAAATTGTGTTTATTTACATAAATGATTATCGATTTATATTGTAATTTTTTTTACATATCCTTTATACTCAGGGTATTTTTAAAAAAAGATTTAGAACCTGTAATAACGCACGGACGATTAAAATGCTGCTCGCAACATTACTGTATCATTACAGGCCATGTACTCAAACTTGTATGAGGATATTTTTTTTTGTCGAGTGGAAAAAAAATATTTCTTGTAGAGTGAAAAAAAGAAGTTTAATTCGCACTCTTGTTATAAAAAAAATGATGAAATAAAAGAAAAAGAAGATCAAAAGGATATTCCGAGCACATTGCCCCAAATGCTTCAAGAAAGAGATGGCCTGGCAGTCGCACAAAGATAAAAGAAAAAGAAAAAAGAGAAAAGGAGCAGCTCGTTGCTAGGACCACACTGATAATAACACAAAAGGCTTCCGTTTGTGGATTCCAAGTGCGTGCAGCTTATTTTAATAGTTGTTACATTTGATTTTTTGAAAAAATAATTTTTTCAAAAATTATAAATTATAATTTTTATATAATTAAAACATTAACATAGAAGTTTTGAAATTTATGTAAAATTATGGTATGTATTAATTAAATAAATAATTTTAAAATTATAATTAAAGCAAAACATAAATTCAATAAAACTACTTGACACAAGAGCAGAGACAGGATGCTGGCAATCTCAATCACATATCAATTATTTTAATTTGAGGTTATTAGAAGTATAATAATGAAAAATTTTTAGAGTATATTTTATTTGAAAATGTATTAAAATAATATTTTTAACATCATTACATCAAAATAATTTAAAAATAAAAAATATTTAATTTAAATAAATAAATTAAAATTTACTCCACCTAAGGTAATTTGAAACAGGGGCTTTAATTAATTGAAGACACACATGGTAGGTGATCGAGCCATGTCTAACAGGCTAGGGAACTAGTACGTTGTCCTAAATTCACGACGGGAATTGAGCAGCCTAGGGTTTAATGTGCACATTTATCAAAATTGCTTGTAAAACCTCAAGAAGCTAGTTGGGTCATGGGCTGAACACATTTTATTAGTAGTTTAATTTTAGCTTAGATTAAAAAAATAATATATATATATATATATCTTGAAGACTACGTGCTCTTGGTCCTGTCCCTCGGTCAATTGTGCATTAATTGCAAGTAATTTTTTACCGTGTTTAAATCCAACTATTCCCCAAAAACCGATCACGGAAGAGTGCCTCTAGAGACTTTGTTTTTGCCACTAATCCATCATAATTATGGTTATCCAAGCTTCAAATCATACTTAATGTATATTATATGGATAATTAATAAGAATCTTAAAATAGCAGGCAATTACTGGAATTTAATTTTTATAATTTAATCATATAAAATGAAAGTTTTGTGATTTGAATTTCTAACAGCATAATTATTAAGGCTAAAACCACTTTATCATAAAAAAATTAAAATCACTGGTCAATAAATTCTGACAACAACATAGTACACTAATTATTTATAATTAAAATGAAGCTAACATCTTTTAGGAGTAACATTTCTGCATTTAATAGATTGATTTCATTACCGGAACCGGAAGCCTTTTAATCTTAATTATGTCCCCAACAAACTATTGATTTGTGAGATTATTAATGATGGCGAACAAGTTCTTTTATTATTATTATTATTAATATAGATATTTGAGTATTAATTAATCTCACGAATTCTAAACTTAATAAATATACAAGTTATAATAGCTGTAAATTTATAAAACTTAAATTAATAATATTTAAAAAAACATGAATAATTAAATTACATCTTTAGAGGGTTGATTTTCCAAGCTCTCTTGATCAAGAGGTAGTTTGCTAGACAAAGATCCCGTCTTATGCTTAAAATCTTGGTTACTGTTTTAATTTAAACCATCAAACATCCAGACATTTTTCCTGGACCTCCTCTGCAATTTGCATGTTTCTCTGCACGTGCCATGAAAAGATTAAACCATCGTCTTTCTTTTTTCTTTTCTCCTTCAGTTTGCTTTCTATTATCTTGTGCTAAAGTTGCCCTTTTCATTCTAAAGAAAGGCTATTGCTTTTTTGGTTCTTGCGAGTGGGGTGAGGTTTCTGCACCTCCCTCCTTTTCATGTCTTTGTTATTTATATATTTGCATCGTGAATCAGTGGAAAATTAGAAAAAAATGGATGAGTTTTCAGTGGTGTTCTTGGAAGATTCTATTGATTGAAATATTGTTTTTGAGCTGGTTCTTCATCGCCTGGTATATATTTCGGCTGAAAACAATTGAAGGAAACCACCATTACCCGCCATGAATGAACATGCTTGGAAGCTCAGACGGGAATAATTGTGATACTTCTTTGGTCAAATCAACAAGGCATTTCAGTTTTGTTCATTGTATGCTTTCTAGTATATAGCTCATTAATTTCAGGTTTGTTTTCTTTTTATGTCTCCCTTTAATTTCTTCTTGCATGGAACCGCCTTGTTCCCTTTTTACTGGCTAGTTTGGCCATTATCGTTATCGCAATTGCAGCTATTAATAAAATCTTCTCGTATATTATGAAGGAAAAAAAAAACTGCTCTCAATTTATAATGCAGGTCCTAATTTCGCAAGCATCCTAAAATTCATATTTCTTGCCATTACCATTGTAGCTTAATAAATACAATTTTTTTCCGATTAAGTTTTTAATTCTAGTTGAAACTTCACTTACAGATTAAAAATTCAAGACAGTGTTAAGAATCTTGTTTAGCCACCAAGACTCCTTGGCTGGTGCGTGCCAACTAATTGTTCCAAGAAAGTTTTCTCTTCGGCTCCAAAAAGTTATGAAATAATGAATTGGGACCCCATTTCTCAACTGAGTAGGAACCTTTCTTTTCGAGTTTCCACGCCGGTGTCTGCTCCTATTTTGAAAATTTGTGATGTTTTTGGCCTCGGGGAGCCGAGTGATCCATTGACAGTGGCAATTCATTAATCAATCAATTGATTTTGGGAAAAGAAGATGGTTTTTATTTTATTTTTAATTGATGTTTTTTAAAGTTTTTTTTGTTTGAAAATATATTAAAATAATATATTTTTTATTTTTTAAAAATTATTTTTGATATCAGCGCATCAAAATGATTTAAAAACACCAAAAATTTATTAATTTCAAGCAAATTCAAAAATATTTTTGAAACGCAAAAATAAATAGGCCTATATAATAGTTAATGATTCAAACTCAAGATTTTTTAAAGAAATAAAACATTAATATAAGATAATTGTGAACTGATTAAATATTGTTATTTATTAAAATTATGATCTTAGTTTATAAAATTAAAATATTAAATGAAATTTAAAGAATAATTTTATGTTCTCTAATATACACCATTAAATAAAAGAGTTTTGTACTCCAAACTTGTACAAAAACACCATTACTTCATGCTAAGTTTTATTTAATTTACTTGGAAGACTGAGATTAGTGATACCATGCAACCATGTAAAAAATCAATCTTATTTAAAAATTTAAATCAATTTTAATAAATAATTTTATATTATTTTTTAAAATCACGCTTTTAAAATATAGTGAAAAGAACTTTGAAGAACAATATCAAATTATCTCTAGGAATGTGTTTTTTCCGTTTAAAATGGACCTTAAATATTTTTAAATCGTAAAAAATAAAAACATAAAAAAAAGTTTGCACAATTGAACAATTATTTTATGGTATCAAGAAAGAATCACAATATAGTTTTCACCCAACAAGAATTAACTTGGAACTAACTATTGAAAAAATGTGATCATATTCCACTAATTATAGCCTATGATAGAAAATGAGAAGAAGGGCCGTATAAGGGTGAGTGGAGATCATCATCAAAGTGACAAATAAACTTGTCCTATGCGCATACAACGTCCATTTCATTGATCACAGGAAAATAAAACTTTATAACAAGGGAGATGGTACCGGTACCGTCCACATAATAAATATAAATATAATAATTACTTTATAATTTTGAAATATAAATTTGATTATTATCAACTACCCTAATGTTCGAGTATATATATATATATATATATATATATATATATGTGTCTAGGCCCCATAAAAGAGGTGCCAAATTTTTGACATGCATGATTGATTTCTGCTTCTTTTATTGACCCTACTCCTCACTGATCGTAGTCATCCGAGAGCGAGAGAGAGAGAGAGCAAAGAAGCTTCCCTCCTATCATTGTAAATAAAATGATTTAATTTTTTTTATTGATTGATACTGCTGTGGTATCGTTCTCGGTTCTAAAATCCCTTTATTTGACTTTTAAATCCTTTAGGATGATCGTTGTTTTTAAAAATGAAAAATAAAATGCAGTGTAAATCATATAAAATAGAGTAGAATCATTTGTGAAGCAATTAATTAATAATTGTGCTCCTAACCTGTTTCAAGTCTACGAGGCAAAATCTTGATGCAAAGACACTCAAGTTTTGCTCACACACGCCTCATCGTCTCTACAATGAAACTCGAAGAAGATCCCTTCAATCTGCTTTATTAGAAATAAAGCCAAATTGGTGCCCATTTATTCAAATTCTTGGACTTACTACCTAGCACTAGAGGACGCATTGTCAAGCATCTTAAATTAAACCTCAAATTTGGCAAAGTTAATTATATCTCCCATGTGGTGGCATGTCCTATTCTAACAAACCCACCCTTTTAAGTTTTTTTAGTCAATTACCTTTATTTTGAATATATACCACAGCTAATATGTTAATTATATGTTTGTCTACGCGGGTAACTGTTTATGTTTTAAATTATAATTGGACATATAAAACATATTATATTTTTTTTGCACGACTAACCATCATTTAAAACACTTTAAAACACAACAGGATTTTTTTTTATTAGGTTTTTTTTTTAACGCTACGGACCTACAAATCATAGCAAACTAAGTAGATCCAAATTTTATTCCCATTTGAATTCTCACATGAAATTAAGGAAATACAATTAATTGCATGTTATGTGATATGTTTTCGAATCATTTTCTATTATTACCCTGCTTTTTGACATTAATAAAAAAAAAAAAGAGTGGTTGGATTAAAGAAACATATTTGCTTAAAACGAGTTACAATCAAGGATTAAGAATGCAATAGAAAAATCAAATAAATAAAGAACAATAGTTTTGAGAAATTCCAAGATAATAAAAAAAATGGATAAATTTCTTGAGACAAGAAAGAGTATCGTGTTTCAGATAATCTAAAAGATTAAATACACATTGTTTTCACTATCAACACTTTTTGTAACGCAGCTAGATTCATGCATCTCTATTACCATGCATAAGTTCCTTTTTAATCCAGCTATATAAGCAAGTGATCAAGGCAGAAATATTTAATCATGCCCTCCTTTTCCTTTTCCTTTGACGACAAAATGCCCAAATATTGAAGCCTATGTTTTGGCTTACATATCCCACCTTCCATGTTATGAATTGACAGGGATAGAGTTTGCGTTTGAAAAGGTCAACAAAAGGGAATGAACAGAAAATTCACGAGGAACCCCTTCTACGATTAAAATTAAAGAAAAAAAGGGAACCAAACTAAATCGCCGCCTGTAATCAAACAAGTGAGAAGGATGTTTTTTTTCTGTTTTCTTTTTATAATATTGTGTACATATTTGTCTGTATATTAACATGGCTATATGGGTAGTTTGTGCATATCTCAACTAATATATATTTTTATATATTATTTATTGATGTGCAGTTATTTTTAAGAATCAGATTGTAAGGAAGAACCCATTAAAATAAAATTTATTAACAAGCACATACTTTAATCATCTAGTAGGTGATCCAGTGGTAAGAACTTGCGGCTAAGTAGCTTGCTTTCCATGTTGTTTCAAGTTTGAGCCATGTGGTTGTTAATATGATGGTCACTAGAGGCTTACATGGTCGTTAATTTCAGAACCCGTGAGATTAATCAAAATGCACGCAAGCTGCCCAAACATCCACATTAATAAAAAAAAATATAATATTAAAAAAAAATGTTTGCCAAAGGATAGTTTTTTTTTTTAATTTAATATTTGGGCTATTTCTTGGAGGCTATAAAATATAGATGGCAACAAGTCGAGTGCTAATAGTGCTCCCCTCTTCTCAAATGCTAATTTGTTGATACGCTGTTTTCATTAGTTGTTTCAACTCCTGTCAAGCATTAAGATAACGTTTACTTATTATCTCATAACAGATAAAAAAATAAAAATAAAAATATATTTAGTTAAAAAAAAACGAACAAAAATAAAAATATTTTTAAAAATATTTTATATTTAATCTTTATTGTTTTTAATGTCTCAATTTTTTTTAATCTCAAAATAGTAACCAAACTATGCTAAAATAACACATCTACTATTAATGAAACGAGTACAGTAATTAAAAGTTGGAATAAGTAAAGCATTATCTAATCGGCTGGCTAAGGAAATTAAATGGCCGTAAGCCTAGCTGATAGCTCAACAATAACCACCTCTATGCGTGCACAAAACGATATGGATAGGCTTGTATTAGGGATAGTAGCATAAAGTTTAACATTTCTTTAAATGGTTTTTTTTTTAATATTTGAACTGAAAAACTGCATCAATATTCGAGTGCGAGAGATTTTACATTGAGAAGTTCGGGACCAAACTACTTCGGCAAGGAGAATCTCTGCACTGAATCATGGAAAGGAAACAGACAACCATGCAAAGATATGGTAAAAGAACAGTGATCAAATTGGTGAAAAAAAAAGAAGAAAAAAACAGCCAGAGAACAAGATAAGGAAGAGGGGCAGGAAAACCCATGTGCCTCTGAGTTTCATGTAATGTAAAATGTCTAACCTGATTTTTATGGGACAAGCATTTTCATGAAATGAATATCACGTGGGGTCAAAAAGACATGAATAATCAATACATGAATTAAGTCACAGGGAGATGTGGCTTCGTGGATGTGACTGTGCACTGGTGCATTTGTCTGCTGAGATGGTGATGATACCTCTGATCCTAGGGTTTATAAATGTTGCTTCAAGTCTTTACAAATAGTTTGTTAGTGGTTAATTAATTAGCAGTAGGGCGCCACCAAGTTGCTCATGTTTCTTAACATTACACAGACATTTTGTTAATCAGGAAACAACAAACAAGATCGTGGAGGGTATCTTTAAAACCTGACAAGATCGTGCAGGTATTAAATAGTACCATTCACTGCTCTGATCCCATCTGTGATTCTATCTATCTGCTTCGAATCCCCTTCCATACCTATAGAAAACGGCCCAAGTTGTTTTCCTCTCCCAATTGAACTTATACAAGGCCATTTTGTGCAGATGAAAATGACCCATCTCAAAGAAACTAGTCCAACATCCATCCTGGTTTGCCCTAGGACTAGCCTAGCTTTACAGTTGAACCTTGTGGGCTGTCAAACCTATAGTCCATTGTTTCATCCGAATTTCGGCCCTGTGAGCCTCTGAGTGTTGAATGTAGTTAAAATTTAGAACAGTAGAATACCGTCCATTGCTCTCCCCACTCTCTGCCATTAATGTCTTCATTTTCTCTACCCTCATATCTGCTTTGCAGCAGCCGCAATTTTGAATTAGCTTTCATTTATCTTACTGGTGACTTGGTTTTGTATTTTGTGTTGAATCAGTAGGTACCCTAGCGCAAAAGAGTAGCTGTTCTTGCAGATTTTGATCTAATTCTGCATGCAAGTAAATGTGGGATCCAGGGGCTTAGTTTTAACCTTCTACTGCATTTGTTATGAATTACTGTGGACATGTATCACGATGCTAAATATCTCACTCATTTCATCAAGCGGAGGATGCCAGCCTCTGCATCATAGCAATCGGGGAGCATGCTCTATTAACTACCTCTGCATCATCCACAATTTTACTTCAACCATTCAAACTTACTAAAGAACAGACTAAGAGAGAAGCAAAAAATAGAAAAAAGCAAAGGAAAGTTGGTGTGGATGAAACAAGATGACAGAGATTGAAATCAGATAAAAGCACTAACTTTTTGAAGGGGAGACTAAAAGAGATGTGAAGGAAGGTACAAAACAAGCATGCATGTACCATTTTCACAACCATCACAGATTCACAATGTGGAAATCACAGAATGGAGTAGTTAAATGTTGCAATAAAGCATGTACGTAAATAGAATGACCGTCCCTGGCGTGTCTAGCGACCACTTCAAAATCCAAAACGGAGAGTTCTTTGTGGCAATTGTTTAAGGTCTTAAGCATAGATCAAGTTCCACACTAGCAGAAAAATTCCACAAATGTATAGAACACTAATCAAAATAGATATTTTCAATAGCAAAACAAGCAGAAACCGAATCAAGCTATAGCTATTTCAGCCAATGGAAGATGACTATTTCTACCAAGAGGAGTAAACTAATAAAAACTTTTCCACATCTTTGCGCCATCATTAAGAGAGAACAGGAAAGTAATATTTGCAATCTAATTCATCATACAATCTATTCAGATAATCAAAACAAAAGATTGTAATAGTCCTTTTTGGCTGAAGTTGTATTAAGTGCAACACGTATATACAACTCTGTGTGGCACTCAACATTCTAAGTCCTATATCCTTATTAGTATAAACAATCATTATTCCCAACTTCAACATATCTTGATGCAGTAAGATCAAAAGAGCTGAAGAGCTTACAGATATTGTCTTTCCCTCTAGTTATTGAGCTTGAGAGGCAGATGGCACGAAGGCTTCCACCATGTCCATTGCATGCCCTTCAGCATTTTCCGTATTATTTGTGTTAGCTTGACAAGTTACTATTGTAGGGGTATGGAAGCATGGTAAATCTGCCTGACACTGTAGATTCATTAGCCCACCAGTGGACTGTGCTCCACAATCACCTTCCTTCAAAACAGTGGTGGTGTTGCAATGGTTTTGGAATGGAAAAACACCCAACTCAGTGTCAATCTTTCCCCTCAGGTCCACCAGAATGCTTCTTAGCCTCGAAACCTCGGCTTCAAGAATTGCCTGCCGTTGTATTTTCCTCACCAGCTGCTGGTTCAACAAATGCAATTTCTTTACTTCCTCTTCTAAGTAAGCCGTATGTGCCTTCTTCTTTTCCCTATACTTTCGAACTGCTTCCCTATTTCCTGCTGGCCTTTTTCTTGAATGCTCTCTATTGTCTGGGTTATCATCTTCTTCAGAAGCAATGACTTGGGTGTGTGTGTGGTAGCATGTATGTGTATGGATTGCATCGGGGCCATGAGGGTTGCAAGTGTGAGTGTGAGTACATGTTCTCGTATTCTTCAATAATTCATCAAGAAGTGAATCCACAGACCCAGAACACTGCAAACTTCCAGAAGTACCGGGATCCGGTAACAAAACATGATCCGAAAGCTCTACCTCCCCATCATCCATTCTATAATCTTTCATTCATTCCTCCAAACAACATGTACTTTCAGTCAGGCACCTCAAAAAATAGGAAATCAGCAAGACCAAAATATCCAACTTTTCTTTGATCAATCACCTCTACTGCTCTAACAAAGCAATAAACCTAACGCAAAATCGAACAACTTAAGCTTATAATAAACTAAAATCACCAACTTGTAACATAAAAGCGGGATTGCAATTTGCATGATTACTACCACCTTAAGAATATATGCAAAGGCAGAGTCCCTACACAGAACATAACATTATAGCTTTCCACAACCTAAATTGTCATAGTCACCAAAAAATTGAACAACCCTTTTAACATTCAAACCAATACGCAGAATCAAACCCCAAACTCAGTAAAAAACTTTGGAGGGTGAATTCAACCCAACAAAAAAAGTAGCTTTCTTTCACCAATTTAAAGAAAACCCAGATGGAGATTCTTTACAAGAATATAAAATAAAGCATAAAGAAAAGATATTGACATTGAAATCATTCAACAACAGAAGAGAATCCAATAATCTTAAGCTTCAAATGGACAAGTGGTAGCACATAAAGAACATGATTTTACAGTGCAAGAATATCAATAAAAGCAAGAAACTGTGTTAGAGAGAGATGGAGAGTTATTACCTGATCTAAGTGAAGATTCCGAGGGAAACAAGAAGCATTTCTCATGTTCTTCTCCATGCTTCCATTTTGTTTGTCAACTTGTGTAGAATTTGTCTAACGGCAAATAGTTTTTCCCACTTTGTCCATTCATTGGTTGATTGACAACTGCCCTGTTATCTTGTGGACACAAATTGAGCTGCACAAACATAAAGAATTGAGAAATGTAATGAATTTCAAAGAATGTTGAGGTTGATGGATAGTTTGGTGTCATTTTCGTTGTAACAACAATTTTCGATTAATTTTTTCCATACCCAAAGTCAATGCTCCTTACTTAATATTTTAGAGAGCTACATTATATATTCAGCAATTTGTGATTCTTGCATGTATTCCCATTTTTCCTCGAGTTATTAAAATAAATAAATGTGAATAAGAAATATTTCATAAATACATCAACAATTTAGATATTTTATTATTCTACTGTAATTTAGATATTTTTGTTATTCTACTATAATGAATGTTTTTAAATAATTAACGTATTAAGAGAAATTAAATTCTTTATAATTTTAAAGACACATTCAAAGTGTTTGTTTGGTAATTGTATTCAAACTATTTTTTAAAATATTTTATTTTAAAAAATATCAAATTGATTTTTTAAATGTTTTTTGATGATTTTAATGTTGCTGATTTTAAAAATAAAAAATTATAAAAAAACATAAACATCAACACGAATTTTGAAATTTAATTAAGAAAAGACTTTGTCTCTGTTAAAAAATAATCCAAAAAACTATATATATATATATATATATATATCCCAATTTTATCTGGAAAGAAAGAAAAATTGCCAATCCAGTTAAAAAAGGTTATCTGAGTATGTGAGTATTTTTTTTTATATGTAAAAAGAAGCTAATCATAGCTTTAATTTGGTGTTGTTATCGGAGATTATTTTCCTTATATTCACTTAACTTTTATTTTCATCTCAATCTGATATTTCATAGCAGCTTAGTTAACAAGATTTATTAGCAAATATCCTAAATTTTATCGGAGAATTTTTGTTAAGTTTAATTACAATAAATCTCTTGGGATTTGGTGTTATTTCAATCAATTCCTAAACTTTATAGTATTTAAGGCCTGGATAGTGGGAGTCGATCATCTCTTTGTTGATTGCAAATCATGTAATATTGTCTTCATATCTTCAAAATTTTGAAGACTAAAGTGTGTGCATGTATGATGTATGGATATGGTGAAGCAAAAGAATTCCCTCCGTGATGGTAGGAAGCTTTCATTAAGTATAAGAAATGGTACAAAAAGCAGTTCCTACTGCAGAATTCATCAAGGATAACTTCTCTTCAACCTTTATTTTAGAACAAAAACACTTTTCATAAAAGAAATCCCAAAGACTCTCACAAAAAAACCAATCAAATCATGAGTTACTCTCGTTACAAGTTGGAAGAATGAATTAATCAATAAGAAAACACACACAAGCTTAGTATCTTTCGGGTGGTGAAGAAGGTGAAATATGGAACATAGTCACATGAATGGGATGGAAGGTATTTTTAGTAAAGAGGAGGGGGAGGAGATGGTGATGGTGGTGGTGATGACTTGTAATAGTATGTGTTAGAGAATAATATAAATCATATCCTAGGACCTCACCTGTTGTAACCCAATTTTGGATCCACCAAGGTTTTCTCGAATGTTATTTTATTTCTATTATTATTTATAAAAATCCAAAAAAATTAAGAAAAAGTTTAAAAATTCAAAAATATACTTTTCTCAAGTCAACCGCATCTTTCCATCAAAACCGAGTCCACCGGGTCAATACGGGTCAAACCATGTCGACCAGGGTAAAAAATAAGTTTCGGGCCGTTTCGGGTCAAAACCGTCATTTTTGACCAAAACCGAGTCCACCGGGTCAATACGGGTCAAACCATGTCGACCACGGTAAAAAATGAGTTTCGGGCCGTTTCGGGCCGTTTCGGGTCAAAATCGTCATTTTTGACCAAAACCGAGTCCACCGGGTCAATACGGGTCAAACCATGTCGACCACGGTAAAAAATGAGTTTCGGGTCGTTTCGGGTCAAAACCGCCATTTTTGACCAAAACCGAGTCCACCGGGTCAATACGGGTCAAACTATGTCGACCGGGGTAAAAAATGAGTTTCGGGTCATTTTGGGTCAAAACTATTATTTTCGGTCATTAAAATTAATTTTTAGCGGTTGAAATGAGGTTTTTCTAATACTGATTTGAGTTTTTAATTTTATCTATATAAATATATATATTATTATATATAATAAAACAAAATTAATAATATAAATTTGTTATATTAGGCGGGGCAGTTACACTAATTGTAGGCGGAGTAGTTGGCATATACAATTTTTCTTAAAGCAGATGCGTGTTGTCCCCTGTCATTGGCTATAAATAGCCAGTGACAGTACGCTAGAGGAGGAAAGGGGGAAAAGAAAAAAAAGAGAAAGAAAAAAATATTACTGTTATATTTTTTTTAGTTTTTCTTCACGAGAGTAGGATATTGTTTTTAAAAAATAACAATTTCAAAAATACCAAATATATCCCGACATATCTCAGCCGTTGAAATATTCCAAGATTTGATCTCGTTGCGCCACGTCAGCCGGTGCACCGAGATTTCTGTGCACCGCGACACACCAGATCAACGCTCTACTCATCCAGACCGTTCGTTCAATCTGCTAATCTAGCCAATCACAACCATCCGATCATTTCATCCGAGATCCAACGGCGTACAGTGTTCAGCGGTACCGGTGTACCATACACGCGTTCACACTGTAGCGTAATCTCGGAGCCTCTCTCTCCTCTCGCCGGCGACGTTCTCTCTCTCATCCGATCTCCACTTTCCGGCCACCTCTTGCCTCCGCACCACCACAGAAAGGTTTATCCCCTGCTGTCAAGAAAAACCCCGGTGGTTTTCATCGTTTTATCCGCCTCATCTGGCCGGAAAAAGGCCGCGATTGTCGGCGGCCACCGAAGCTTCAAGTCGTCGATTCTCCTTCGTCAGACATCAACGACCGACGATACCACCGCCATCAGAATCCTCGTCCTCAGATCTACCAGGATCGACCGTCGTTTGGACAGAAATCTCGCCGGGAAATTTCGCCGCCGCCAACAGTAGCCGCGCGTGAGTCACACGCGCCGCCAGTGGCATTTTCGTAATTTTCGGAGAATTTCGAGGGTATTTCAGTCTTTTACCTATACAGTGATACTCAGGTAAATTTTTTGAGATTTCTAACATTTTTTTATTTTGTGTATAAATTTTCTTGCATGTAAAAAACAATAAAACAAAAAATATAAAGAACAACGTGGTTCCCGCACCCATTTTATCATATTATTGTTCGTGGATCCAAAGCCCAATTCTCGAATATGGTTATATCAATTTCTCAATAATATCAAAATAAAATTTATTTTTATAAACGAATATTATTTTTCGACACGTCTCTTTTTTTAAAAGGACCGATGTCAAAAAATGTAAATATCACAAATATGGATTATTTCAATTTTTTTTCTTTTGGTAATCCAGACGTAATTCTCCTTTTTAGGGTTAAAACGTCATATTTTAGACAAGTTTCCTAATTTTTAGGGACTGATGTCATTTTTAACGCGTCTCCTATTTTTAGGGACCGACGTTAATCATTTTAAAAAAGGCAAATTGCCAATATCTATTATTTCTTTTGGTAACCCAGACGTAACTCTCCTTTTTAGGGATAAACGTCAGTATTTTAGACAAGTCTCCTAATTTTTAGGGACTGATGTCATTTTAACGTGTCTCCTATTTTTAGGGACCGACGTTAATCATTTTAAAATAATTACCAATAAGCCCAAAATATAATAGCATTTGAATCAAATAAAAAACACACAAGTAAGGGTAACCTTTCTTTTGAAAGGATGTTTTAAGGGTGGTGTCTACCTTCCCTTAATCATAACCAACCCTGTACCCGAATCTCTGGGATCAGTGTCTAATTTAGGATTTCTAGTTCCCTCAAATTACTAGATGGCGACTCCAATAAAATCTTTGTTTCCCTAAAAAAAAAAAAACCCTTTTTGTTAAAATAAACAAAAAAAGCGGGAGCCGTCGCCCGACGTCGTGTATCGACATCACCTAATAGCTTAAGCTATTGGGTTGAGATGGTTCTTTGACATGGTATCAGAGCCTTGATGACCAAGTGGTCTCGAGTTCGAATCTCACCATTCCTATTTATTTGATAAAAATTAAGCATAAAGGTAATGTGGGCCTATGCAAGTTTCAAGCCCAAAGGGCTTTCACTTGAGGGGGTGTGTTAGAGAATAATATAAATCATATCTTAGGACCTCACCTAACAGCTTAAGCTATTGGGTTGAGATGGTTCTTTGACAGTATGAAGGTGGTGGTTATGAGGATGGTAGAGGTGGTGAATTTTAATAGTATGGTGGAGGAGGAGAAGGAGAAGGAGGAGGTGACTTATAGTAGTATGAAGGTGGTGGTGACGACAATGGTGGAGGAGATGACTTGTAGTAGTATGGGGGAGGAGGTGACGACGAAGGAGGTGGTGGTGACTTGTAGTAGTATGGAGGTGGAGGTGACGAAGATGGAGGAGGTGGTGACTTGTAGTAGTATGAAGGTGGTGGTGATGAAGATGGTGGAGGCGGTGATTTGTAGTAGTATGATGGAGAAGGAGATGAAGAATGAGGAGGTGGTGACTTGTAGTAATAATGTGATGCTTGATAATGCTTTGATGGTGGTGGAGGTGATTTGTAATAATAAGATGAATGTTTTATATATTTTGGTGGAGGTGGTGACTTGTAATAATACGGTGAATGCACTATATGTTTAGGTGGTGGTGGTGACTTGTAATAATAATGAGGTGTTGAAGAATATTTTGGTGGTGTGGGTGACTTGTAATAGTATTTAGGAATATGTTTTGATTTCTTTGATGGTGGTGGTGGTGATTTATAGAAATAAGGTGGATGTTTTAAATATTTTGATGGAGATGGTGACTTGTAATAATATAGTGGATGAACTATTTGTTTTGATGGAGATAGAGGTGACTTGTAATAGTATGATGGAGATTTTACATACTTTGGAAGGTGAGATTTGTAATGGCGTGGAAGATGCTCAACATGTTTTGGAATTAATGGTAACTTGTTCGATGGGTGTTTGTAGATGAGTTGAGGGTGGTGAAGTGGTGGCGGCGAAGCACTGATGTAAGGCTTGTAAGCGACTACAGTAGTGGCTATGACGCAAAATGCCACTGCATAGACTAACTGCGTAGGCCAATATCCTAGCCGTCCCCAGGTTCCCATCTCTAGCTAATGAAAGTTGAAAGCCAGAAATTAAGTTTTTAGAAGTGTGTTCTGTGACTTGCAGCTGCTATGTCTCTTTATATAGTGATCTTTCCTACAGTTAGGCACATTTATATGTCAACCATTAAATAGTGGGCTTCCAATCAGAAACTAAGATGAGAGTTAATATGTTGGCCATGATGAAGTCAAGCATCCTGGTGAGCATTGGTGTATTCAATCATGCATGGCTGTTTGTAATTGCTTCTCCACTCACGGCCCCAAGTTTGCTCTTAGGTATTAACCATATAAATATAAATAGTAATGTCTTCGTTTAAGTTTTATTGTCCACCACCACCAAGCCATTAGGAGGAAGAGAATATATATATATACATGTATATATATACATATATATATATATACATGTATATATATACATATATATATATATATATAGAGAGAGAGAGAGAGAGAGAGAGAGGGGGGGGGGGTAGTGGCCTCCCAATCAGGACTTATGACAATAGATATAATTGTGTAGGATATGATTAAGTCGAGAACCGTACAACCTCCAAGTACTCGTGCAGTCGATCATGGTGGATTTTTTTTTTCCTGTCGATCAAAGGAGATAAATATTATATGATTGTTCGGAAAGCAAGATGCTTTATCTGTGATGGCTTTATCCGCTTCCCAAAGGTTGCTCTCCGAATAAGCAGATACGAAGAAATTGAAATTTATCTAATAATTTTGAGTTTTAAAGTTGTAATGTCTTGATGGAAACTAAAGAAATAAAAGATAGATTCAGTAAAGTTTCTGTGTTTGATATTTTTTTAGTGCGTAAATGAATATTCAATAAATTCTTGACTAAATGATTTTATTTGCCGAAAAAACAACCAATAAAGATAATTCTAATTTTATTTAATAAAATGAAATTAGAATTCAGATCTTTATCAGAACTTAGAACTTCTCAAATCGGTTGAGTTGCTGTTTCAAGGCTGTTCTTGCCACATATAAAGCCTCTTAAATTATAGGAAACTTAATCTCTTTTCCTGTCCAGTTGCCACAAGAGAGCTGCCTCTGATTGGCGACTTATAGCTGCAAAGACTCCTCGAACCAGCCTAGTTTCGGGAAATTCTGATGCTGCCAATTCTCGGCTGATGTTTCCTTTGCTGCTGATTTTGGTTCTCATCATGTTCCCTCGACACCTAATCCTACGTGAATCTTCACTGCTTGAGACTAGCTGCATCAAGACATGCTACGTGAGAGTAGTGGCGGAGCCAAAAAAAATATTTATAATGAAGGGATAAATTACCAACAAATACTTGATATTATATATTATATAAATATGTGTTATATATAAAAAAATTAATTTAAAATGCATGTACTAACTTATGTTAAGAAAAATTAATTTAAAAATATTTTTAAAATAAAAAAACTTATATTATAATTATTTTTTTCGAGTTTTTATATTTTAAAACTGTTTCATAATGACTTCATTCTTAATTTCATTAAAGATATTCTTTCTCAATATATACAATTAAACTTTCATTCATCTATTTCTAAATCTTCCAGGGACTAGTGAAATTATTGGCAACAATTCTTTATTAACTTGTTGTTTTATATAAGTGGGTTAAATATAAATATTAATATATATTTTTTTAATTTTTTTTATTGTGTCTCTAATTTTTTGAGTTGTTTAGTACTTCATTTTTAATCACTAGTAAGTTGATCACCATCATTTTTCATATGAAATTCATAATAAAATTCATATTAATTCATCAAAACTCATTTCAATTCATATTCATATGCATATAATATTATCCATACACATATTAATTTAACAAATCTATAAATTATCATAAACTCTAACATTTTTAATAACTAATTATTAAAGAATAAAATTAAAATTAAACAGTGAAAAAAATAGAAAAAAATAAAGAAAACTCACTTAAAACATAAAGTATAAAAGGTTACTTACTTATTTAATTAATAGTTTAGAACTTGAAGAGAAATTTTATAGAACGAAGAGAGACAGGAATAATAATTAAAAAAAAAAGTTTGGATCAATTAGTAATTAATAAAAAAAATTGAAACTTATTAAATTATTATATTAAAATTCTAATATAAAAAATATTAAAAAAAAAGATTGAGGGGGCAATTGCCCCCTTAATCTCCATTGTGGCTCCGCCACTGCGTGAGAGCCCCCACCTGATTGTTTTTTTTTTCTTTTTGAGAGAATTCCTACATTATTCGACCTATATTATATCTCTAGTTATAAGTAAAAGTACATGGCCTGTCTTATATTTCTTAAGAATATCCTCGTTACCTTATCTTTTGTTTGTAGCCAGCTAATTAAACTATATTAAACACATGTTTTTCAGTCATAACATACGTAATCAAGCAATCTTTGACCAAAATGGGTATACAAAGTCAATTACGTTGTACCTAATTAATAGTAATTCCTACTGCACTGAAACTTAGTTTTGGTATTGTCTTCAAATTAAAGTAAAAGTTGTTCAATGCATCATCCCGTTTGAACATGATCATTACGCTTTTATAATTGCTAAAATATTAGCAATGAGAAGAAGGGAAAATAAAAGAGAAGACAAGTAGACTAGAATCAAGCAGTTTAAAGAGGATGAATATATCCTGGTAAAAGAAGGGTATTCACCTTATTTGTTTTTGAGTTAACAAATTATATTAGTTATATAATATAATTTGTAAATCCATTCTAATTATAGCTTTGTTTAATTTTGAATTACCTGCTTTACACTATTAGAAAACTAGTAAATACAAATGAAAACGACGACGAAACTTTTCCATTAGTATATTGAGATGACCTTTATCGACAGAATTTTCATCCTCGAATCCATCAGTAAACACCAAGAGAAAAATTCTCTCGGTATCTATACCGAGGGAATTGCAGTGGGAAAATAAAGAATAAAAAAAGCCAAACAGTAAGATGACGTGTAACTTGTACATACAACATTATCGATTTAGTTAACCTGACGGTAAAGTATGTCTGTAAATATACCAATGGTAAAATTCTCTCGGTATATACCGAGGAAATTACAGAGAGTATTACAACAAGATTCAAAAAAGGTAAATCATATGGACGTGGTATTTGTACCAAAAAAATGACCGACAAAATTATTTTATCAGTAAATCCATCGATAATATTTAATTTATGACCTAGTGATCGAACCCCCTCCCCCCTCCCCCATTTCTTCTTCTTTCTTCTGCATTTTTTTTTTGCAACAAACACCCACCCCTCCCCCTCAATTTTAACACAATTCAACCTCCCATAATAAATCTGACCACCACAACACTTAGTTTGTCAGCATCTGTGTTCTAATGCAAATTTTATTAAGGATTCACCATTTTAATAAGTAAGCAAATCTATCTTTTTTTTTATTTGAACTCAATTTTAAAATGTTTTTTTTTTTGCATATTTTTGTAGTATATGTATTTTGTTTGGGTGTTTACTTATTTTATAGTTTTTTTCTCATAGAAATTTGTTGTATGAATTTATGATTTGTACATGTTAGAGGTTTGTTTTAGATTTTGTAAAATTATATTTGATAGTAAATTGATGAAATTTATGTCAAATTTCTGACTTAGGGGTTTTGTGATGAAATAAATAATGACTTATTTAATGGGTCCGTTTTGTATTTTGTCAATTTTATTGCCGAGTTGAAATTTTCGGTAAATGTGTAGAAATTTGAATTTATATAGATAATCGATAATGAATTATTGTAATGAGATTCAGAGTTTTATTAATTATACACTATCTAATTCGAGAAATATTAGTGGAGGCGGTATGAGATGTCTATATAAAAGGTGTAAAAATAAAAAGTTTCTCGATCCAGAGATTGTAATGATGCATCTTCTATAAAAAGATTTTATGGAGAAATATATTTGTTGGAATGCACATGAAGAACAATATGTTCTTCACGATATCATAGTAGAAAGGATGGTTGGGTCAACTTCTAGTTTTAGCAATGTGTATGGAGTTGTAGATGACAATAGTAATCTTTATAGAATATGGTTAAAGATGTGATAGGAATGAATCAGGATCATGCTGGTCAATGTCCAATCATAGATGAAGAACCTAATACAGATGCGACCAGGTTTTTTGATATTTCGAAAGATTCTAACGAATCATTATGGGATGGTTGCACAAATCACAGTAAATTATTGGTCATTGTATATGTGTTTACCATCAAGTTAGATCAAGGGTTGAGTGAGGCCAGTTATGACAATATTGTCGAATGAGCGAGAAACATTTTACTTGAAGGTAATGGGTTGATAGAGAATTCTATGCTGTTAAGTCCATGATGAAACTCTTTGGTCTAGGATATCAGAAAATTGACATGTGTCCAAACTTTTGCATGTTGTACTACCTTGAAAATGCATAGTTGACTGAGTGCAGAACATATGGGCATTCTCGTTATAAACCCAGAATGGCAAGGGAAGGACTCTTGTCGCACACAAAAAACTTAGATACTTCCGAATCACACCTAGATTGTAAATGTTATTCATGTCACCGAATATTATTGAGCATATGACATGACAATATTCACATGATACAGTTAATGGAGTGATATGCACCCTTTCGATGGTGAAGCCTGGAAATATTTTAATAGTGTGCATCCTCAGTTTTCAATGGAATCAAGGAATGTGCATCTTGGGTTATGTAAAAATGGATTCAATCCATTCAGGTAATTTGCTGCTCCTTACTCTTGTTGGCCAATAATATATTCACATGATACAGTTAATGGAGTGATATGCACCCTTTCGATGGTGAAGCCTGGAAATATTTTAATAGTGTGCATCCTCAGTTTTCAATGGAATCAAGGAATGTGCATCTTGGGTTATGTAAAAATGGATTCAATCCATTCAGGTAATTTGCTGCTCCTTACTCTTGTTGGCCAATAATACATTCACATGATACAGTTAATGGAGTGATATGCACCCTTTCGATGGTGAAGCCTGGAAATATTTTAATAGTGTGCATCCTCAGTTTTTAATGGAATCAAGGAATGTGCATCTTGGGTTATGTAAAAATGGATTCAATCCATTCAGGTAATTTGCTGCTCCTTACTCTTGTTAGCCAATAATACATTCACATGATACAGTTAATGGAGTGATATGCACCCTTTTGATGGTGAAGCCTGGAAATATTTTAATAGTGTGCATCCTCAGTTTTCAATGGAATCAAGGAATGTGCATCTTGGGTTATGTAAAAATGGATTCAATCCATTCAGGTAATTTGTTGCTCCTTACTCTTGTTGGCCAATAATATTCACATTCTACAACTTGCCACAATTAAGGGATGTGTAAGTGAACAGAGTTCATGTTTTTCCTATGGTTATACTCGGTTCTAATAGTTCAGGTTAGAATATAGATTTTTGTCTTTGATCGTTGATTGATGAGTTTAAGCAGTAATGGTCATCTGAGACTTTGACTTATGATGTATCGAGAAAACATAATTTTTTGATGAAAATAGCTTTGATGTGAATTATCAATGATTTTCCTACTTATGGAATGGTTTCTAGTTGGAGCACGTATGTAAAATTAGCATGTCCATATTATATGAAAAATAATAAGCTGTTCATGCGAATAAATGATGGTAAAACATCTTTTTTTAACTGTTTCTTGCTAACGAGTCATAAGTATAGAAAGAACAGAAAAGACTTTTTAGTTAGTAGAGTTGAAAGGGATGTTGCACCATCGTTTTTTTTGGGTGAAGAATTGTCTGACATGGTGTCGCATCCTCGCGACGGAGCACGGCAACCCTCGATTAGTTTCGAGGTCTTTTGTTTTGTGTAAAGGAGTCGCCACCTAGTATTATGATCACTAGAAAACCTAACTGGTCTTTCAGAGATTTTAAGGCAAGGGATTGGTTGCATAAAGGGAAGGTATTAGCACCCCTAGTACGCCCTACCTAAGGTAAGCTGCTTGGTGTTTGGTTTGTCTAATAATTACTATAGTGTTGGTGTTTTCTAATCCCATCAGTTTTTTTAGGTTTGATTCAAACTAAATTTATTAAGATAGAAATCCAAGGAAGTTTCATGTGCTTTAAAAGCTTATTTTCTCCTTAGTTTTTCAAGAGTTTGCGACTCGTAAATCGCAAGGAGGAGGGACAAAAATTTAGAAACCTAGGGTGCTTTAAAAACCTATTTTTTTGTCTTAGTGTTTTATACTCTCACGACTTGTAAACCGTGGAGAAAAAAAAATTAAAATGTCCTCGATTATAATCAAGGCTTCTTTCAAGGATGTGTGCGGATTTATTATTCCTAGAAAATTATTTTGGATATTTACCACTGCGGGTTTCTTTATCCAAATATTAACAGTGAATAATAACAAATTATTCCCAATAATATTTCGGATATTCGTCCTTTAAGGATTTCTTTATCCAAACATTAGCGGTGAATAATAGATGAATTCCTCCCAAAATAAGATTTTTATATTTTTTGGAATATTGGCCAATACCCTTTGGAGTTTTACAAACATGTTGTAAAATCCAGAAATGCAAGAAAATAATTTTTGTTGTGTTTAAGAAATCCATGCGAAAATATATTTTTCAAGACTTCCAATATTTTTTGTATAAAAAAAAAGCGTTCAAAACATGTTAGGGTATTGGCCGTATGCAACATACAAGAAAAATTTTATTTTATTTTATCGAAACACAAACATCACAATTGCATAATAATCATAATAAAAGCTAACCAGCTGTCACATATATTATTTTTTTGTTACTAAGATTTATAATAAGCTTAAAGAAAACTAAAAAAATTCAAAGCCAACTCACCCCACGCAGACAGCAAGGAAAAAATAAAACTGGGAGCAATCACTAAGAAAAACAAAACAATGGCCGGTTGATTTCTTATCCAGCAGGTGTAAGGAAAACAAAAGGCAAGTCCCTAAATGAAGACAAACCCTTTTTACATGGACAGTAGCTAAACTCAAACATCATGGAAGAAAATGGACAAGCGCTGGTTTTGTCTAAACAGAAATCAATTATTCAGAGGAAAAAAAGTTTTACAACCAAATAACCAACGAATGCCTAGTATAAAAAAAAAATAACAAAGGAGGAGAGATTGGGGTTTATACCTGCAGATCCTGTTTGCAGCAAATAATAACCAAAGATCGAAAGACAGCTCATGTGTGCCTCCTTAGCTACTGGTAAATGACAGACGAAGCAAAGACGTTGAAGCTGTGCTGATGAATGGAACGTTCTTCGTTCTACTTCTCTTGCCTTTACTGGTTTCCCTGTCGCTTGCCTCTCCTTTGTCCTCTCGTTCCCCTGTTATCTACGGTTTTTTAAACTCCCTCCCTTTCTTGTGTTTTGCTTCTTTCTTTTGCTGTTTTTTTTTCTGCTCTTTTCTCCCCGGTTTTCTCTTCTTTTTATGCTCTTTTTTTCTTTTTCCTCTTTCTCCTCTTTAGGTCAGCAGCCGAGGCTTCTATATAGCCTATACACGGCTTTATTTAGGAAACAAATATTACATTAACTCTAGGATGTATTCTCGGGTGAGCAGAAATAGGAAACCAGAATGTTTGATTCTGATTTTGTCATCAGCAGTGATTTCTTTCCTAGTTAGAGGATGGTGTGGCTCTTTTCTTTCCTTCCATAGGGCTAGCTGCTCCCTTTGAAATGAGGCAACAAAAACGTGGTCTTCAGCTCCAAAAATCAGGCGTGATGAGAAAGGAAAACAACAGAGAAAAAAAAGGAAAGAAATCAGATGGAGGGTGCAGCTGCAAAGTCCTATTTTTCTTATTCGGTGTGGTAAAAATCCTGTCATTTATGATGATCCAGCCCCCCTCTCCAGCTTTCAATGTCCTTCTTCAATTCAATCCCTCAATTTAGCACATTTCGATTCAGTCCTTGGTCCCAAAAAAATCCTTCAAATCAGTCCCGCGAACTTGGGCTATATCCTTCCCGCGACAGAATTTTCTGCCCTCACGTTAGATATTCAAATGGGAATATCTTAAGCTTATGATATCGAAATCAAGTGATTCAAAAGCCTAAATTCATCTACGTGTCTAGGACTAAAACTTTGATGAAGAAGTCGAAGTGAGATAAAATTTTTTTACAGAACAGAATCTAGCAGTAATCTAGTTGGTCAAAAGGGATCTCCGGGTCTAACTCAAAAACTGACGAATGCTGATAATCCTGATATGACTGAGAGTATGAACTAAGAACAAAAATCACAAAAACTAGGCCAAAAATAGAGTTTCTTTAGTGCAGACTCGGGTCAATATCCTTCTCGCGGCAGAATTCTCTGCCTTCACATTAGATATTCAAACGAGAACATCTTGAGCCTCTGATATCGAAATCAAGTGATTCAAAAGCTCAAATTCATCTACACGTCTAGGAATACAACTTTGATGAAGGAGTCGAAGTGAGATACAATCTTTTTACAGAATAGAAACTGGTAGTAATCTAGTTGGTCAAAAAGGTTCTTGATCTAACAATACTGAGCATCTAAATCTGACTGAGAATCTGCTCTAAGAACAATGATCCCTAGGACCTAATGAAGGTGTACATCAATTTTTCAACATGTAATGAGTGACAGAATATACCTAGGATGGTCAGATATCGTACGAAACAGGGTCAGAATCAGAGCCTAAGTTGGAACAAAAAATTGCGACAGCAGCATAACTATTTTTTTGGTGCAAATTCTGAGGGATTTATTCAACCTTAAAGACCAGATAAAAAAGAATGAATTTAGCATTATGAAGACTCCTGATCAACCTAAGAAAACCTGCTGATTTTGGTAGTAAAGGAAAAGGATAAAAAAGAGTAGAAAACAGCTCAAACAAGGTTTCAAAAAACAAAATATTTCTTTCTGTGCTTTTGTCAATCTTCTGGCGAATATGAGCTAAACTCCTACACTCTGTTCAAAAGAGGTATACACCGTCTCCAGCACGTGGGGTCCAAAATTGAGTAACAACACATGGTGTTAGAGTACGATGACATTGTGTTTGATTTTCAATCCGGTAAACAAAAGTTTTCTGGTTTTGGTTTGCCACACAATTGGGTAAAGCGGAGTATTTTCTGGGAGCTTTTTTACTGAAAGTCCAATCTCCTCCTCTATAACCTTGATGTCATGCACATAGAAAATAACATGTTTGAGAATATTTTAATACGGTTATGGACGTGAAGGGAAAAACAAAGGATAACATCAAGACTATAATGAATATAACTTTGTTTTGTCATCATGAAAATATGAAGTTGGTTTATGTTAGGTCACGGGTCACAAATAGCTTGTCTACCATAATAGTTATGCACACTTGTCGATACACGACGTCGGGCGACGGCTCCCGCTTTTTTTTGTTTATTTAACAAAAATAGTTTTTTTCTCAATTGGGGGAAAATAAAGATTTTATTGGAGTCGCCATCTAGTAATTTGAGGGAACTAGAAATCCTAAATTAGACACTGGTCCCAGAGATTCGGGTACGGGGTTAGTTATGATTAAGGGAAGGTAGACACCACCCTTAAAACATCCTTTCAATAGAAAGGTTACCCTTACTTGTGTGTTTTCTATTTGATTCAAATGCGATTATATTTTGGGCTTATTTGTAAATTTTTTAATGATTAATGTCGGTCCCTAAAAATAGGAGACACATTAAAAATGACATCAGTCCCTAAAAATTAGGAGACTCGTCTAAAATATTGACGTTTGTCCCTAAAAAGGAGAATTACGTCTGGGTTACCAAAAGAAATAATGGATATAATCCATTATATTTTGGGTTTATTGGTAACTTGTTTTTTTAAAAATGGTTAACGTCGGTCCCTAAAAATAGGAGACGCGTTAAAAATGACATCAGTCCCTAAAAATTAGGAGACTTGTCGACTTTGGTTTTTTGTATTTTTTTTATAACATGCAAGAAAATTTACAAGCATTTATATATAAAAAAATATCAAAAATACCAGTTGAAACCCAAAAAATTACCTGAGTGTCAATGTATAGGTAAAGGACTGAAATACCCTCGGATTTCTTGAAAAATTATGAAAATGCCACTGGCGACGCGTGTGGCACACGCGCGGTTACTGTGGGCGGCGGCGAGATTTCCCGGCGAGATTTCTGTCCAACCGACGGTCGATCCTGGTAGATCTGAGGACGAGGATTCTGATGGAGGTGGTATCGTCGGTCGTTGATGGCTGACGAAGGAGAATCGACGACTTGAAGCTTCGGTGGCCGCCGACAATCGCGACCCTTTTCCGGCCAAATGAGGCGGCGAAATCAATGAAAACCACAGGGGTTTTTCTTTACATCAGAGGAGAAACCTTTCTGTGGTGGTGCGGAGGCTGGACACGGCCGGAGATGGGAGATCGGGGGAGAGAGAGAGAGTCGCCGGCGAGAGGAGAGAGAGACTCTAAGCTGTGCTATGGTGTGAACGCGCGCATGGTTCACCGGTGCATCTGAAGGCTCTGAACCGTTGGATCGTCGTTGAACTGATCCTGCGGCTGTGATTGGCTGGATCTGCAAGTTGATCGGACGGTCCGGATGAGAGGAGCATTGCTCTGGTGTGTCGCGGTGCACCGAAAGCTCGGACACCGTGTGACGTGGCGCCACCGGATCTAAGGGAGAATTGTTTTAAGGGCTGAGATTGATTTGGGTTTTAATTGGGTGTGGTAAGCTCTATTGTACCCTATTAAATCAACGGTTCAGATCTAAACACTATAGATCTAACAGTTAGGATATATTTGGTATTTTTCAAATTGTTTTTTTTGAAAATCAATATCCTACTCGCATGAAGAAATAGTAAAAAAACGTGAATAGTAAAGATTTTTTTTTCTTCTTTTTCCCTTTTTTTTTTCTTTCCTCCCCCTCGGTCGAACTATCACCGGCTATTTATAGCCAATGACAGGAGACATGCAAATCTTCAAATATTATTTTTTAAATCACCGTTTGCTTTTGTTATTTGTTTAATCGCCGTTTGCTTTCGGCGCAACGCATTGCGCTGTTTGACAATTTATTTTATTATTTTTATTTTATTTTTATTTTATTTTTTTATTTTTTTTATTTTATTTTTTTATTTTTTTTATTATGTATAATACTATATATTTATATAGGTAAAAATTAAAAAAACTAGTATTAGAAAAAACCTGATTCAACAACTAAAAATCCATTTTAATGACCGAAAATTATTTTAAACACCGGGAAAAAAACTTTTGATGGGTATCAACCCAGTGAACCGGGTTTTGGTCGAAAATGATGGTTTTTAACCCGAAACAGCTCGAAACTCATTTTTTACTTTGGTCGACATGGTTTGACCCGTATTGACCCGGTGGACTCGGTTTTGGTCAAAAATGACGGTTTTGACTCGAAACAGCTCGAAACTCATTTTTTACTCTGGTCGACATGGTTTGACCCGTATTGACCCGGTGGACTCGGTTTTGGTCAAAAATGGCGGTTTTGACCCGAAACTCATTTTTTACCCTGGTCGACATGGTTTGACCCGTATTGACCCGGTGGACTCGGTTTTGGTCAAAAATGACGGTTTTGACCCGAAACGGCCCGAAACTCATTTTTTACCCTGATCGACATGGTTTGACCCGTATTGACCCGGTGGACTCGGTTTTGATGGAAAGATGCGGTTGACTTGAGAAAAGTATATTTTTTTGAATTTTTAAACTTTTTTCTTAATTTTTTTGGATTTTTATAAATAATAATAGAAATAAAATAACATTCGAGAAAATCTTGGTGGATCCAAAATTGGGTTACAACAACACTAATGCCTTTGCCTTAGACAATAATGCACACTTACTTGTCTACCAATAGCTTAAAAGTCTATGTTTTCTTGATGAATATGCCTCAAACATAACAAGGTTGATGAATTTGGAGGATTATAGATTGTATGGAATAAGGAGCCATGATTGCCACATATTTATGTAAACACTTATTTCATTAGCTTACTAGGATATATTGCCAAAGAAGATATGAGATGCACTTATGAAGACCGGTCACTTCTTTAGAGATATATGCTCCAACAAATTGCAGACACAACATACAAAGAGGCTTGAAGCGAATATCGTCCAGATAATATGCAAACTTGAGATGATATTCTCTCATTTGTTTTTCAAATCGATAGAGCATCTACTCATATATTTACCGTTTGAGGTAAGAGTTGGAGGCCCAGTCCAATATAGATGGATGTATTCATTCGAGAGGTTAGAGATTACACATGCATCATAATTATTATTTTTTTTCTTTCTTTGCATAATTCAGAACATTCATTTTAATTCCATGCAGGTACTTGTTCAACCTTAAGAGAAAAGTAAAAAACAAGGTGCACGGACTCTCTAACACTATGGCCCGAAACTTGTGGATGACCCGTAGTGTTTCAACCGTTAGATGCTTGCAATTGGTTTCAAGCATTCAAACTCCAGAGTTCATGGTGATGTTAGACCTTCAGACGACCAAACTGTATGTTGAGATAGTCTAACTTCATGTTGAGATGGTCAAACTACGCTGAATGCTGATGGAGATGAGATCATATATGGGTGGTCCATATGCTCCTCCTTATTGGCCCCACAATCCTGACATTGACCTGCCTCCTACTCCTCTTCCAACACCGTCTCTATTTGAGATTTATTGTATTTGAAAGTGCAAATATTTAAATTTGTAATTTTTATATTATTTTTATATTATTATAATTATTTTAAAATATTACTGATGGCATTACCGACGGACCACGTCCATCGGTATATTCTATAGGGTTGGAAAACAATTATTGCAAATACCATTGTTGTTGTTATCTCATCAACGAACTTATTGATGGTATTCTGTCAGTGATATGTTATATTCACCCTGAGAAATACTGATGGAAAAACAAAAACACCGATGGAATTACATATGATTTTTCTATTGGTGATATGTTAAATTTATCAGTGGAATGGAGTTGATAATTGTTTTGGGCTTGCTTTGTCTGTTATTAAATCCATCGGTAAATTTATCACCTACGGACCCATCAATAGACCACAAAATATTGATGAGATTTTTTCCAACAAACTATTTCTATTCATGAGCCTATTGGTAAAATACGTATTGACGGACTATGAGTGTAAATACCGACATAAATTTTTATTGGTAAAACTATTAAATCTGGTAGTGTTATCTGTTTTCCTACAAAATCACCTTTTTGAAAAACAAGTATATAGCTATGATTGATTAATGTGATTTAAGAAATAAAAACCTATAACATTGATTTTTTTTTATATCATAGTCACACTCCTGAACATAATTAATGGGTGGGCGACCACTCCTAAGAGCAAAACTATAGGGGAGAGTCTGCCAACTCAAGATCCCTGGTTGATTGCATATTTATATGTGAATGGAGAAATGCAAGTAGTAGAATTCGAATCAGGGATGTCCTATTTCCCTAGTTATCTCGTTACTACTTGACTATTACCAGCTAGGTTACTAGCTCACTTGTGAAGATATGTTTTTATTTATTTATATTTTCTCTTTCTTTTCTGTTTTGATATAGTAACTAAAAGTTAGTGAGAATATTAATATTAACGGTAATTTCTTTACAAGAGTATAGAATATAATATATCCATGTCAAAATGATAGAATCTAGTATAACTGGACTAGATGTATTAATTATAGGCATGTCTAATTAGGTTAAAACACCAAAAGAAGAATTAGTAATGACGCACATATATGATTTTATATGCTTTCCATAAATTAGGAAAGACATATACCTTTAAAAGAACCCATTTCTTAGCCTAGGGTTTTGACTTGCCTAGCTAAGATAACGGGAAAAGGTCACAGGTCTTCGCGGTTTGTATTGAAAAAGCCATACTAAGAAATGGTATCAACTTCGAGCCAATGAGTATTAATATTAAGACATTTCAAAACTTAATTGGAAGCTGCCAAGAAAAAAAATGTAATGTAATATAATCTTTTCAAACACAATTACTACCATTACATTGCATACGATATAAAGAAACGATACAACAAGCACATCTTTGTACAAAAGAATTCACTATGGATCCACATTCTCAATCCTTATTATATAGAGAAAATCCCTTTCACCAAATTGAATCGAAACTAGAAATTTGATTGTAAATAATAAAGAAAGATAAAAAAGGTAAGTTATTTCATGGTCTTACACTTTCAAACTGACCCTAGAAGAGGTTAGTAGTGTTTCAGCGGTAGAGGTTATACATAAATGTGTGGAGGAGGTGGGGAGTGAGTTGGGGGTGGTGGAGATTTATAGTAGTAGGGTGGTGGAGGAGATGTATAGTAGTATGGAGGGGGTGAAGATTTCACTAAAGGAGGAGGTGATGTGTAATAGTTTGGTGGTGGTGGTGATGAAGATGGTGGAGGAGGAGACTTGTAATAGTATAGAGGGGGAGATTTCTTTGAAGGGGAAGGAGATGTGTAGTGGTATGATGGAGGAGGAGATTTCTTTGGAGGTGGAGGAGATGTGTAGTGGTATTGAGGTGGTGGTGAAGGAGATGGTGGAGGTGGAGACTTATAATAGTAAGGTGGAGGTGAAGATTTCTTTGGAGGAGGTGGAGATGTGTAATGGTATGGAGGTGGTGGTGACGGGGATGGTGGAGGAGGAGACTTGTAATAGTACGGCGGAGGGGGAGACTTTTTAGGTGGTGGAGGTGAGGTGTAGTGGTATGGAAGAGGAGGGGATTTCTTTGGAGAAGGTGGAGATGTGTATTGGTATGAAGGTGGTGGTGAGGGGGATGGTGGAGGAGGAGACTTGTAAGAGTACGGTGGAGGGGGAGACTTTTTAGGTGGTGGAGGTGAGGCGTAGTGGTATGGAGGAGGAGGAGATTTCTTTGGAGGAGGTGGAGATGTGTATTGGTATGGAGGTGGTGGTGACTGGGATGGTGGAGGAGGAGACTTGTAATAGTAAGGTGGAGGTGAAGATTTCTTTGGAGGAGGTGGAGATGTGTAATGGTATGGAGGTGGTGGTGACGGGGATGGTAGAGGAGGAGACTTGTAATAGTACGGCGGAGGGGGAGACTTTTTAGGTGGTGGAGGTGAGGTGTAGTGGTATGGAGGAGGAGGGGATTTCTTTGGAGAAGGTGGAGATGTGTATTGGTATGAAGGTGGTGGTGATGAAGATGGTGGAGGAGGAGACTTGTAATAGTACGGCGGAGGGGGAGACTTTTTAGGTGGTGGAGGTGAGGTGTAGTGGTATGGAGGAGGAGGGGATTTCTTTGGAGAAGGTGGAGATGTGTATTGGTATGAAGGTGGTGGTGATGAATATGGTGGAGGAGGAGACTTGTAATAGTATAGAGGGGGAGATTTCTTTGAAGGGGAAGGAGATGTGTAGTGGTATGATGGAGGAGGAGATTTCTTTGGAGGTGGAGGAGATGTGTAGTGGTATTGAGGTGGTGGTGAAGGAGATGGTGGAGGTGGAGACTTATAATAGTAAGGTGGAGGTGAAGATTTCTTTGGAGGAGGTGGAGATGTGTAATGGTATGGAGGTGGTGGTGACGGGGATGGTGGAGGAGGAGACTTGTAATAGTACGGTGAAGGGGGAGACTTTTTAGGTGGTGGAGGTGAGGCGTAGTGGTATGGAGGAGGAGGAGATTTTTTTGGAGGAGGTGGAGATGTGTATTGGTATGGAGGTGGTGGTGACGGGGATGGTGGAGGAGGAGACTTGTAATAGTATGGTGGAGGGGGAGACTTTTTAGGTGGTGGAGGTGAGGCGTAGTGGTATGGAGGAGGAGGAGATTTCTTTGGAGGAGGTGGAGATGTGTATTGGTATGGAGGTGGTGGTGATGGGGATGGTGGAGGAGGATACTTGTAAGAGTACGGTGGAGGGGGAGACTTTTTAGGTGGTGGAGGTGAGGCGTAGTGGTATGGAGGAGGAGGGGATTTCTTTGGAGGAGGTGGAGATGTGTATTGGTATGGAGGTGGTGGTGACGGGGATGGTGGAGGAGGAGACTTGTAATAGTACGGTGGAGGGGGAGACTTTTTAGGTGGTGGAGGTGAGGCGTAGTGGTATGGAGGAGGAGGAGATTTCTTTGGAGGAGGTGGAGATGTGTATTGGTATGGAGGTGGTGGTGATGGAGATGGTGGAGGAGGAGACTTGTAATAGTACGGTGGAGGGGGAGACTTTTTAGGTGGTGGAGGTGGAGGGTAGTGGTATAGAGGAGGAGGGGATTTCTTTGGGGGAGGTGGAGATGTGTATTGGTATAGAGGTGGTGGTGATGAGGATGGTGGAGGAGGAGACTTGTAATAGTACGGTGAAGGGGGAGACTTTTTAGGTGGTGGAGGTGAGGCGTAGTGGTATGAAGGAAGAGGGGATTTTTTTGGAGGAGGTGGAGATGTGTATTGATATGGAGGTGGTGGTGATGGGGATGGTGGAGGAGGAGACTTGTAATAGTATGGTAGAGAGGGAGACTTTTTAGGTGGTGGAGGTGAGGCGTAGTGGTTTGGAGGAGGAGGAGATTTCTTTGGAGGAGGTGGAGATGTGTAGTGGTATGGAGGTGGTGGTGATGGGGATGGTGGAGGAGGTGACTTGTAATAGTGTGATGGATGATGAGATTTCTTTAGCGGGGGAGGTGAAGTGTAGTGGTATGTAGGAGGGGGAGATTTCTTTGGAAGATGTGGAGATGTGTAATGGTATGAAGGTGGTGGTGATGAAGATGGTGGAGGAGGAGACCTGTAATTATAGTATGATGGATGAGGGGATTTCTTTGGTGGGGGAGGTGAAGTGTGGTGGTATAGAGGAGAGGGATATTTCTTTGGAGGAGGTGGAGATGTGTAGTGATATGGAGGTGGTGGTGATGAAGATGGTGGAGGAGGAGACTTGTAATAGTATGGTGGATGAGGGGATTTCTTTGGTGGTGGAGGAGATTTATAGTGGTATAGTGGATGAGGGGATTTCTTTGGAGGAGGTGGAGATGTGTAGTGGTATGAAGATGGTGGAGGAGACTTGTAATAGTATGGTGGATGAGGGGATTTCTTTGGTGATGGAGGAGATTTATAGTGGTATAGTGGATGAGGGGATTTCTTTGATGGTGGAGGAGATGTGTAATAGTATAGTGGTGGAGGAGATTTCTTTGGAGGAGGTGGAGATGTGTAGTGGTATGAAGATGGTGGAGGAGGAGACTTGTAATAGTATGATGGATGAGGGGATTTCTTTGGTGGGGGAGGTGAAGTGTAGTGGTATGGAGGATGAGGAGATTTCTTTGGAGGAGGTGGAGATGTATAGTGGTATGGAGGTGGTGGTGATGGAGATGGTGGAGGAGGAGACTTGTAATAGTATGGTAGATGAGGGGATTTCTTTGGTGGTGGAGGAGATTTGTAGTGGTATAGTGGATGAGGGGATTTCTTTGGTGGTGTAGGAGATGTGTAATGATATGATGGTGGAGGGGATTTTTTTGGAGGAGGTGGAGATGTATAGAGAATTGGTGAAGGTGGTGATGAAGATGGAGGTGGTGGAGATTTATAATAATATGGGGGAGAAGATTTCAACAAAGGAGGAGATGATTTATAGGAATAAGGCTCATAAGCCACCACACTGGTGGCTACAAGGCAAATTGCTATAGCATGTATCATTAGGGACAAATGCCCCGACTTCCCCCGTTTTCCCATCCTTAGAACTCTTGCTTTGTGTTTGCATGGTTAGCATGGATACCAGCCCTTTATATAGTGATCCCTTCAATCATTGTTGACAAAGACATGTTTTCCCATGATTATTACAGCCTGGATTAAAGCATAAAAATATGTTCCAAATCTGACTGAGCTGCAACCTCCTCGTTCTTATTGTTTTTGTCTACTTGTTATTAGTGGTTTCACACTAATTTTATCAATAATGCATATAATAAACCTAGAAATTGTCAGCTTGAGAACTGTAAACGCGTTTACGTACAGCAGATTGGTCTGAATGTTTTAGCCTTGTTACAAAAATACGATAATAGAGGTGGCGAGGAGAAGCGATCCGTGAGACAAATATCATAATTTCAAGGCAAAGATTTCCATTTTACAATAAAAAATTGCTGCCTTCTAATTTAGATTTGTTAAATTCTCGAGGTTTTATGAGGAAAGTAGCAAGTTACTTCAGTACCATGATCCAAGGAAGTTCTAAATAACAAATCCATGTATGATCAAGTAGTATATCTCACAGTCGGTGAATTTAATAAACAAAATGGAACAATAAATTAAAATATAATCCCAACTAATTTATAAAGATTTGTCAGCAAATTCTAGTAGAGTGAATCACATGTTGATTTTAGTTAATCCATTCATAAATGACTTCATCAAGCAACAGGACGCGAAATTATATTAATCTTGCTTCTTGTCCAAATGATTTTAAATAAAATTCTTGAAATTATATTGATCCATTCTTCTAAAAAAGTTAAGGGAGTTGGTCATTTCACACGTAATAAACCACTACACTTAGCAGCCCATGTTGTGTTTGTCGATTAGGGGGTCAAAAGAGATTTGCTCATACTCCATATATAATGTTGTTCGTACATGTATTACTATATACTATTGTCATTGGCATAATCAATTTTCTTTTCTTCTTCTTTATTTTATTTTTTAATAAACACAACATGGATATTTACAATTGTTTTGAAACTAATTATTGTACCAGGTCACGTTAGCATTTAGATTGATAGGGCTTAATTACTTCCATTTTTTTTTTAGAAGAGGCCTTGTTTAACATTTGATGAAAATTAGAAACTTTTTTTCATTTTTAGTTTAATTTATTAGTAGTATAGTTTTAAAACCCGATCCAAAAATTAATTTGGAGTAAGACCAAGGTTACGAGTCGGGAGATCAACCATGGTTGACCCAATTTTTTAAAGAATCAAAATAATATTGTTTTGAATAAATATTTTTAGAAAAAAACTAATGATTTTTTGTTCTGGTTTTTTATTAGATGAACAAGGTGGTAGGGCAATCCAAGTTTTTAATGGTTTATTATAAAATACAAATCAAGGCTAATATAATTTAATGCTAACGATCAAACAATGATCAATTGAGAATCCTTTATTGTGCAGGAGTAATAATGGTGATAGTGATGGTAGTAATGATTTATATGTGCTTTACCTATTAAAAAATAAAAAAAATCATTACCATCAAAATAATGTGTAATTAAATATGTGGAAAAAAAGTACTATCTTCATATATAATCCCCATATGGGCCACTTTCTATTGCACAATTAAAAGGATATACAAATACATCTATCATATCCGGCTTTGTTCAGCTCGTAAATTTTTAATTCAATTCAAATTAATTATTTTTATTAAAATAATATATATTTTTAATTTTTAGTGTTGGTTTGATTAACTTAGCTAGTCAACTAAATTACATGTCAACTCGAATGAATTGACTAAGTCTTATAATATTAATATTTTTTTTTTGTTTAAATTTAAAACTTGAGCTGAGTTAAGTTTTAGATCATGCGGAGGTTTCTTAGATTAATCTATCTGACCGAGTTTAAACTATGCAATGCATGTGTGTGTATCTACATATATTATATTAGTTTGTAGATAATAATGGAAAGAAAAATCAACTCTTATTTGCAAAATTGAATTGAATTGAGCGATTCTTGCGACTTCACAATGACCTGATCATTTATGTAAAGTGCCTCTGTCAGCTTAATTAGAAGTGTAACATGCATGCACGACTTTTACCAGTTAAAACTTGGATTATACACTTTGTTAATTTAATTTAATTTATGCCAGGCTGAATGTTTCTAGCTAGAAACTCTCAAGCAATAGTGCATGCCATTGCCATGAAATGGTCCATTTTATTGAGATATATTCTATCAACAATAACCAAAAGATATAAACAATACATTAATTTGGATAGTTATCTCGTATTTATTTCTTATGAATGACGTAGCAATAAACTTAAGGTTAAATGAGCCAAAATTATTTTGAATTTTAAAAGAAATAACTTAAAATTTTTTAAAATAATAATTTATTTTTTGATGAACAGGAAAATAAATATTTTCCCGTAGCTTTTAGAGTATTACTTAATTGTTAAATGGAAAACAACACAACATGCATGCATTCATTCTTGTCAACTAATCCAGTGGTTCGTATATGGGAAAAGAAGAAGAAGAAGAAGAAGCTAGGTCAACATTATAAAGTTGAACAATCAATGAGTATAATGCAAGAGTATACACAAGATTGCTGCATAAAGTACTCACGAAGGATTGCTGCTGAATTTGATGCTGGAAACACGCAAGGAAAGGTCTTGAAGAGGTGGCTTGACATGGAGCAACTAGCTAGCTATTTTTTCTATAGAAATCTTTGTGATTTTCTTTATTTTTATTTTATAACTGTTGTGGCTGTACGTATATCTTTTGTATTTTATACCTTCCGTTACAGTACACCAAGTTTTTATGGTTTTATATTAAGTTAAAAGTCGAAGAGGGAGTTGTCAATTCTCCTTTAGATAATAACTAGCTTAATTGCAGGCGTTACTCTCCGAGTTTCTATTTTAATTAGTCAATTAATGTGTTATTTAATTTTAAGATACATGAAATTAAGACAAATTATTTTCATAATAAAATAGAGAATGATGCATCATTGACGTCATAGAAACACAATTGCTCGAGGTAATTAAACCGCTTCAAAAAGTTTCTCAACCTAAGATTACTTCTTTGTTTATGTTTTTTTATATATTAGCATGATTTGTTTTTTAAAAAACTTATCATGACTTGAAAGGAGCTGAAATAAAAAAACATATGTTTTAATATTTTTTATGCTAATACAAGCAAAAATAAAAAAATAATTAATTTGAAAGAGTTACATAACATCTTCACCAAATAAGTATTTATTTTCATTGAATATCTATGAGGAATTTTTAAAAAAATAATACATATTAGTTATATATATAATTATTTATAAAGTAACTACTAATATTATCATTAAAAATTAAAAATATCAATTAATATCATTAAAATCTTTAATTTTATTTGAAAAATATAGTGTCATTGTATTATTTTTCAAACATCATTGTAATTTTTTTATTTAAAAATATTTTAAAATATTAAAAACTTAAAGGCCAAATGTATGGGCATGGGAAAGGGCTATTCCATGTCCATACATTTGGCCTAAAAAGCAGAAAGCTCAGCTCCTATTTTTTTTAAAAAAATAAATTCAAGTGGAGAACATGTTGTTCACTTGAGTTTTTTTTTTAAAAAAAATATATGGATGGCATGTTGTTTGATTAGTCGGGCTACATGATGATGTGTCTTTAATGATAAATTCCAACCACAAAATTAGAGTTCAGGTAGATGGATCTCAAAATCCAAAATTGCGCGCCTATATATAATAATGTCCTACAAACATTAATAATATAATTTCAAGCTTTAAAACCTTATTTAATTATCCTTGAAATTCAAAATCAAACTGAATCTAAAAATACTTAATTTACAAGTTTTAATAAATTTTCTTTAACATAATTAAATGCTAAAATCACCAATATTAAACTTCATTCTTCGTTTTTGATATATTTTCTTTAATATAATTAAATGCTCAAACCACTAATATTGAACTTCATTTTTTAAGATAATTTATTGATAGTATTTTTAAATTCAGCTCGGTTGACCCAGTTCAAGGCCCGGGTCACGGGTTTTGACCGGGTCAACCTTAATTTTTTTTATAAATCAAAACAACGTCGTTTTTATTAAAATAAATAAATAGTTAATGGGTTACAACCGAGTTTTTAAGTGGCTCACTGGGTCAACCCGTCAAGTCAATCGGGTCAGTCGGGTTTTTGACTTTTCTTATTTTTTCATAAACTCGGCCTAATTTTGGTCAACAGGGTCAGCCGGATTTTGGGTTGACCTGCCAGACCGGGTCGAGTTTTAAAACTATACTTATTGGTATATGGATAATATCTTTTTTGATTGCTGAATGAAATGTTTTTCTTTCCTTTCTTTTCCCAGAGATTTTTTTCTTTCTTACATCAAAATTTTTTCTTTCTTACATCAAAATTCAAGCAGTGAAATGTAAAACAAATAAAATTTTAGGACTGAAGTATCAAAATCGAGCATTTATCCTAGAAATCCGTGAAAGATGAGGAAAGCTGTAGTAAATGCTATAGAGTTTTCCATTTCCTGTTTTAGTTTATACAGTAATTGTAATTGTAATGTATCCAATCACCCTAAATGATCTTTCGGTTGTATAGGAAAATATATAAATTGCCAGTTTTTCAGCTACAGTGCTGTACTTAATTGAATTAATTAAGGCTAAAATGTGTACATTAATATCCTACAAATCATGACATGATCGTTTGGATGACTAATAAGTATGATAACCACTTTCTTCCATACAATGATGTTTTAGATATGTCAATGAGTATTAATTTAGCTCAATCAACTAGCTATATAGTTATTTAAATATAGCTGTTAAATCTGTTAAACTTTATAATATATTTGAATATGATTTCAATTCGATAAGTAAATAGGATTCAATTGAGTTATAATTAAATTCAAGTGACTGGAACAAATAATAAAAAATTTCTCTACTGCACCTCATCTAATTTATATTCTTCTCACATGTTCTTGAATCTTAAAAATCATAATAAATGGAGAGGGAAAGAAAAGTTTGCTTTCACTACAACTTCTTCAACAATATCCAAATTCATTTGAAACCTAATTAGAACAAGGAAACCCAATTTTTTTTATTAGTTCTGTTTGGTTTGTAAAATACCTATTTCTTTGTTTCTTTCTCTCTCTATAGCCATTTTTTTTTATTGGCTGATCAAAGATTGTCTTTTAAAAAAAACAAGGAAACCCAATTTCTCCAAAATCAAAAAATCAAGTTACTAGCTTATAGTTAAAGAGAGACATAAAAATGAAGATTTGTAGCATAATTTTTTCAAAACAAAATTCTTCAACCATTATTAAGATAACAGAAGTAGTTTTAAACATGTTAGATTAATTAATTGAATTAGGTTTTAATACCAAATTATGGCTTCTCAACAGTGGGTTGTGGAGTGGTAATTACTGAGCTTTTTATAAAATATTCATTTGTATATGTTGTTGAGAGTCCGAATCTTACCTATATTGACTATAATTATTGGCATAATTTTGTCTTTAAGCTTTGATTCTAATATAAGGACAATTGAGAAGAATATGAGATTTAACCTATTAGTTAGTCAACTTTTTCTATTTCTATATATATGTAGGGTAGTATACATTAATTAATGTAGAGATTACAACACAAAATTAAGCCTATCAATATTTCCTAAATATATACATCCTATATTGTGTAATTTCTTATAATACGTCCCCTCAAGCTGAGGGTGGAGAATCAACCCGAAGCTTGAACCGAAAATCAGTAAAAGAAATAATAGGAATTAGCTTAGTAAGAACATCAACAAGTTAATCCTTAAAAGAGATAAAATGAATCTAAATGTTCTTCTTGGCAACCCTATCACGTACAAAATAATAATCAACCTCAACATGTTTAGTATGAGCATAGAAGATAGGATTCACAGACAAATAAGTAGTACCTAGTTTATCACACCAAAATATAGGCATAGAAGTAGGAGTAATATGCAGATTTGACAATAAGTATTGAAGCCAGATAACCTCAATAGTGTCGTCGATCAAGGCTTTATACTCGGCCTTAGTAGAAGAACGAGTAACCATGTGTTGCTTGCCTGATTTTCATGAAATTGGTGTATGACCAAAAGAGACAAAATATCCACCCGTAGAGTTATGATCATCAACACTACCAGCCTAGTCAACATTTGTAAAACCATGCAAGGCAAATGAGGAGCTATAAGTGATATGAAGCCAAAAGAAACCATATCCTGAAGATAACGTATAATGCGTTTAACGGTAGTTCAATGTGCAGATATAAGAAAATGAATAAACTGACCGACTTTGTTAACAACAAAACAAATATCTAGTCTTGCAAAAGTGAGATATTGAAGAGCATCGACAATTTGACAAAATCGTGTAGGATCAAAAAACAAGCAATTGGGCATCACAATAACCTTTGAGGTAGAAATAAGAGTATCAACATGTTGAGTAAGTATGTCAATAATATACTTATCTTGTAGTAGCATAAGACCTACACTAGTAGATTGAACCTCAATCCCTAAAAAATAATGAACAACTTCTAAATTCTGAAGCTTAAACTCTGAACTCAGCATCTGTATCAATCAGTGAAGTAAGATGGAGTTGCTGCCTGTAAGCAAGATATCTTCAATGTAAACCAGAAGATAAAAGATATTAAAACCCGTGGACAAGATAAATAATAAAGTTTCAACCTTAAAAGCTTGAAAGCCAATAGAGAAAAAATAATCACTCAAGCGAGTGTACCATGCTCGAGGAGCTTGTTTTAAGCCATATAAAGACTTATGTAATCAACACACATGATAAGAAAGAGAAGAATCAATAAAACTTGCATGTAGACCTATTCAGCAATTGTCCCATTAAGAATGACATTATGTATATTGAGTTGATGAATTGTCCAACCACTCAAAACTGCAATGGAGAAAAACAACCGAACAATCATTTGCTTAATGACAGGACTAAAAGTCTTAGATTAATCAATACCTTATTGTTATGTAAATCCTTTAGCAACCAATCAAGCCTTATAACATTCAATGCTTCCATTTACATGATGTTTTATGTTATACACCCAATGACTACCAACAACATTCATCGAAGGATGAAAAAGGCCAAGTGTCGTTGGAACGTAGTGCCTGAATATCATCCTGCATGGCACCATGCCAAGCCTTATACTTGTCAACATTAGAAAATGCAATTGGTTGATGAGTAGAAGGAGAGAGTACCTGAGAAAGGGTTGAAAGACGTGGCTGAAAAAGTCATTAGATGTGCTATCTTTGGAAGCCATAAGCGAAGAACCATATGATGCTGATGAACCACAGAATTAAAGGCAGGTAAGCCTGAATCTATATGCCACTGGAGAGGATAAGAGGAGAGGTCAATAACCAGATTCAAACCAGCTAAAGAACCAAACCGAGTTACTGGTTTGGTAGCAGCAAACCCTAGTGAAATAGCAGTAAAAACCAGGAGAATCAGTAGCGGCAAACCTGGAAATTTGCGGACCTCAAGGAGGAGAACTTATATCTGGAGAATGATCATTAGATAAATAAACATATGGTGACATAAGAGCAGGGCTGATAGGTTGTTATATGGTGGTAGAAATAGTAGGTAGTGTTGTTACCCATTTTTGGGTTCTCACAAAACAAAATGAGAAAATACAAAAAATATCAAAAAATATTCAAAAAAATCCAAAAAATAATAGGAGCGAGAAAAGGATGTTGGAATGCCGAAAAAATGCCAAAATTGGTTGAGGAGATTCAAAAATGCAAAAGGCTGAAATTTGACAGTGAGAACCCTGCTGATAAGGAAAATTCAATTTGAAAAAGAAAAGTTCAAAATCAGATGTTTATGGACTCAATTAAATTTTATCCAAGGTTTAATTGAATTTATGGAGGGTTTGATTGCAAGAAAATTAATTTCTTAATTCAATTTAGGCTTTTATTGGAAGAAATTAAAGTTTTGGGATCCAATTATAATTTTGAAGAGTTGATTTGGTCAAATCAGGGGCTTAATTGCATAATTATTGAAGTTTGATGGCCAATTAAGGACTTGATTGAAACAATCCGAAACCAAGGACCAAACCGGAAAAGGCGCTAAAATCAAGGGATCCAATTACAATTTATCCGAGGGCTTGATTACAAAATTACAAAAAAAATCCAAGGACCAAATCAGAAATATGCATTTTAAATTAGCAAACGACGTCGTTTCCTTGACAACTGTTGATCACCTTCTTCATCCGCAACGGTTTCGACAGTGAATGAGCATTATCAATGGAGCCATTTTAGCAACAAAAACAGCAGATTGCTTCAGTTATGGGGAATGTTTCACGGCTGCTATTCCTCTACATGTCGTTACCAAGTAGGACGTTGCACCGCAGGCCATTCTTTGGCTTATAAAAGCCAAAGAAAGATGATGAAAAAAGGAGGAGGAAGAAAAGGAAAGGAAAGGGAAAACCAGAGGGGAACGACATAGGAAAGAATAAAGGAGGGGAGAGAGCCGCACCAGCACTGCCAACGCCATCGTCAGCTCATCATCTTCTCGTCTAGCAGCCACTGCCATTCCCCATCACAACCGCACCAGCACTGCACAATGAAAAAGAAAAAACAGAAGAGGGAACGAGACAGTGAGGGGGGAAAACAGAAACAGAGAGGGGGAGACGATAAAGACAGGAGGCAAAAGGGAAAGGAAAACACAAAAAAAAAACAGAAAGGAGCCGTGGGGAAAGAAAGTTACAGAGAAAGAAGGAAAGAAAAACAAGAACCACCATTGGTCTTCCTCTCCACCGTTACCACAACGCCGCCACTGAGAAGGGAGTATCGATCAACAGAAAAAAAGAAAACAGAGGCTCACGCCTCTGCATAGAGAGGAGAAGAGTCACTGTCGCCCCCCATAGCAACTCCACCGGCTAGCAACCTCCACCGCACCGTCTGAAAGCCATCAGCAGCTCCACCCCCACCAGAGACCAAAAGGAGAAGAACCAAACAGAAGCAGACGAAAGAAAAAAAAAACAACAACAGAGGTTGTTTCTCTGCACGGGGAAGTAGAAGAAAAGCTGCAGCAAACACTGCCCGCCACCGTCATAACTACCATGAGCCATCGTTGGCTTCCTCTCCACCGCCACCAGCATCACTATGAGTGTACGCCATTACCATCGTCTTCGACATCGTCTCCGCCACCAGGTTTGTTCTCTTCGTCTATGTGCATGCAATTTATTTTTGCATTTTCAATGTTCAAGTGAATTCACTTGAACAGTAACTACTTCCATTTGCATAAGCATGCACGCGTAAGCGTGCCTTTTGTTTTCCCAGACGGGCGGTTAGGCCTGCTGGGTCTAGCCCAGCCATATGGGCCGGGTTGGGCCCAATTCGTAAAAAAATAAAAATAAAATAAAAATTTTTTAAAAAATTTATGATTTTCTCGTATATTTTTTACTGCATTTTGATTGATATTGGTTTGTATTTTTATACTTTAAAGATACAAATCCTATATTAAAATACCTGGTTTTCGTTGAAACAAAAAAAATAATAATAAAATATTTTGTTTTTATGCATACGGCCAAGTTTCTCAAAAATTAAAAAAAATCATATTATATTTTCATACAACAAAGAAAATTTCAAAAATATATATTAGCATGCATCTTGGCTTTAATAACCAGTTTATTAAAGTCACGAGAACTAGGCCAATATTTTAAAAATTTAAAACAAAATTATTTTGTTTTCTTTTAATATCTAGGGTTATGATCTTATACGTAAGACGTATCCCGGATATTAAATTATTTTGTTGACATTAGAATGGTTAGGTTTTACCCAATAAGATAAGGATCTCTTTACCAAAGAGGACTTTTCTTAAACCGTAGATGGACCAACAACTAGAAAACACGACAAGACCTTAAATTTTATCAGACAATAAAACAATACAGCTTATCTTAGGTAGGGCGTATTTGGGGTGCTAATACCTTCCCTTTACGCAACCAGTCCCCGTACCCGATCTCTAAGACCAGTTAGGGTTCCTATTGATCAAAATACTAGGTGGCGACTCCCACTCTATTTTTCCACTAATAAAAGACAAGAATTCCTTGTCTCCCCACGTTTGCCATATAAGATAAGATTTTGAGGGTGGATGTTTTTGTCGCGACGCCGCACACGTGCGACAAGTAGTATGAGTAGTGGAGAGGTTGAAGGTGAACTAAGCAAATTTGGCAAGTGGGTAATAAGGATAGGATGCGAAGATGTGTTGTAGGGTTATGCCATTTATTCAGATTTGTTAAAAAAAACAGATCTTCATGAAAACGGATATGACATGAGATATAAATACGTTGAAATGCAGATTAAGACAACGATAACCAAGGTGAGAGGAGCTATAAGTTAAGAACACAAATGGAGAGGAATGAAAATATAATTTATGAGCATGATATGGACGCATAAATGAAAAGCAAAGACATCTAAAAATATGTAGAAAATTATAATCAGAAATACGATTAAAAAGACACTCAAACAAGGATTTATTTTGGAGGATAAAAGTAGGCATACAATTGATAAGATACACTGCGGATTCAAACGCATAATTCCAAAACCATAATAGAGCTTTACACTATCCGAGAAGAGTAAGACCAGTTACGAAAATATGTCAATGCCGGCGTTCAACAATGTCATTTTACACTATATGATGATGAATATTGATAGTTTGAAAGAAAGTGTTTAACTTGTGGTATTCACCACCCTAATCAGTTTGAACAATTTTAATTTTTCATGGAAATTGACGCTCAACAAAAACTTGAAAAGGATAGAAAGTAGAAAATACATCAGATTTCGCAATAAGAGGATAATACCATATATATTTCATATATGCATTAATAGATGTTATAACCCAATTTTGACCCATTTGCTTTTTAATCTAATTTTAAAGGGGTTAAAATTTGAAATTAAAAGATCAGGGGCTTGAATGCAAAATTTTGAAACTTCAAGGACTAAATTGAGAAATGGTCACCTTAGTAAAAAAACAATGCTATTTTGTCATTTCCACTCTTCTTCTTCCTCTTAAAACAGAGGAGACCACCTACAGAGGAAATATAGAACGCCACCCAGACAGGAAGCTCACACCACCAGACACATTGCAATGCCCACGACTTCCATCACCAGCTTCTCAGTTCGTTTCCATGTCCTTCACTGCCATAACAAGTCATTGAGGTATGGAGGAAACCACCACCAGTAGTCCAACAATGGTAGGAAAGTTGGCGTCCCAATCCAACCAAAACAAGGAGTCTTAAATTCTATCTCCACATGAAGATCAGCGCCCGAGGAAGATAAGGATTAGCCTTGCGCGAGAAAAGCCTATAAAAGACAGAAAGGACCATGAAAGAAGAGGGGGGAAAGAAAATAAAGGGAACTGGGGCTTTCTCCTAGAGAGAAGAAAAAAACAGAAAATAGAGGGAAAAAAGAGAGTATATAGGAGGAGAAAAATCCAGAAGAAAAAAAATACTGTAGGGGACAAAACACAGGAGAGAAAACGAGAGAGAGAGAGAGAGAGAGAGAGAGAGAGAACCAAAAGGGGCAGAAAGACAAGAGAAAACAAATAGAGGGGAAGAAACCGAAGACAGAAGGAGAACTCCAGCAACAAGCATCCACACCATTCTTCGCGCAAACTCCAGCAACTAACTCCGGTAACAGGTAAGCTTTCATTGTTTCCCCTCTCTTGCAGTTTAATTACATAGATACTATGTCAGACGTGTGTGGACAATTCACGTATGCTTGGAGATGACTTAGCCGAGTTACTAGTTGAACCAGTAACCGGGGCGGGTTGGCTGGATCCGGGCCCAATAAAAAAAAGAAAAGAGAAAGAAGAGTGGGTCTGGTCTGGGCCTTAGGCCCAGCCAGCCCAGTCCATATTTTCTAAGGGTGTGTTTGGCCAAACACACCCTTACGCCTTGGCCCTAATTTTTATGTCCATTCTAGTTTGATATTTGGCCAAACAAGCCCCCTTTTTATATCAAAAAATTTCAAAAATATTTGGCGATCTTCGTTGATTTATTTGTGGGCCCCTCACACTTTGTCTTATGTTTTTCTTTGTGTTTTGTATTTTTTTCTCCTATGTGCTTAATTTGTGGACCATTACTATTAAATGTAAAATTCATTGTGCAACGTTTCTTTTATTTTAGTCTACAAAGGGTAAAATAAAAAATATAATAAAGGGTAAGCAAAAAGAAAATGGCGTAGAAAAATTCTTCTTCAAATTTATTTTTTTGTGAAATTATTCACTTACGTCAGTGTCAGGCATATCGTAATTTTTATAGGTTTGTGCAATATTTATCAATACTAGAGTTGAAAATATTCATAGGAATTATTTACTGACGCCAAAGTTGGGAACATGATAGGAAGAACAAAAAAAAAGGGAGAACAAATTCTTAGCAATTTTAGCCAAAAAAAGAATGCAATCTACCTCAGGTAGGATGCTTAAGGGGTGATAGTATCTTTCCTTTCACGTAACTAATCCCGTACTATGGAATCTCTATTGACTAGTTAGGGTTTCTAGTGACCGTAATATTAGGTGGCGACTCCTTGAACTAATACCTTTCCCCTTAAAGAACAAGATGTCGTATATATGTTCCTTTTCCAATCAAGAATATTTTTAATCGGCCGTTGCGATGTTTGAGTGTGACAACAGAAATAAAAAAAAAGTAATGAAAACCATCAGAGAAAAAAATAGGAGCAGGGCCTTAGACATCACTAAATATTAAATCAAGTGGAGCAGTAGTTTTGTGACTCGTAGGTCTTAATGATAGATGTAACGGTGTACCTAGCGGAAAAGCTTAACATTGAAAAAGTGAACATTTAGAGGTAAAAGCAAGATTATTATTGGAAACTAAAAAAATTAAAAACACATGAAGTAAGATATTCTAATCGACGATGCCAAATATCAATAAAAATAGAGACGCAAGGAGACCAATAAGCTTAAGGAATGGACATGGCAGAAGACTCGGACAAAACATAGAGACCATCATCACTCTAACTAAAAAGGAGCATTGCTTTGGTGGTGAGATCCTTAACATAAAGCACAACCACGTGAAATTCACAATAGATATTATTATCACGATAAAATTTTAGAACAGAAAGTAATGGCTTTGTAATATGAGGTATATGAAGAGCATTAGATAAGGTAAAAATGCGTTGTGGGGTATGTAACGTAGTATGCCTAATATTATATATGGAAAGGCCTTTATCATCACCAACATGCAAATGATTATTACCAGGATAGGGTTCAGACCTGGTCAGAGTCGCAAGATCAAGTTTAATGTATTAAGGCTTTGATACCAAGTTAAGAAGAATAAGATGCTTAATTTATTAGTTAACCAAATTTTTCTATTTATATATATAGGGCAGTGTACAATAATTAATGTAGATATTACAACATAAGATTAAGCTTATTAATATTTCCTAAATATATACATCCTATATCTTGTAATTTCCTAAAATAAGGATAATGAGTGTTCTTTTAGATAAAAAAAATGATGTGATATGAAAATAATGTTAAAATTGAAAAATATGAGATGAATTATCTACTTTTTATTTTTTATTAATAAAAGCATAAATACAATTCAACAACATTGGACATGGCTTACTAAGATGCATGCATGCATGCTTAATGAGATCATAATTTAGAGAAATTAAAAGGTGGGACATGAATATATTATCTTCAAATATTTTATTCTGGCTACTCTTTTAAACATTCCAACAATTATGACTTGCGAGTTTTATATATTTAGAGGTCTAATTGGGTTTGTGACTAGGGCTTTGACTTGCCTAGCTCATGCAAGGAGAAAGTTGGCGTGCATTTCCTTATAATCAAACAAATAAGAGAATCTAATTCAAGCAGAAAGCAAGATGAACTCATAAAGACATAACAAATATATAATTCTCTTTGGAATTATAATTACTACCATTACAATTACATTACATTGTAACAAGATGAAACAAAAACAATGATTTTACCATGGACCTTCACTCTATCAAGATCCTTATTGTACAAAAAAAAAATACATTCATTCAAGATCCTTGTCTTCATTTTGGAAATTTGTTTGTAAATGATATAGAGAAAAGTACGTTATTGTTGCGTGTATATTTATCTCAAGTTGATTCAAATGAAGCTTAATAGTATGAAGGAGGTGGGGAATGAGTTGGAGGTGGTGGAGACTTATAATAGTAGGGAGGGGGAGGTGAGGAAGATGGTGGAGGTGGAGACTTGTAGATGTATGGAGGAGGGGGAGACTTCTTTGGAGGTGGAGGTGAAGAGTAGTGATATGGAGGTGGCGGGGAGGGAGACTTATAAATGTATGGAGGAGGAGGAGATTTCTTTGGCGGGGAAGGTGAAGAGTAGTGGTATGGAGGTGGCGGGGAGGGAGATGGTGGAGGTGGAGACTTATATACGTATAGAGGAGGAGGTGATTTCTTTGGCGAGGGAGGTGAAGAGTAGTGGTATGGAGGTGGCGAGGAGGGAGATGGTGGAGGCGGAGACTTGTATACATACGGAGGTGCAGGAGACTTCTTTGGTGGAGGAGGTGAAGAGTAGTGGTATGGAGGTGGCGGGGAGGGAGATGGTGGAGGCGGAGACTTGTATACATACGGAGGTGCAGGAGACTTCTTTGGAGGTGGAGGTGGAGGTGAAGAGTAGTGGTATGGAGGTGGCGGGGAGGGAGATGGTGGAGGCGGAGACTTGTATACATACGGGGGTGGGGGAGACTTCTTTGGAGGTGGAGGTGGAGGTGAAGAGTAGTGGTACGGAGGTGGCGGGGGAGGCGGAGACTTGTATACATACGGGGTTGGGGGAGACTTCTTTGGAGGTGGAGGTGAAGAGTAGTGGTACGGAGGTGGCGGGGAGGGAGATGGTGGAGGCGGAGACTTATATATATACGGGGGTAGGGGAGACTTCTTTGGCGGGGGAGGTGAAGAGTAGTGGTATGGAGGTGGCGGGGAGGGAGATGGTGGAGGTGGAGACTTATATACGTATAGAGGTGGGGGAGACTTTTTTGGCGGGGGAGGTGAAGAGTAGTGGTACGGAGGTGGCGGGGAGGGAGATGGTGGAGGTGGAGATTTATAGATATAAGGAGGGGGAGGAGACATTTTTGGAGGGGGAGGAGACAAGTAGTGATATGGAGGAGGTGAAGATTTTAATGGTGAAGGTGGTGATTTGTAGTAGTAAGGCTCATAAGCAGCCACTCTAGTGGCTACCAAGCAAAATGCCAGAGCGAAAATCATTTGAGACAAGAGTCCCGGTTGCCCTCGTTTTCCCATCCTTAGAATCACTTCTTTTGTGTTTGCATGGTAACCACGGATGCTAGCCCTATTTATAGTGAACTCTCCAATCATTAATATCAAAGATATTGTTAAATAATTATCATTATATCCTTGATTAAGCTTTAAAATATTATTTTAAATCCGCTCCAAATATAAATTTCCTATTGTTTAATGTCTTTTGTCAAACTTCTTTTTGCTGTGTCCCCACAATCTCAATCAAGTGCATAACAAACTTTGAAAATTCCAGCTTGAGGGAGTTGGTGAGGTGCTCTATTGCTGTTCTGGAACTGCACGTCCTTTGTAGCATGTACTTCCAAGTCAAAATTTCCAAATCTGATCACGTTAGAAAGTGGGTGTCTTCTAACATAGGTTTGGCAAATTCTTGCAAATGGCTTATGATCAACATGCAGTAAGGAGTTATGTGGAAGGTAGGTGAAGCTCCAAGTAACATATTTGGATACATAAATCTTGGTGTCGGTGAAATAAACAAACAAGAACAATAAATAAGTTACTGCCCCATACAATTCAAGACTATATAATATAGTATTCATCCATACTCTATTTGAGGTTACAGAGATGACAATGTCGAGGTTTAATCGAGTAGAAATCTTTCTAATTCAACATGGAATGAACTAATATAATCATTAATTCTCACCTAACTTTGAATAGTCTATATATATATATATATATACATCCCCAGTTAATATATATTCTCCAATGTAGGATCAGAAATTGAAAGGAACGTATTATAAAGTGTTCATTCTTGTATTTGTGGAAAAAAGATGAGAAGATGACAACTATTGTAAATCTAGTTTATTTTAATTCCACTTGAAATGTGAAGTTATTCGTTTGACGTTTCTGCAAAATCCTTGGCAGCTACAAAAGTCTTTGGTGAAAAAGACATGCTTGGACGACTTAGGAAGCATCACATTTTGATTTAATAGAAATTTAATGACAGAGTTGGGGGCAATTTATATGCATGCACCTTATCAATTATAATTCTACTCCCTTTAGTGCTAACAAGATGCATGTGTTCGTAAAATCCAAATCATTTTTGATTTTCTGAAATCAAATTTGCAATATCGATTGCATGATTTGTCCAACATAATGCAGTTGATAGATATCGTGTCTTGGTAGAGACACAGAGTACTTCTTTTGTTTTCTATCATCTAGGAAGGGTTAAGTTGGTGACTTGATGTTAGATTGATAAGCCTACGTGTTCGTCGTATTATTTATATAAAATAAATCTCTTTAAAACAGTTTTAAAATAAATTTTTGTAATTGAGAGACATGTTCCTCTTTGTCTCCATCCCTTTTTGTCGTAATCTTTTGTGACCTTGTATAACCAATTATACATGATCATTTGCTAAACAGGCTGATTTTCTTTTCATTGAAATGGTTCGTAGTATTCTCATGCAAGTTTTCATGTATTAAAGTATTTAGATATTTCTCACACCAATTCTTATGCTATTCAATCTTATCTTAATAAAACTAACATAATTTAGTGCAAATTGTTTGACAAAGAAACAATTATAGAGCATCTTTAATTGCACGAAGAAATAAGTACATAATAAGAACAAAGACTTGGAGAATTCGGTGCCTGATTCTTCACCAAATTATTTGGCTCTCTTCTCTGAAAGACAAGATGATCTTTGTCAAAATACTTGACTTATCCACATAGTAAAGTATTGATCGAATCCATACAGCAGCTTCTGGAGAGTCAATAGCTAATGTGAATCCGTCTTGTATAGTCAACCGATAATTGTCCAAAAACTGGCTTGGATTGCTAGCATCAAGCAGCTATGAGCTCAATAACGGTGCAAAAAAGAAATCTCTTATCAATGCACCGGGACCATAGTTATAAGACTTACTTGGTCCATGATTTGATCCAAAACTCGAGTCACAAAGTTGAGAGGCAGATCTACGGATAAACAAGTTGATCTAGGTCCAGTAGGATTTTTTTAATAAAAACATGTTTTATATAAAAAATCTGAAGCGACATCATTGACTAGAGCTCACCTAGGTTTTTCACAGGTCAACCCTCGACTTGAGTAGCATTACACAGTATGCTAAGAACACCATGTGATTGGATTGATCATAAAAACACAATAAAATCCCCTGCACCTCTACTCGACATTTTTGTGTAAAGTTTATAATCTGATTTATTACAAAACTAATATTATTCCTTTCTATAGAAAATGAAAAATTGATACAGACAACTGTGTGATCAAGAAAAATAGTCAAACTCGAGAAACATTGAAAAATGAGAAAGTTTCCTTCTTTATGTCCACCAGTCATTATACCTTAATGTTTTGATGCATCACCAAAAACCTCTGAGTAGCAGATGGGGCAGGCCTGTTAGATAGATGGTCATCAGCTTTTTGAAGAACATGAAGAAAAACCACAAAACTTGTTCTCGAGTTTCTTGTAAAATCTCAACAGCTTACCTTATTGATGCTAAGCCATCTGGTCCCGCAACCAGCATGGTAAATATGTTTGCATGGTAGAGTGATCTGACGATCACCTCGCTTATATTCCATTTGGCAAATGACACACCTGTATCCAACAAAAATGCTTAGACTGTAAAGAAACAGAGAGAAGATGAACATTTTTTTGACAAAAAAAAAATTCGAATTCATCTGGACACACTTGGATAAGCACATTTATGCTTGCAACTTTGTATAGTGCTATCTCAATGCCTACAGAAAACACGGTGAAGCTAGAGTCCATAAAATCAAATTTCCACTAACATAGGTAAATAAAGAAAAACTTTCACCAGTTAAACTAGGAAAAGCTCAATGCCTGTCCTCCATGAGACATTTAATTAAGGACGAAATTAATAGCACTCTGGATTGCAAACTAGAGGACGATAGAAGGTAATAAGTGAAAATTATGTCAAAATTCTCACTTCATTCATGAAATTGAAAAACGCAACTAACCATAACAGGGAATCACTGCTTATAACATCCCTGCATCTCATTCATCAATTAATTAATCAATCTGAATAATCTTATGGATTTAGTACAGCAAAACTAAGCTAATGAAACAAAACAGAGCAAACAAGGCTAGAACATGAACACTTTATTGATTGAAAACAATTTGCACAGAATCCAGGTCCGGCAGACATGACAGTTGTAAGAAAAATAGATGACCAGACAACCAACCACATGCCATAAATAAAAATGTTCAATCATAAACAACAGATCCAATGGTACCTCTCACTTCTTGATTTCCTCCTTGAGAAGAAGCTGCGCTTGTATTTTGAGGTTGGAAGCAGAGAAATTTGTTCTTGAGAAAGACCTCGATTTTGAGTTCCAACTGTCTCGCCTAATTCAAGTAATTCCTGGATGGGAAGGATTTGATTAATAATATTTGTATAGAAATACATGCAAGTAGAGTGTTGTCAACCAAACACAACATGTCCAGAGGAGCAGAGAGAGTTCCAATTGTCAAGATTTTCTATGACTTTGGAGGTTTGTACAGTTTAATAATTCTGAACAAAGGAAATTTAACACACAAGAATTAATGGGAGTGTAGCAGGAGATGGATCTCTATTTCATCTCAGTGATACAAATCAGATTTTCTAGCAGCTAATGAAGTCATGGTGTTAGCTTGGATGAAGGTTCAAGGGTTAACAACATGATCAACTTATGATGATATTAATACATTTGATGTTGGAATCCCATAATATGGGCTTCAGCTCAACCACAAGTTTGCACACAGGAGCTATATTATACCACAGAATTTGAATTACAATACAATGTTCACCAGCGAAGAAATTATATCAAGCTAAAATTATCTGAGAAACTGATCCAGTAATTTGTGTTCATAGATTTTCTTATGCTGCACATGGATGCTATTCCATCATGCCTGTGTAAGTAGATTTCATTTTCAGGGATAGAAATTTATGCTCTAACCTCGTAAGTCATATTGTCAGGATCAACATGGTCTTGCCAAATAGCCTGCATTGGACACAGAAAATAACAGTACAGTTATTTCACACGGGTACAACTAGACAATATATTTAGGGGGCGAAAGGATACCATACAGTGTATATTAACAGCACTAATATCTTATATCAACGAAGGTATTATGCAAGAGTCTCTTTGAGCACGATTGCTTATCGATACTATCTAATGCTACAACATGCAGACACATTGCAGGTGAAAGCATTAAATGTTGAATTTAAGGACTTCATTGGTCTGTATGAAACTATAAGCAAATGATACAAATTAGTAAAATTTAAAGGATTAAATATCAGAAGTTACCACACCTGATAATCCTGAACATTATGATGTCTGCGCAAACCTAGACAAAAGAACATAAAAAAGCTAAGAAAAAGCTGCCCATATCACAAATAGTGTATAGGTGAAAAGAAGATATCACACTGTGCAAAAGGCATGACACAACTCAAGTCAACAGAACATTAATCCCATGACTAACTGAGCTTAAATGTTAAACCTCAGAACAAAGTATTCATGAACAAATTTTCTATGTAATTCATATATGAAAAGGCAATTATCTTGCATCTAATAATAGGGGCGAACAAATATTAATTGGACTATTTGTTGGGAACATACTACAATATAGAACTCAGAACTTACATTCTACAGGGTCATCATGAGAAGACCTGTTTTCATTTACTTCCCATTCAGTATTTACTCTAGAAGTCCGTTCATTAGTCGCTGTAGAAGAATTCTCCAAGGGCGGCCTTCTATATTCTTCATTTCGTAGTCCATGATTGTGGACCTCATAGACATAAGCAGGGTCATAATATGAAGCGCTCCCTGGTGGGGATAAGCCAAACTTGTAGAAATTTGCATTCATCGAGGGGTATACACTATCCTGCAAATCCAAGAAAGAAATATTCATTTGTACAAGAACAAAACCACAACCCACTTGTTGCTTCATTATCTATACATTGAAAAATAAAATAAAGATAACAGAACCAGAAAACAAACCTCTATCTGATTCGCCAATAATTTGCATCATATGGATCTAAATATTGTTGAAAGCATATATTATTCTAACTGGATAATTACAAAGTACACGAATAAAAGATACCTGAACATGGGAAGCTCCATTGAAAATGAAATTCACATGGTCATACGTGAGACCTTCGAAATATTCAATAAAACTTCCAGCTGAATTATATGGGTAGCTAGCATTCATGTAATGACCATCCATGAGTGTATTCCAATTCATTTCAAACCACTAATCTGTCACACAAATAAGCACTAATATGAAACCAGAATTAAGTTTAGCAAAAATAACAGATGAAATAGAAAACAACCTGCTCTCCTAAAGTTTCAAACTTGGAACTTTCACTCTCAAAACCAAAACTTTTGCATCAATAAACTGTCCTCTAATCACTTTCTAACCATCTCACAACTCCTACAGAATAAGTCAGCAAATTAGCATAAAATTTGATAGCACAAGATAAATCAAGCAATGAAATAAGAAATGCTTGCATATTCAAAACATCTTAAAGAAAAAGATCCCAACTTGTTGAAAATGGCTTCAAATAAAGCCAAGATTAACCGAGAGAAACATCAAAAGATGAGAGAAACAGAACAAAATAGCTCACTTCAGCCATAACTTGTCCTTGCTACAAAAAAAAGCCAAGAACCCATTTCCATTAAGCATCTAAATCAGATGCTAGTGATCTCTAATTACCTCTATCAACTCAAAAGGAACAAACTTTTTCACATTTCTTGCCAAATCAAGAACCTTCTCACCTATCTTCACTACTACAGGGTTTTGATCTCTAAAACAACTGCTTTTTTAAAGTGATTTCTTGATCTCTAAAAAAGAAAGAACCTACATTGTAAAAATAAAACAAGAAAATCAAGAATTTATGTGATACCTGATTACTCAAGAATTGAAGAATCCAAGAAAATGCGGGAGAGGAATGTGAAACAAATGGATCAGGTGATGAAGACAAGAATATATACCTCTCTCTATATATATATTATCAGCAATAAAGAAAGAGATGGAGAATCTGATTCTTACTAGCAGTAAAAAAGAAAGGAAAGAAGAAAGAACCGACAGACATTGATAGGTGATGGCTTTTAGAAGAAGAGGGGGAGGCAGGCTAGAGATAAAGATACTCACTTTCCTTTGTCCTCTCTGTTTTTCTCTGTTCTTAGAGGAAGTGTGAGTGAATGTGGGCTGTGCGAGCGTCGTGGCTCCCTTATTGGAGCGTTGCGCTTTTCTTACTGAATTACTGTTTAGCCATTTGACGCGAAGCCATAGTAGTATTATATATAGTACATTAGCAACTAGAAAACAGATTAATGACAGAAAAGAAATACGTATAACCCTAAGTTGTAGTTTTACCGTTGAAGAGAAAACTCTATTGTGTTATGTTTTTTTAAGTTTAAAAATTAACCTAAATAAATTAAAAAAATAAATAAATAAATAAATTAAGAAAAACAAAATCAATATTTGATTTTCAAAATAGAATAGGAAAAGAAATAAAATCACCATAAAACAAATATTTTTCTAAACTAAATAGAAATAGTAATAACTAAAAAACATATTTCTTTTTATAAAAAATCATCTTGTATTAGTCTATTTGGATAGGAAAGAACTCACCCTCGAGTTTTGGTCATCACATTGTCATTGTTGTTAACTCATGAGTGTTTTTTTTCTTCTAAAAAGAAGCCTCTTTATTTTCTTCTATTTAAACATATTCTGTTTTGCAACCTTTTTCCATGGTTGTTTTGTATCATATAATAATGCAAAAATAATTTGAGATTAGAATACACAACAAGCAATAACTTAAAATTATTAAACTTTGATATCAACATCACCTGATGCATGCATAAACATAAACATTAAAACAATAACAAGAGTTAAAAAAGAGCCAAAATAGAGTAGAACATAAAAATTATAATTTATAATTTTATTGCTTGAAATAAAAGTCTATAATGTGTTGTTTTTTTTAAGGTTTATAACTCTTTAAATAAGTTTAAAAACTAACTCAAACAAGTTAGGAAACCTAAAAATAAAATAAAAAAATAAAATTCCTAAACAAATTAAGAGAATTAAAATTATCAATGAAATAAAATCGCTATGAAAAAAATATTTTTCTAAACTAAATTAAAAATAATAATAATTAAAACTTTAATTATTATTATTTTTTAAATCCTCCTGCATCACCATTATCATTTGCTAACCTTCCTCATTACCATCGCTTTTTTTTTTTATCAATTTCATTAATTAGATATATGAGTCATTTATCTAATCATTAGATTATACACTATTGTTTAACTTAATTTAAATCAATTCACTAGATTTATAAGTCAAGTTTAATGACTATACAAAATTCATATGTGTATGAGCCAACACCTAAAACATACTAAGCTAGTATATATATATTAACTTGCAATGTTATCAAGATCAACAAATTAAAACCAATTCACCATCATATATTGACTGAGCTCAGTGAAATTTCATCTTATTTTATATAGTTCAAACATCAAATTACTATAGCATATATTAACATGACGTACAATCATTTAAAGCATGGTGCGCCGACTTAAATTATTGTTCTTACATGGCCATGTCCCTTTTTTACCCTCTTTGCAAATCACTTGAAAGGTTCTCCTCCTTAGGTTCATGCATCCACCACCATAAATAGTAAATACTTCAATTCCAAAATGGAATTGTTAGAACTAAAAAAGTTACCACTTGCCAGGGATTGCCTGCAGTTGTTAAGGAGGCTAGTAAACATTGAGCCAATGGACCCAGTATTTGTTGGAACATGATTTGGGGTGGCTCTGAGTGGTTAGCTTGTGTTATAGAAAATGGACCTCATGTGATATATGGTTAAAGGAAGATCACCAGACCATCTGATTCTCTCAGGAGGAAGTTGGTGTCAGTTAAGGTTGGTTGGCTGGTTTAGGAATCAATCTCCAAAACACACATTCATTAAAGATATAAAATATTTGCCTTAGCTGGAATGATATCCGTCGTCTGCTAAGCAAAATTATGCAATGGGGCCCGTTGTGCTTAAAGCTTCCTCAAGGTAGGGCACAGTTGAGGTTTTGATGACATGGAAAGGATCAAAATCATGAAGTAAAGTTTGGAATTTCCTCGACGGGGGGTCTACAATGTGTTCTGCCATGGACCCCATGGAAGAAGAACTCTCATGTGCTTGAGAGAATCCATGCTTATTGATTAGGGTTGGTGAGAAATTATCCAAAAAACTGTAGAGAAGTTCTTGTAACAAGTATGGATAGAGTGGTTAGGTCCGCAACAATATGGGGCAAACTTGAATGGGATTTTTACTTACACCTTCCACCCTTAATTTCTCTAATTTGTTCATCCACCTTAAAGTATGATTTTTCTAATAAGAAATGCAGGTAGGTGGAGAATTTTTGAGGACTAAATGAGAATGGTTGCCCTAAACCAGCTTGATAGGTGAATGGTTCGAACAAAGGCCAATAAACGGATCCTTTTTAGGTAAAATGTCTCAACAAATTTGTTAAAAGAGTTTTTATTTGGGTTGAAAGGATAGGTGCCAAGGCTACATTCCCAGCTTGGCCTAGCCTGTAATTTGATCCTTCTAATGGCTCACCAGAGTGGGCATGAAGGATAAATGTCAACTAGATCAGCAGTTAAACCAGGAAAAGTGCGTTGATGACATTAAGTATGTGTGGTTTAAAGGAAAATAGGTAAGAGACAAAATCACTGGAGCAAAAAGGCAATCAAGATGGTGCAGAGAAGTAAAAAGGAAAAGGTGAAAATTGCATTTTGTGTTCATCATCTTGATAGTAAAAATTGGTACTCTTTGCGACTCTGGAATCGACCTAGAAAAAACCTAAAACGAATTGGTTTTCGTGAAAAAAGAAGAGTTGACTTGGCTCGAGCTAAACTCTAGATCAACGAATCACCGAGTAAGATGTCTGGTTGGGTTAGCTATTATAGCTATGGCTACAAGGCAGTACAGAAACAGATGGTTGTGCATGCGAATAGTTCAAGTTTACGATGATTGGAGGCTACACCAATGGCCATTGCCATGGCCCATATGGTCAAGCAACGAGTGTGGCCTGGCCAAAGAGCCTAAAAGGCTGTCAGGCATGTGGGAGAAGCAGAGAGGTGACAAAGAAACAGAACATGAATGTGAATGAACAAAACCTAGCGTGCAAGCAAGGACGAATCATTGTATATATATTCCCTCATTCCTTTTTGTCTCCACACTTGTCAAAAGTTAAATTCTGTTATAGGCTATCCCTGCTGTTGATCTCAAGACCCAGCATTGGATCCCTACTTGCAAAGATGTGGGGCTTCATCGCGCCCCCCCCCCCCCCCTGTTTTTTTCTCATTTATCATGTTTTGCACCCTACCCATAGCTCTTTCAAGGAAATTCTTTTTAGCACTCCCTGGTGGGTTCAGCATTGGTCCCAGAGAAAAATCATCATTAAGCAATCCATGACTGTTGTTGTCTCAGTCCCGCATGCAAGAATGCATCTGATATAGAGAAATGTCCACTGGGTTTGAACTTGAAATCCCAGGAGAGTCATCTAAAACATTTGAAACTCGGTAATTTAATCCAAACTCAATGAATACTAATATAAACCGACCTGACTAAAGACTAAATGAGGTTGTTGTTTTTTTATATATTTATTTTATCTACGAATGAGTAATAGATGTATTATCAAGTCTAATTTGAAACTGATTCAAACTGTATACTAGATGAATATATAAAATCGCATGAATATGGTTTAAATATCTAAATTATTTACTTATGATATAATAAAAATCTGATTTGTGGATACTCATTCTCATTGGTATTCAAACATAGAAAACTCTAGTTGTCTGGATAATTGTATTAAACGTTCATAAACATGTTCAGATTGAATATGTGATTTGTCTCTAACAATGTTAGAGAGGATGACCCTTGGCAATACTCATCTCTTAAGGTTTCTTTTGAGAATAATTTAGGTCTTTTGGGCTTTGACCCTACTCTGGACTATGTTCATCTTCTTTCTGGGCTCTTGTTTCTAGTCCTTCTAGGCTCCCTCAGACAGACCACTCTGTGCCTCCTCCCACATACCAGCTTCCCTGTACATATTTGCAAGCAAAACATATAGCACTGTCACGGGGATCCAACTCAAGAAGCTTTGAAGCTGCTCTTTCCCCTATCTGAAGATTTCCGTGAATTCCACAAGCAAAGAACACATGCCCCACACCATAGCATCTGCCTCCATTGGCATTGTTTTAATAATCTCTTTAGCCTCCTCCAACAAACTGGCCCTACCATGAAGGTTCGCCATGCAAGAAAAGTTTTATACCCATGTTTTAAGCGGTCTAACTCCAAATAACATTCTTTCTTTTTGAGGAAATTTTTTGCGAAGATGGGCCTAGCATATTTTAGGAAAGGATTGTGTTGAGACACTGTATTTCCCTTGACCAACTACTTTTATTTTGTAGTCCCTTGAGAATATAGGAACCATAGATAGGCTTTTGGTGTTTGGGCTTGGGGCCACTCTTGCAAGTTGCAACTATATATGTGCACGCACTCTTTTCTTTGTCGTTGAAGTTTACAAGAGAATGTCCATGGTTTTTTAGAACGTCGTAACTTCAATCAAACTTGTAATGAAAACCGAGTTCAAGAGGGATGAATTCATCTTATGTTCATGATTTTGGATTTGCTTGTAATTCATTACCAGTTGATTGAACCATGTGACTGTCAAGTACGTTAGAGCTGATGCTTGAACTAAACTGAAGTCGTAAGGAGTGAGGAGTTGCGCCATCTAACATTCTTCTATAGCTGGGCAATGAAGATGCAAGAAGACCATTGTTGAGAGCATGGTGAAAAAAAGCATACCTCTTTTCTCTCAATGGAAAAATTCGTCTGTTTGTCTTCATTTTCAGACCCCATTGCTTCCTCAGGTGTGTTTCAGAGTTGAAAAACATCATACAAACAATAGAAGCCTGAATGAGGTCCATCGCATTATTCGATCGCGAAAAGGTATAACTTATGCAATGGACTGTAAAGAACCCAGAATGATAAAACGAGAAGGATAATTTATAGTTTTGATGTCTTCAAAATCAATGTAGTGCAATCGCAACAATTCCTAAAAGACAGGACTACAGAAATGGAAATCCTGAAACTGAAAAAAGTTAATCCAAATGAGTCTAAAGAATTATCCAGAATAAATTCTGGAATGGAACTCCAAGAATTTCGTCACCATCTATGATGATTGTATGGGGTGAAGAAGAATGAGACTTAATTAGGCCCCACCGGAACCGTACTTCTTTCCCAAGACAATCACCTGAAGCTTGTCATATCCGGCAAGCACACCAGCACCAGCAACAGCACGGAGGATGTTTGCACCAGCACCCTTGAAGAGGGATTTAGCACCCTCGTTCTTAAGGATCTGGGAGAATGCATCGAGGGAGCTCTTGTACTTGACAGCTTCACCAGATGTCATCATCATTCTTCTGCGGACAGTGTCAATTGGATAGGATGCAAGACTAGCACCATTGGTGATGACCCAGCCAAGAGCAAAGCTAGCAAAGAAACTATCCTGTAATCATAGGATGAGCGAAACAACATGAGAATTTTCACCTCAACAAATGAAATTGCAACTGTTAAATAATTTATGTTAGAATCTACCAACCTGCAGCTTTCCAGTCAGGACGACTGGCTTCAAAGAATCATACAATCCAAAATACAGACCTCGGTAAACAATAATACCAACACATGAAATGTTAAATCCACGATAAATCCCAGCAATGCCATCTGATTTTAGTGTCTTCCTGTAGACATCAACCAAACCATTGAATTGCCTCTCCCCTCCCTTTTTTCCAGCCTTGGCATCATTTGCAAGACGTGTTCGGGCATAATCCAAAGAATAAACAAAGAGTAGTGACGAGGCACCAGCAGCACCACCAGATGCCAAGTTTCCAGCGAACCACTTCCAATAGCCATCACGGTCCTTCTTGAAGTTGAAAAGCCTCTTAAAGTAATCTTTGAATGCAAAATTCAGGGCCTGGAGGAGAGTTCATAGAATAACTAGATAAGCACAAAAATAAAACCCAAATAGGTCAGTAAAGTATCCAGGATGAAAGAAACCTGAGTGGGGAAGTAACGGATGACATTAGCAGTGTTCCCTCTCCACAAAGACATCGTCCCCTCATCTTTTATTGTTCGGCTGAAACATTCTCCAATTCCCTTGTATGGTTCAGAGAGTCGACCAGCCTTGATCATCTCATCCTGGTTTTGGATCAAGAGCTTCACACGCTCAATGGGAGCTGCAGCAGTTTTTGACACGGCAGCAGAAACACCGCCCATAAGAAAATCAACAGCAAAGCCAGCCAAGCCTTTCTCAGACGGGGCTTGGACAAATACCGGTGCAGTAGATGATGCAACCAATGACATGTCAGGGCTAGACTGGCATGGCCTTGTCATGGCATACTGGAATCCCGCATTGGAATAGTTTCCATATGCAAACTGCCTTCGGTGTAAAGCAGGTCTCTGAAAACCTTGGGGAAAGCTAGAACTGAGATGGACCTGGCTGGCCATCTTTTGCATGACCGACGGTTGCTGGCGCCTATCAGCCATTTCCTCACACAAATAATTAACCCCTGTTCCAAATTGAATTAGTAACGCGACTAATTAACCACAGTTGTTCTTCGAAACAGTTTCAAAGTAAGTAAAGTGACTCTCCACAATAGCTTCGAATGCATGTATCACTCTAACGCAGGATTGAAGACATGCCACTTGCACAGCAGTCAAATCATGTTTTAAGATCAAAATCAAATAAAAAACAACATCAACAATAGTATCATATCCTAATCAATCAAATTGTTCATTCCAAATCAAGTAACACAAACTTTCATCACTTATTCCAAAATCCCGAAAATACCAAATCTTTCTAATCCACACTAATAACAAACATATTCAAAAGAGTAATGCTAATTAAATGATTGAAAATATTGTAGCGGTTGTTTTTTAAAATATTTTTTATTTTAAAATATATTAAAATAATATTTTTTTTATTTTTTAAAAATTATTTTTAACATTAGTATATTAAAATGATATGAAAATATCAAAAACATATTAATTTAAAAAATAAAAAATTTAAATTTTTTCAAAAATATTTTTCGACTGAAATACCAAACAGCATAAATTAAACAAATCACTGGGTTCGGGACAAATATTTCAGAACAAATAGCAATATTCTGATCAAAATGAAACAAAACAATAATCACAGGCCAAAAAAACAACCCATTTCATATATCATAACAACAACTCATCTAACCATATATTTCAAAGGAAAAAACAAAACTTTAAGATCCAATGAAGAAAAGAAAGATATTGATATCAAAAGTAACCTGTTAGTTTACAATCCTTGAAAAAAAAAACTAAGTAACAGATCTAACAAAGAAGCCAAGAACCCACCGAAAGAGGGAGGGAGAGAGATCTAAGAAAGAAGTGAAGTGGGTTTTATATAAACATGATGGTGTCAATGCAAGACAGGCAAGACACAGACAAGTCCGAAATACAAGGAACCAAAGACAAGGAACTAAACTGTAAAAAACATGACAGTTACATATGAACCGATTCATGTGGCGTGTGAAATGAAAGGAAAGGGAGTAACTTTAGAGGAAGAAAGAGAGAAAGTGAATACCTTCTTGTTGGTGTGAAGAGAGAAAGGAGTCTTCTTCAGGGTCTTATGGAACGGCAAAGTGGGAGACGAGAGGCAGTATGAAAAATTATATATGGATGGAGGGAGAGAAGAAATGGTGAACGAGGGGGTGCATGCAATCATAGTAATCACACCCGCTCGGGTCTCACTCAGGATCTTGCAGGGTCAGCCCAAAATAATTTTATTACGTCCAATAAAAATGTAATCTTTGTCTCAAAACATTTCTTTGAAAACAAATAAATATAAAAAGAATTACTTCAATATTAAGAAAATGTTCTTTGTGATAGATAAGGAAAAAACGAATAAACAAATGAAAAACATGATTTTTTTTAAAATGTATATGAATAAAAATATGACAATAATTTATATAAATTATGAATGATAATCGGTTTTTTTTTATGTGTGAATTATCAGGGGCAGAGATAAAGGGAGCTAGCAGAAGCCTCAACTCATGTAAGAAAAAAAAAATCCCAGCCTTCCCCTTAAATAATTTATAGTTTTAGCTCTAAAACTAGTTAAATTTAAATTTTAGCCTCCCTAAATAAATTTCCCCACCCTTCTGGATCATGGATGTTTACTATGCTTTTATGGATGTTTAATATGCTTTAATTAGTGGTTGAAAAAAAAAAAGAGTCCTGACTTGTTCATAGGCAAAGGGTATTGAATATTTAGAGCGTGTTTAGCAGTGTGGTTGCGGGTGTTTTTTAAATAACTTTTCGTGCCAAAATACATGCCAACGATGTTTTTTTATTTTTTAAAAATCATTTTTGACATCAGCACATCAAAATGATCCAAAACGTACAAACCATATTAAATTTTAATAAAAAAAAAAATTTCAAATTTTTTGGGAACGCAACCGCGTTCCCAAACGATGCCTTAGTAGGTGAAGGGAGAAGCATCTGGGAAGGTCTCATGTTGATACATGAAGAAAAGATGGTATTGACTATGATTTATTTATTTAGGCTTTAGGAAATTTATTGAGTTGACCAAGGTAGAGTTTAAATATAGTTTAAATTTCTAATCAAAGAAGATTGATAACATGTCTTGATTCCATCGTACCCTAACATGAGAAGCATCACCAACCTTGTATCGGTTCAGAATAAGGGTAACAGATATTTCTTTTATCTCCCCTCATTTTCGGAAGAAAAAATGTCCCAATGAGTTTTGCATAGACTGCGTGTTCTGATCAAGGTTGTCAATTTCGTTTCGTTCCGTCCGGAATGGCCGAAACATTTCATACCAATTCAAAAAACGGAACAAAACGGAACAAATTTCATCTCATTTTAAATCTCGGTCCGTTCCGGATTTTTCGGCTAAATTCCGCCCGAAACGTTCCGGTTCCATTCCACATGTTCCGTTCCGCTCTTGAAAAGCCATTGAATCAAATTGAACCTTATTCAATTTAATTAATTAAACCACCCAATTATAAAAAGCTCTTTTTTATTACTATTTTCTATAACAATGATATTAATAATAACATTGAAAATTATTATTACTATTTTCATTAACAATGATATTAATTTTTTAAAATTAGATTTATCACAAATATATATGGTTTATATTCATGTTTATACTTTGTAGGAATTTGAGCAAAACAAGGGATGCTTTAGATTTCATTAGCCTTAATAACATTGACCTAACTTTATATTTAAAATATTTGTGTTAAAACATTTTACTTTCATAATATTTTGATATTTTGTTTAAGTTGAATTACTTTAAGTTAAAGATCTATTTAATCTTGACTATTTAGAAATATTTTAAATTTTGAAATTATATTTGTTTGGCATTGTGTTTGTATTGCATAATTTATAATTAATTTATCTTGAATTTGAATTATGTTTGTTGAATATATATATATATATATATATATATATATATATATATATATGAACAGTACAACCCCGAAACGGCACGCCGAAACACTCCGAAACTGAAACATTCCGTTCCAATTGAAAAAACAAAACACCTACCAAAACGGAATTGACAACCTTGGTTCTGCCTGCAATCAACTATTCAACAAGGATGAATATTAGGGAGAGCTTTCTGAGAAGGCTTTGGGGGCCATGAAAATAATATGACAAGTTGCTATTAAATATAGGAAGAGGTAACATCTTCGCATACAATCCGCTGAATTTAGTAGACAGAAGAATTCTTATGAAAGCGTGGCTTGCTTTGAGCCACACGAAACACAAGAGGAACATTTTTGCCCAGAAAATTTGGACCTGTTCAAACTCCTTGCAGTCCGCATCCCTTGGCAACTTCCTTTTCGTGTACTTAAAAAAAAGCATGTCAAAGGGACAATGAGCCCTTGAACTATATAAAACATGGGGGTAAACCCTCTCCTGATCCCTGGCCATTACTCTGGATTGAGATTCTCTCATGATGATCATTATGTTCATTAAATCTAAACCGTTGAATTCAAATGGACGTGGACTTCCAAATGGAAATCTAAAGCATGACAAAACACATAAGACAACAACATAATATCAAGAAAAAAATCAAGTCGAGGAATCATGACTTATTCTAGCGCCAGGGGGCAGCAACAATAACAAAGCACAATAGGAGCAACATTGTGAATGCGGCCATTAGTATGTCTATAGAGTGTTAGAACATTCAACTCAAAAACATTTAGAGGGGAAGCCTGGATACTAACTCACACAAACAATGATTTGAAATGGCCAGTGCGAAACCTGTGAAACATGGGACAAGAAAAGAAGAAAATGGATGTTCCATAGCCTGTAAATGGAAATGCTTGAAGCATATTTATTTGGTAGACACAAAAGAAATATTCAACAAAGTTTTAAGGCAAGAAAATATCACCTACGAGTATGAAATGGTGGAGGGGGCTGGCGCCGTTCACATTCGTGGAGAAGACTTATAGCTTCTGTCGTGTAAAGGAAATGCACTGAAGAGAAGACGAGCAATAAAGAGCTGTTGCACAAAGGCTTTGCACTTTACAGCAAAAGACAAGAAATTCTCTAACACTCCTAAGGTTAATTTAAAACAATATATGTGGTACATGATGTTAGTTAATTTCATTTACATGATGCTATAAATATTGTGGGATAGCCGTACAAGATACCAGGAGTGAACTGTCAATCCCTCTGTAAAGAAGCTAATGATGTCTGCCCAGATCAATTTGATCGCTTCCTTGCACTCTGTCCATACCAAGGGAAGTAGGGTCATATGCTGGTTCTGAACTCCTCAAATCCATTTCCAGTTGCTTCTGCCTCAGTTGAAATGCACTCTGCCTATTCTCCAGCCTCAACCTCTCATTCTCCAGTCTCAACCTCTCGAACTCCTTATCTTTCTTGCTGCAGTATCTCAACCACTTGAACTGTTGTTTCTCAAGCTCAAAAGCTTGAGCCTTGATGTTGACCCTTTGCTCTAGGAGTTGCAACCTCTGCTTCTTAATCCACTCCTTTCTCTCCCATGGCGATACATTAGTGTCTTGAAAAATTGCTGTCATTTCAACACCAAAGCTATTTTGCCTACCTGATTGAGAACAAAGGTGGGAATGCTCTTCATTCACTATCCTTTCACACAACTGGCCCATCTCATCAGCATTATTATCAGCTTCATTATTCGATTCATCATCATCACTGTCATCATTTCCCTCAACTTCATCCCACCCTGACCCATTCATATCTTTTGAGCACCTCTCAAGAGGTAATGAACAACCTTGTAGATCAAAATCCTGGCAATTGGGTATTCTTTGCCCGTTATGGTAAGCACAAATTTCCTTATAAAACAAATGTTTCGAGCTCAATATCTTTCTGACATCATCCTTCGCCTTAGCTGAAAGATGAGGCATTGAGTCCATAAGAGCGGTGTTCTCCACAACTCTACAACTAGTCCCCCTCCCAAGAATCTCATTCAACCTCTTGTACCTCTTATTCAGATCATTGAACTTATCCTCGCACTGTTGTGGCGAAACATGACACCCCTTGCCAATCATTAGCTTTGACACTGTTTTCCACTTACCTTTCTTCTGCACAAGCCCGGATTTTCTCTTAAGCCCCCCCGTACCATCAAATGTATCGTCATCGCCCACACAAGCAACCACTGAAATAAGAAGCCTAACAATATTATCTGTCCATTTCATTCGCTGCCATGGAGGCCCTTGTTTGCCCTTAGCGCCAGTAGAGTTCTCACCATTCCCATCTTCCATAAAACTCTGGTCGTCATCTTCACTCCCATCGCCACTATGTGCACCGTTAAACGGACTAGCAGCTCTTCCTTTACCAAAATTCACCAAATATCCTTTTGATGTTGAACCTTTCATTTCCATTAGCCCACTTGGTTGGTGATCATTATCAAAACAACCCATTACATTCATCTGATGTTGGTGCGCTAGTGAGGGATGACCTAACTGAGATTGTTGGTGTCTATGAATCGGTGACTCGAGGTCAAACAAACCACCACTTGAATCAGACAAAAAACGACCCCTCAAACCCGAATTATCCATGTCAACACACTTATTCCTGAATTCCAAAATCCTGATGTTCTCTTCAATGGCTCAGCAAATTCAGTAACAGAAAATGAACCACAATCTCAAATTCCATATATTTCAATGCTTAAGAAATCATTCATTCCACTAATAACCACTTGGATCATCTAAACCAAGTTTCCATTATCAAAAACTTAACAGCCAAAGAAAACAAAACCCCGAAAAATCCCATTTTCTTCCATTTTCTCACCAGCCAAAAAAAGAAGGTTCACCACCAACCTAATCCACATTAGATTAATCACCAATCATCCAAAATCACCCTACAGGCTTAATCTCCAATATTTATCAAAAACCCATAATTTCTAAATCTGCAAATATACAAAAAAAAGAGAGAGAAACGGTTTAATCAAAATCAACTAAACAACCCAACAAGATCCAATCTTTTTTATTCCAATAAATAAAGGTTGAAACTTTCATTAATAAATTGATAAAAAGTGGATCGTTTTTTGATGAACTAAAACAAAAAACACAGTACAAATGAAACTGTACCATATAACATGTTAAAAAAGAGGTTGTTCTTTTCACAAGCTAACCTTTTTAGTGATCCACATGGAGCTTGTCTCTGTGGGGGAGAGAGAGAGAGAGCTTTGAATATCAAGGTTTTAGGTAGAGAAAGAGGGTTTTGAGAAAAAATATGATTAGATATGCCACGTGTTGAGATGTTTCGGTGAAAAGGGTGTTTGCCACAGGCAAGGGATGATATTAATTTCCTGATAATCAAACGTTTTGTATAAGGGTAAATTTTAATTTGCCCCCTGAATTTAAATTCTTCTTAAATTAGCTCTAAAACTTGTTTTTGTCTCAATCACCCCTTTCGTGCCAGTTTGGCAACGCGGTGCACTGCATTACGCTAGCAAAAACATCAAAAATGATTCTCTTGTTGTGGTGCATTGCGTTGCCAAACGGTGCAATTAGTTTAGAACTACAAAGAGAAAAGATTTGTGTCAATCTTGAAACGCAAAAATAAGATGCAAAAAGGTATTCACTTTGTTTTATATGAAGTAAATTACAGTGTATCAGCTGAAGAAAGAAGTAAATAACGACAGATGTCAGGAGTCCAGCTCTAAGCTAGCCTGTCAACATTTTTTATACATTTGAAGCTCCTAGGTGGCCTTCTAGCTAGTGCTTTTACAGTGCTCTATATGAAGAGGCTTCACATGAGACTGCTACAAAAGAGAGGAACAAACCGCACTAAGAGATGAAGCAGCCATGCAAGCACCAGCAAGCCAAGGAGGTAACCGAATTCCAGTGAAAGGGTACAGAATGCCAGCAGCTATATATAGGCAAGCTAATCCTGTTGTAGCCAAGTGCCCGGAAATAGTTAATCCTAATTCGGGAGATGGTCTTTCGGGATAGGTCAATGGCTGAAACTACATCTTCCAAGTTGCTTCTGATGAGAGCTATATCAGCTGCTTCTATAGCCACATCTGTCCCAGCACCAATTTCCATCCCAACATCAGCTGCAAGCAGGGCTGGCGAGTCATTTATTCCGTCTCCGACCATTGCAACGTTCATCCCTTTCATCTGCTTACAGTTTCAATCAGAAAATTCAAGTCAGAATTTAATTTCTCCATGCAAAATTTGCATTGGGGTGACAGGATAGTTGATGTGAAATTTGTGATGTTATGAGAACTCTACTTAGGTAAACTTGTAATCAACAAAAGCTCTTTCGAGTTCTCCTCAGATTAGTTTGTGCCTCATTCCCTTTTCCAGGCCAAACTATCATCTTACTACTAAATGGATACTGAAGATAGAATGACTCGGAGCTTCAAAATTCATTGGCATCAGATTGTCTACAGTGAGTGTTTGTTTCAAAATAAAGTTACCTGTAACTCTTTGATCTTTGCAGCTTTTCCGAGGGGATCTATTTCGGCATACACATCCTCAATTCCAACCTCCTTTGCAATGGCTGTGGCTGCAGCCCAGTTGTCACCTTTGGTCATGATGCTTGAGATGCCCAGTGAGCGGAGAAAAGACGCAGCAAGCTGAGCTTCTGGTCTCATCACATCAGTCACAGAGAAAGCTCCAGCAACCTTTCCATCAATGGCGACTAGTATAGATGTTCTAGCAAATTGCTAATTTTCAAAGATATAGCTCTCAACTTCATAACCAACAGATACATTGAAAGCATTCATGAGCCTCTTGTTCCCAACCAAAACCCTTCTGTCACCACTTTTCCACTCACCCCAGTTCCAGGATGCACCTCAAAGTCCCTGACCTCTGTGACCTGTTCTCTTGATGAACCATGCTTCTGCCACAGCCACTTGGCATGCTCCACCACAGCCTTTGCTAATGGATGTTCACTATTTGCCTGTGTAATCAAGGTATAGAAGTCAACTTCCTCTTTCATCATGTTACAAAATAATTCGAGATTTGAGAGTCAATTTACTTGTAAAATTTTCATAACTTTTGCCAAATCCCTGTGTACTGGCATCAAAACCTCTTTCAAGTTGCGTCAAAGTCCGTAACTTCTCCTATAAAAAATGGCATGGAGAACATAGGCACTCACCTCTACAGAAATGACTGCATCACAGAATTCCTCTAATGAAATACTTGAAAACAGCACGTCACTGACTACAGCAGGTTTCCCAACTGTCAGTGTCCTATCAAACACAACTGCTGTCATCTGCAGACAAAATTAAATTTCTGGTTGTCAAAAGAGACATTAAGATTTAATAATGGATTCTTTTCAACCGGGAAACTTCAGACATTAATTGAGTCCTATTTTTTTTATTAGGTTTCATTTTTTGTTTTTCTTGTTTTGTTGGATAGAAACTGGCTACTTCTTTTCCCAGAAATGATGGTCATACCTTGTGTGCCTTTTCAAGTGCATTTCCACCCTTGATGAGCACACCTTGGGAAGCACCTTTTCCTGTCGCCACCATTATTGCTGTAGGAGTTGCTAGGCCTAAAGCACATGGGCAAGCAACCACCAGCACTGAAATACCAAACTGCAATGCAAATTCAAATCATCCATGGCTTCCGGTATCCTATGTTTCGGAAAAAATCCAGAAATTTCAAGGACAAACCATCCCAACCATTTTATAAATGCAGCAACAACAACCTGATTGTGGATGGAAAGAAAACAATGGTATCCTGTAAGTAATCATTAATTGCTGGAAATGAAAGAAAAGTGTAGAGTAAATATTCAAAGGACACAAGTACACTCACTATAAGAACGAAAAATTTTGAGATCTGGTCAGCAAGTTTCTGAGCAGGTGCTCTGGCAAACTGAGCTGTTTCTACAATTCGAACAATTTGGGAAAGTGTAGTGTCTGATCTAACATGAGTTGCCTTGGCTAGTAAACATCCATTCTCATTCACAGTCCCACCGATAACCTGTTGAAGACATTAGAAAGAGAGGCAAAATTTTAATGTTCTTAGTTTGTGATAATTTTATTTCTGAAACTGGCAGTGCAAATGAGTAATACCTTGTCACCAGCTTCTTTAGCAACAGGCCTTGCCTTTCCCGTGATCATACTTTCATTCAGATAACTTTGACCACTAACAACAATCCCATCAACAGGAGCTTTTGCCCCTGGAAAAATCTTGATTATATCATGCCTTTGTATCAGTTTAGTACTGATTTCCATCTCTGAAGTAACATTTCCAGCAGTGTCTAGTATTAGCAGGTAAGCTGTGTCAGGAGGAAGGTTTATCAGCTTTGCGATAGCATCTGATGTTTTTCCTTTAGCCACAACCTCCAGATATTTCCCTAGCAGAATAAAGGATATATATCAACATGGCACTAGTTTCAAAGAAATCTTGCCCTTCAAATCTGTCAGAAGTCAATGCTTTTATCACTGTATATATAGAGTAGAAATAAGCAGCATTAGTGCCTAGTGCAACTAGAACATCCATATTAGCATATCTCCTTCTCAGTGCTTGAAATGCTCCCACATAAAACCTGTCAAAGTAATCAAAAGAAGAAAACATAACCCTATCAGTTCCAATAATAGTAAATTTTGGAAAGGAAAAACAGAACTAATGTATTTACCTTTGGCCAAAAATAAGCTGCACTGGTGTGCAAATGATCCATCTCAGAAGCCTACCAATGGTGAGCATCTTGTAGCCTAACCAGTTCCCATAAGAAGGAAGCATGGGAAGCACCATCGAGAATATACATAGTGGAAGTGAAAACAGGCAGCTAGGGCAGAACTGATTTCTGAAAGTTCGAATTTCTTGCTGCCACCCCACTTCTCTTCCACTTGGAGTGACATGCAAGCTGGCGTTGTACACTTAAGTCCCTTTTCCAGCATTCTGGATGCTGTGTATGAGAGATCTTGGGCCAGTGAGATCAGGTTCATATGTTACCGTAATTCAGTTTTCTCTCAAGTGCATTTCAACATGATTTATCATCTCTTTCGATAGATGTAATGAACAAATAATGACAATCAAAATATTAAAAAAAAAGTTAAAAACAAAATATTAAATTACAAAAACTAAATAAATATCGCAAAAACTAAATAAATATTTCTCAAAATTATATAATTATTTCAAAACACAACATAAATTGCAGAAACTGAACACAAATATTAAATTGCAAAAACTAATAAGAAGATGAAATACCATATTTATAAAAACAAAACCAATATCACTTCAAAATAAATTTGAAATTAAGTCTTATTTTTATAAAATCAGCTTTGATATCATCTTAAATTAATTTAGATTAACATAAAAGAAATACAAATATAAAAGAGAAGAGGTTAGAATTTTAATTAATTTATTTATTTTAAAGTGGTTGAATTAATTTAAATATTAAGAGATTATATATAGGTTAAATTAAAAATATTAGTTTATCTTTAAAAAAAATAAAAATATATATATTATTTAGTAGTATGGTACATCCGAGATGTGCATAATCATGGCTATCCTCAAAATGATTATAAAAAAATATTTGGAATCGCAGGCCAACTCATGTTTCTAAAAAAGTCAAAAAAATTTTGTATATTTTGAATTTTTTTAATGTGTTAATCTCAAAAATAATTTTTAATAAATAAAAAAACATTATTTTAATATATTTTAAAATAAAAAAACACTTTAAAATACAACCACAACCACAATCCAAAACTTATCCAAAGTTTTGGCCTTGACATAGGTGCGTTGAGGTCCTTCCGGATAAAAAAAAGTTATGTGCCCACCTACTGCAATGAACAAAAAAACAATTGCAGCAATGCATCTTAACAATTTGTCTTGGCTCCCTTCTACTGTAATTTCGGTGTTAATTCTCTTTTTTTTTCTCATCAAAAAAATTTGTTTTTTAAATAATTTTTTATATTGAATTGCATGGAAATAATATTTTTTTTATATTTTTAAAATTAATATATCAAAATGGTTCAAAACATACAAATTATATTAAATTTTAACAAAAAAAATTAATTTTTTTTAAAAAAGGGTACCAAACAGTTTCTCACATAAGAGGGGAGGATACAGTTGTGTGGGGGCAGAAAAAGAAAGAAAAGATGAATTTCCAATGAATTTCCCACTTTCTATTTGATAATTTTTCCAATGAATACACTAAATTAGACAGTAGAATCGATATCTCCATCATCCGTTCTGTTTATTGCAACTTGCAACTGGGAAGACTGGAAATGGACATGGAGGAAGGACCACTCTAGCTCTTCCAATCTTTACATTGTCATCGTTCATACACCGTCTTTGGATATCGGAACTAGAATAACGTTTGGTTATTATCTCGGGACGAAAAAATATTCATATCTAAGAACATTAACTAAATACAAGCTAGACATGTCAAATTGCAGGTTTATTTTCCAACAGGAGACTCCATCTTCCCCTTGTTCATGTGAATGTTAACTTGCAGAAGAATCAGGAAAGCAATAAATTATAATGAAAACACTAAATTATTGTGTATATATATCTACGAAGGGCATGGATTATGTATATGTTTATAATCACAGCAATAAGAGAAGAAACATGAGCTCAATTACTACCTCTGAAGCAGATTTAATTCCCAGAGAGTTGTGTACAGGAGAGAAACCGGGCTTTGTTTAGATTTTAGCCAACTTTTTTGGTTATTTAATAACAAAAGAATCAGAGGGAGACAAGGGCATGTAAATATCTCTATCTATATATATATATATATATATATATATGTTATTTAATAACAAAAGAATCAGAGGGAGACAAGGGCATGTAAATATCTCTATATATATATATATATATATATATATGTTATTTAATAACAAAAGAATCAGAGGGAGACAAGGGCATGTAAATATCTCTATATATATATATATATATATATATATATATATATATATATATATATATCTTTCATTCCAATTAAAATCATTCACGTTTAAGTTAAATTATCATCTCTACTCACTCCTCTTTCTCCATTTACATAAAAAAAATGTAGAAGATCAACAAAACAACACCAAGCACCCCTGCCAACGATGCTCACAACCAAACCTTTCGAGCCACTCTCTCAAGTTTCGAGCACTGTTATTAAACTTAGCTTTAAAAAAACTAACTTGCTGAAAATCTAGTTTAATTTAAAAAAAATTAAAATAATGTTATTTTAATTATTTTTTAAAATATTAAAATAATATTATTTTGATTGATTCGAGTTAACTTTGAATTAACCCGCATAATTCATAATTTAAACCTTGAACATGTCGGGTTTTATAACTTTGATTCAAAGTGTCCGGCCCTAAAAAAATTGCCCAAAATAGCTTAACATGTTGAAAAACATTTAATACACCCCAAGACATACACCCCAAAATAGCTTACTATGCCTAAACAAATTTAATTTATACACACACACTAGTTATTTAACTCACGCTTCACACAGGCAACACATCTTTTTTTTCAAAAACTTTTTTGGATATGCAGGTTTTTCAATGTTTTTTTTACATAAAAAATTTAAGTTTAAATTGAAAAGTTCATGCAAGCACTTAATTAAATAAATCAATAATCATATATGTAAATAAACAAAAAAAAATTGTTAAAAATAACTAAAAGTAAAATTAACTAAGAAAAATTGAGCGATAAATAAATCAAGATATTTGACACCGCAATATGAGATGCTTACCCAAATGTGTTCATTGAATTTGTTTATTAAAATTAATCATTTATTAAATCAAATGACAATAAAAATAAACACACACATAAAAATGATTGAATAAAATAAAGAGAAAAAAACAGCATGTAAGGTTGCATATATTAGAAATATTATCTAAAAATAAATATCTAGTATTTTTTAAAATAAATTCAATTTGTATAAAACAAAAAAAAATCATAAATGAATCAGAATAATATCTTCAAAAATTAAACAGATGCAAAATAATTATAAAAAACTTTTATTCAAAAAAGGTTTGCAAAACTAGTGAATTAAGTTATGAGATTAGGATAAATTAATAAAAAAAATAAAGATAACCACAAGATTTGTTTCTAAGAAAATAATGTCAAACAATGAAATTAGAAAAGAAAATGAGAAAAAAAAAGTTTTGACCCACATCAACTTTCCAAATTTGTGATTCGAATCATTGGATTAAAAGCACAGTAAATGGGTAAATTGTGAAGTCCAATCCCCAACAAATCAAACGTTGAAGGATGAAACCGGAAGTATAATCAATTACATAAAATGATATAAAACAAAAAAAAATAATCAAAAGAATAAAGGTGAAAATCAAAATAAAATGTAAATAGAGGGCACAAAAATAAATAAATTGGTGAGTTAAATTGAAAAGAAAAATTACTTTAATAAATAGAGAAAGACAATACACAAAAATAAGGGTTAAATTAAAAAAAATAATACACTATAAAATTTGATTAAATGATGAAATTGAAAACTAATAAAACTTTAATAAAAAAACCAAGGAAAACAATTAGAAATAAAAAATTAAGAACCAAATTAAAAAAAAATACATAACAAATTATCATTAAATAACTAAATTGAAAAGAATCAAAATTTTTATATACAGACTGAGAAAAAAATTAAAAAATCAAAAAAGAAAAGATTTGAATTAAAACACAAAAAATAGAGAATAAATTGTAATTGAAGAACTGAATCGAAAATAAACAATATTTTTATAAAAAAAACTAAGAAAAAAATAAAGAAAAAGATAGAAATTAAAATATAAAAAATAAAAAGGATTAAAATGTATTTTTTAGGATATAAAAAACAAAAAGAGGAAAAAAAAAAGAAAAAGGAAACGGTCTCTGATGACATATAACAGTTATCGCGCGCTGTGCTACGAGGAGAAGGGCAAGATAACGTTTTCATGTGAAAGATGAGATCACCCCAAATAATTGCTTTATTTTTTTTTTTCAATTCAAAAGTTATTTTTCTATTTTGTAAAAAACAAAAGGGTAGAAATACACTTGGCCAGCACTTTAATTTTTTTTTATGTGGGGTAAATCAGTAATTTGATTGTTAAAAAAAGTTGAAAAGACAAAAAAATAAAAATAAAAATACAGGACAAATTGTTCGACAATCCTTTAATGCATTTGTGAAAGACTAAATCACCCTTATATGCACCCCAATTTTTCAAAGAACAAACTCGTAATTTACCTGTCGTTTTTTGTGTCTCTGTGTGTACAGTATTTTGCACAGTTTTTAGCCTACGCACTTTATTGTTTCTGTTAATATATATATTATTATTCATTTTTCGAAAATAAAGCATCAGGTGCTTCCTGCTGCTGTAAGTGACTGACACCCCTCTCTAGGGTTCATCTTCATCTCTTCTTCAGAAAAAAAAAAAAATCCCCAAATTAATGTTCTCCAATTAGGGTTGTCTTTTCGTTTTTCTTCACCAATTCACATCCTTACGCAAAATCTCTCTCCACAATGACAAAAAACGACGAAGTTTCCTTCACTTCTTCTGCTCTCAAAATCGCACCTTTCCTTCACCAGCAAACTAAACCCTCTCTCCCTTTCTTCTCTCAACTTGTCCAAACCAAACTCACCTTCCTCTACTCGCTCCTAACCCGCACCAGGCTCCCCAACTCACCCCTCCTCTGCTCCGCCTCGCTCTCCCTAACTCGGCCCTCCTCCCCGGGGTCGGACCCTAAATCCCTGCCGATCCTCTGCTCCGCGTCATTGTCTCTGAGTCAGTCTCAACTCCGTGATTCGACTCAGAGTGACTCGGTGGTGGCCCAGCAGAAGAGTGGTGGGGCGAGTGGGGTTCATGGGCCGAGTCGGTATGATGAGGAGAGGGTGCTGATAAGTGAAGTGTTGGTGAGGAATAAAGACGGGGAGGAACTGGAGAGGAAGGATTTGGAAGCTGAGGCTCTAGCTGCGTTAAAAGCTTGCCGTGCTAACTCAGCTCTTACGGTTCGTGAAGTTCAGGAGGATGTGCATAGGGTTATTAGTAGTGGGTACTTTTGCTCCTGTATGCCTGTTGCTGTTGACACACGTGATGGCATTCGACTGGTTTTTCAGGTAGGTGGGACCCACCAAATTACGGATTTTCAGTCAGTTATAATTGGGATGTTGGGCTTATAGAAAGTTAATGTCTTTGAGCATTGTGTCTTGCATTCGTGCATTGTGTGAGGTTGTTTGTAAACAAGAGGAGATGGCAATGCAATGGTACGGGTTGGATTAATGGCTAATGTTGCTTTGTTGTGGCATAAGGTAGAGCCAAACCAGGAGTTTCATGGGCTAGTATGCGAAGGGGCTAGTGTTCTTCCGACAAAGTTTTTACAGGATGCTTTTCGTGGCGGATATGGTAGGTTGTATTTCGTATTACATTTATAGAGGTTAATGATACATGTTGTATGTAGAGCTGGAGAAATTATTACATAGACCACGTCATCCCTTATCAGTGAACACAAGATACTTGGATAAAATATGGTAGTCCCCACTGAATAATATATGCATTTCACATGAGTTTGTCAACATGTTTTGTGTTTATTAGCTTAATCTATGAGTGATGCGGTAGACCAAGTCCAATGCCCATTTTTTTATCTCTTCCTTCTTGCCCTTCTCATACTCATTATTTTGTTGATTGTTTTGCCCTTCCAGCTTTCTGTGTTTTTTCCTCTAATGTATAATGTTTCAAACTAAGGGAATGCTACAATATAGGCATGTCTTTTTTAGTTATGGTATGATTCTATTTTGTGGTGATTTTTAGGTATCTATCCAGGCACGTGGTTACGGGTGTTGTCATGCTAACTTAAAATGTTTAAATAGGAGACTTTCATTGATTTTATTTTTGGTGTCAAGCTGTGCAGGAAAAGTGGTTAATATTAAGCAATTGGATGAAGTGATAAGTTCCATCAATAGCTGGTACATGGAGCGTGGTCTTTTTGGCATGGTTTGTGTTTCATCTTTCATGATATTATATCATCATCATGATAACCTGGGATTAAAATATCAGGTTCTCCATGATTTATGACCACAACTTTTACATTAGCATCAGTTTTCTTTTCATTTTTATAGGTCTCAAATGCTGAGATACTCTCTGGGGGTATTATAAGGTTACAAATTGCAGAAGCGGAGGTGAATGACATTTCCATACGCTTTCTTGACCGAAAAACGTAAGAGCTTTCCTTCAATTTGTTACACAATCTCATTCACATTCACAAGCACCCAGATGCGGAGACAAAGACTCATTACTAATATGTGCTTTAATGCTCCAGTGGTGAACCAACCAAGGGGAAGACAAAGCCCGAGACGATACTTAGGCAACTTACAACCAAAAAGGGACAGGTAATTCTGGCATAGCTTTTTTCTTTTGTCCTTCCAAATGATATTTCCTCATTACATCATGTATATAATGATCATTTCTGGCAAACTGGGGGCCTTCAGCATTTTTCTGCATTCAAAGTCTTAGTTTTTGTAATTTGTAGCATTCATTGATGTTTTTCCTGTGGTTATTAAATAAAAGTTAATGCCTCCTTAACTCTATTTAACATCAATTCCTTAGTTTTTTTTAAAGGATTTTTACTCAAATTGTCATTTATGGAAATTAAATTTAGCTTAAATATATTCACTGACATGTTTTTCTATTTGAAATGGCTCCCATATAGGTCTACAGCATGCTTCAAGGGAAAAGAGATGTGGATACTGTGTTAACTATGGGAATCATGGAAGATGTTAGCTTTATTCCCCAACCTGCTGAAGGTAAAAAAGAGAGGATGTTATACATTGTAACTAGTGTCACGATGAGATGCATATTTTGAAATATTATATTCCGAAAAATGCTAGCTGAAATATACATCTTTGAACATATATGTACTCACTTTCACACATGCACATAAATGTCTGTTTGCAGGCACTCATCACACGCTTATTTGTGTGTGTCCATGCATCTTTGCAGTAACATTGGACCCATGTTTAGAGAACCATGGGTACAATCCACTTGAGAGTATTCTCAAATAAATTTGGTTTTTGTGTGATTTGATATCAATTGGTGTATCAAGCATAACACCGAAGATTCAATGTTCTATCAATGATACCTTTTGACATGGTCTATACTCTTTGCTAGTCATTGAGTGTCTCTTCTGTGTTATACATATTTTCTGAATAATCATTTATGTTAGCATAATTGAATGGAGGTGCCTATGGGCATACATAATACAGCTGTTCTATCCCAAACATTGAACTTGAAACTGTTTTTTCCCCTCTCTTTGTTTAGATACTGGCAAAGTTGATTTGATAATGAATGTTGTTGAACGTCCAAATGGAGGATTTTCTGCTGGTGGTGGGATATCAAGTGGGTGAGTGATATTAACATGGAGGGCACTGATCCCATGCCTTTCCTCATTTACATTTATATCGACTTATCTTTGGTGGACTGGAAACATCATATACTGATTACATTGCAATTTCTAGGACTACAAGTGGCTCTCTACCAGGACTTATTGGAAGGTAATTTTACCAAAAACATGACGTGCTCGGTTTAGTTTTCCTCTAAAAAATGCTTGATAATCTTTAATTAGTGGCTTTGTTACTACGTGGAAACTTGTGAGGAATGTTGTTTTACCCCACATTTGCCTTGTATCTGTTGCAGCTTTGCATATTCTCATAGGAATGTTTTTGGACGAAACCAGAAACTTAATATTTCCCTTGAGAGGGGCCAAATTGACTCAATCTTTCGAATAAACTACACAGACCCCTGGATTGAAGGGGACGACAAACGGACTTCTAGAACAATTATGGTTCAGGTAATCTTTTGTCATGTTGCCTCTACTTGCAATAATTTTTTGGTGATAATGTAAAAGTGCTCATTGCTTTGTGAACTGATTTTGCCTGCACTAGAATTCAAGAACCCCTGGGAATCTTGTTCATGGTAACCAACCTGTAAATAATAGCCTGACGATTGGCAGAGTTGCAGCTGGTATAGAATTTAGTAGACCACTCAGACCAAAGTGGAGTGGAACAGTCGGACTTATTTTTCAGGTACTTAATTATTGAAAATTGGCAGCATTAATGAGTAAATGAACAGCTGTATCTGGCTTTCTAGCTTTCCCATGATAATAATGACATTATGAATAATTGTCTTCATAAATTCATAGATTACCAACCTTGTTCTCATTATTTTATGTTTTCCATGTCCATGAATCTTTGAATGTGTTTTCCATTTTATAATGGGCTTTTCCAGGTTAACATCTCAAATCCCCTCTACTAGTAGAAAGTGTTTTATTTGGTCTGTTTACCAACATAATGTGACATTGTGTCCTTGTACAACACAATTTTTATTTAATCACAACCCCTTGTCTGTTAACGCAATTAGGACTTAGGGGTTGACTAATGAGATCTTGACATGTGGAAAATTAGTTGGAAAAAAGGTATTTGGTCCACGTGTTGTGATTTTCACTGGTTAACCATTAAGTGCCAGAAGTGTTAATAGGTGGAGGGTTTTTATTAAATGAAAACTTTGTTATACAGGGATAAAATATGACATTATGTTGGTAGAGTGACCCCATAAAACAGTTTCTACTAGTAGAGGGAATAACTATATTGAAAACCCATTATATAATGGCTTTAATCAGTGCTTCAAAATAATTAAGGAATTCAGATATTTCTATGTTCACCAGGCTTGCATGGGAAACATATAGAATGCCTTTATGTTATTTTGGTTGCTTGTAGTAATTTTGAAAGTTTTATTCTCGGCTAGATAACAATTTGGCATAAGCTGTATTACCTATTTTTGTTTATTGATTTCTAATATCTCAGCATGCTGGTGCTCGTAATGAAAAAGGAGACCCTAAGATCAAAGACCATTACAACAGCCCCCTCACTGCAAGGTACACATCTCTGGTGGAAAATGCCATTAAGCCTTTTGATTTTTAACTCCCAATGTTTTATTGGTTGTCAATTGCGAATATACTTGCCTTGTGATTTACTTTTTCTGTTTACATTTGTGTCATGCAGTGGCAAGAATCATGATGATATGTTGCTTGCTAAATTTGAAAGTGTATATACAGGTTCTGGTGACCATGGCTCTTCAATGGTTAGTAATTTATAACTAAGCAGGAATTTCTTATCCTGGCATTTTATTGTAATATGCTTGTTAAAAAATGAAAAGAAAAAAAAGAACGAAAATGTCTGCAGTTTTGGTTTTTACTGTTTTATGGATTGACATTTTTTTTTTTTTGTCTTTGCAGTTTGTGTTTAACATGGAACAAGGACTACCTCTTTGGCCTGAGTGGCTGTTTTTCAACAGAGTTAATACTCGTGCTCGAAAGGGTGTGGAAATTGGTCCTGCTCTTTGTCTTCTGAGGTTTGGTATTTATTTGTTTCTTTTTGTACTTTTTACCTGTGAGCAAATCTGTAAAGTGGCTTAAATAGCCTTTCTGCAGTATATATGAGGAAAGTTTCAGATGATAATAAAGAGTTGTTGCAAAGCGTTAAGCAGCTTTGAATGAAGTTCTTGACTATTGAAAATTACCAAATTATTTATTGTCTGGAAAAAAAATGTGTTTATATGTCAGGGAGAGTTACAAAATTATTTAAAGCTCTATAGTAAATTGCAGTGTACTATTCAGAATGCTAAAGTCCACTATGCTTCTGTATCATAGCCAATAGGATGTCTTTTTTATTGGCTCCTGCTTGTACTCTTATTTATATCAAAGTTCAAGCAATAATCTGGTACTGCTGGTTAAGTATTCTTTGCTTCTCATTTCCAGTTTGTCTGGTGGTCATGTGATGGGTAATTTCTCTCCTCATGAAGCATTTGCCATTGGTGGAACCAACAGTGTGAGAGGATATGAAGAAGGGGCTGTGGGCTCTGGTCGATCTTATGCAGTTGGCTCGGGTGAAATTTCTTTCCCTGTGGTAGGTCACTGCTGGCAACTTTTGTTTTGGTCTTTATGAATGTTGTACCACTGGCATTATGGTACTGGCCTTGTTTTTTAACTTTTATGAATGCTGTGCATGTTTGACACTAATGTCATCATAATCCAAACGTCAAGGGAAAGCTTTAGTTATTTGTCTGTTCTTTTCTTGGCAGTTGGGACCAGTGGAAGGAGTTTTTTTTGCTGACTATGGAACAGACCTTGGATCTGGATCCTCAGTGCCTGGTATGTTTTTGTGTGTGTGTGATTTCTTGATTCACTACTTAGGATGTTGGTTCTGTCTGTATAGATATGTTATTTGTGCAAAAAAGGATTGAAAAATAGCCACGAGTCATTTGTTCTCTCCTTGCATTAAAAGCTGGTGGCCCTTGATGCAACTATCACTACTGGACTGGGATGGGATTGGCAACCCCGTCCAAAGATACGGGGCAGGCTAATGACTGCTTGTTATGTAGGGCGTGACTCTAACCTCAACTTGATCTATTTTAATAGAGTAACTTGCCGGCTAATTTATATCAAGCTTGATTGCTGAACTGATTAGTTTTCGTTCTTCAAATATGCTGCGTGTGCAAGGATGTATCCTTTGTTATCATTGCTGGGGGGATGAGTTTTACTAAAATGATGCACATTTCACCTATACCTCTGTTTTTGGTCATTCTTTGCAGGTGATCCTGCTGGGGCAAGGCTGAAGCCTGGAAGTGGATATGGGTATGGCTTCGGCATCCGTGTGGACTCACCATTAGGCCCTCTTCGGCTTGAATATGCATTTAATGACAGGCACGCAAAGAGATTCCATTTTGGAGTAGGTCACCGAAATTAAGGGCAGCTTGCTTCCTAGCACTTTTTTTGAATCAACTCTATTGCGTTGTTGTAGAGGCTCATTATTTCTGTTTCTATTTCTATGCATCTCTAATTCTATCATCAATGGCCTCGAGGCCCTGTGGGGTGCGCTGACCTTTTTAATCACCCCATCAATCTTGCTTTAGCAAACAGTCAGGATTGATTTTTGATCTGTGCATTCTTTATGGTAGGTCACCTTCACATCAACAATGGAACATAGTTTACATTGAATAGACGAGCTCCTTGTGTTTTCCTTTCACTGTTCTTCTTCTTTTGCTTGAAGTCTATGGTCTAAGCATGTGGTTCTGTTTCCCCTTTTCAATGGATGGATAACAGTCACCAAAGCGCGAGGGAAACTTTTTCTGTAATTGAAGAAAGCCAAGCAATTCCTTGAAATGAAAAAAAAAAGATAGACAAAAAAAAAAAAACTATATATATATTTTCCTTCTTGTGTCTGTCTCCTGGTAGTTATTCTTTAAATAATATAAAATTTCTTATCATATTTTCCTGAACAATAAATTTAGGATTAAGACTTAATTAATATATGAACGATACGTGCCAGGTAAACTTTCCATGATAGATCTCCTCTAATTATGCTTGCACAAATTTTTAGGAATAACAAAATTCATTGATGATTTTTGTTTTAAAAATATTATTTACCTTCATTCCTAACTATATTTATCAAAGTTATTATACCTGCTGACCTGACTCATGAGGCTTGATCAGGCTAACCTGGGGCACATTAAAATTATTATACCCTGCCTGATTTAGAACTTAATCTAAAATTTTGTTTGTTTCATATAAAATATTTAATAATAAAATAATTTTTAGATTTTTTTATGTTTGTTTCTCGAAAAATATTTTTATAAAAAATGATTTTTGTCTTTGTTTCTTATACAATATTACATTTTACTGGAAAATTGTTGGATATAAAATATTTTATAATTAACTTTCAAACTTAGTTTATTTGCTAAAAAGTATTTTTAGCTTATAAAATTTTATAAATAATAATTCATTTATAATATTATTTAATTATTTTAATTATAATTTTAATTTCACCACTACTATCACCACAATTATTATCTCATTACATCATGACTTCCTCACAACCACCTCTTTCACCTTCATTATCATGTTATCATTCTTTTTTTCTAACAACACCACTGCCATCTTATTCTTTACTACCATCACAATCATTTTACCATCACCAATTTTTCTACCACCACCTTTACTATCATTGCCACGACCACCGCCATTACTGCCACCACCATATCATCAACCACGTCACCATCATTTCCTCCACCATTATTAATATGTCACTGCCACAATAACCATTTCCTTCATTACCGTCATGTTACCACTATTATAAAAAATATTTACAAAAAAGTATTTCTCAAGTCAAACATTGAAGAATATTTTACACGAAACAAACAAATACCAAAACTTAAGCAGGTTAACTGAGGTCAATAAAATTAACACTATTTAATTTTTTTAAAAAAAATTAAATTAGATTTTGATTATGTCATGAAATTGACCTGTCAAATACACCATGTCAAAACAGGTGTGCTCCACATTGATTTCTTTTAAAACTCAACCCTGTCAATTTTATAATTAAGTACAATATTTATATCGTTAAATGCTTGTTAAAGAGTTATTAAGAAAAGAAGTGAAAATGGGTGAAAATTATAGTTGGATGTTTAGAATGTAAATTGAAATTACTAAAATTAAAAAAATAGAACATTAAATATGAGACCAAGGCAGTATAATTTTTTTCGTGATTGCGTATCTGATAACTATTGAATAGTAATGTTCGAGTTTCAATGCCTACAGTCCAAAAATAAGTTTGTAGTGTTGTGCTCACAATTTTCTCAATTGGTAAGCCATCTGAGGGTCACTCACTGTGCAGTCTTGAGGCTCGAGACCCTGCCATTGTCGTCTTCTTAAACCCGTCAGGTCTCAAGTAGAAGGGGGAAACTTCACTCTCTTCTAGCTCTGTCAGAGTCATCTTTCTATTGGCCTTTGACTCTCCAGGAGGCTTCTCTCCTCAAGCAATCAAGACCTCCTTGGGTAAAAAGCCCCCCCGTGGAAGAGATATTTGACCCTTCATTATTTAAAGATTGTTTTATATTATGATTTTTTAAAATATCTTTTATTTTAAAATTTATTAAAATAATTTTTATTTTATTTTTTAAAATTTATTTTTGATATCCGTTCATTGAAACTATCTAAAAATATCAAAAAAATAATTTAAAATAAAAAAACACAAAAATCTATTTTTTTAAAAAAATATTTTTAAAACATTAAAATAAATAGGCACCATGATTTTTGAACCTTGTTTTAACGCACAGAAAATTCAATTTCTTTGCCCAAGTTTTTTTCATAAAAAAAAATAGATTTCTTTGAATACATCAAATATACCGAACCAATATATGAATACGTTGTTGATCATCATTCAGATAATAATAATAAAAAAAAGTTTCGATAAATGGATAGATTAATCTGAAAATACATCTTACCGTTATTTATATTTACTAATTAAGGAGGAATATTATTTTGCCTAATAATAATTTTTCCACCACACAACCCTGCTTTACACATGCATAGCCAATAATAATGAGGATGAGGAGGACGGTGGCATAGACTGAAATCAACTTGATTTGTCGTTGTCTCTCACATTCCCCACAAAGAAAACATATAAAGCATAGAAATTGTATTTTATTTTTTATTTTTTCACTTATAATTCCATTTAAAATTACAAAATTTGGCTCCCTACCACGTCCATTTAATTCTCGTCGTACCATTTCCTATATAAAAAAATATATATTATCCATAGCACCTCAACTAGTTAAAGCAGAAAAAACGGTGTGTATTTAACGGAGGCAGCACTGAAATAGTGCTTCATGAAGAAATAAATGCTATTGCACCAAGGAATAATAATTGAAGAGGAAAGCAAGAGGAGTTAAGTGGGGCATGTACAATATTAATTTTTTTATTTATTCAGTAATTAAGGACTATTGATTTAATTTTGGTAGTTGATTTTAGGGGCATTTTTTTTAATAACATCATATATGTATCGAAAGAGGATATTCATATAAAGAGAAAAAAACATGAATGGCTAAGGGAATAAATATTATATTATAAGAGTAACTATTAAGGTTGTTTGGTGCAAAAAGGGGAAAGGGAGAATTATTAAGAGGAATTAATTAAATTTAACCTCAACGTGATTCAAATGGGAAGTTAATTTCACCTTTAGATAGGGTGGGGTCAAGAGATTTTTATTAGGAGGATTTTTTTAATTTTTTTATGCATTTTCTCTATGATTAGTTTTATGCAGACACCCTTGTGAATCAACACATCACTTCTAATATTATAAATCTAATGAGTTCAAAACTATATTTTAGTAATGATTATTTACATGATGGTGATGGTAATGATCTTTTTACATCATATTAAGGATTGATCATACAAAGTTATGTACACCCAACAAAACTTTTATTTTATCTAATGTTCTTTACATACCTCATATTACTAAACCGTTATTATTTGTTCAAAAATTTTATCTTGACGATCATATGTTTTTTAAATTTTACTCTTTTGTTTTTTATGTTAAGGATCTTATCACTAAGGCAATGCTTCAATCTGTTCATATTAAAGATGACTTTTATGTTATTTTCGAGTTTTTAGCCACGTCAATTTCTCAGGTTTATTGGTCTGCTTGCGTTTGTGCCTCTATTAACATCTGGCATCGTTGATTGAGTTATCCTGTTTCTTGTATTTTAAATTTATTAGTGTCAAATAACAAACTTGCTTATAATTCTAGACCTTCTAATTTTCAATGTCAAACATGTCCATTAGAAAAGTTGTCGCGTCTGTCATTAGGGCCTACGAGTTACAACACTTCCGCTCCTCTTGATTTATTTCTTAGTGATGTTTGGGGGCCTACTCTTATATTTTCCTCTTATTCTTTTTTTATTTTGTCATTTTTTTGGATGCTTATACTAATTATATATGGTTTTATCCTTTTATTGTGAAATTTGATGTATTTTCTATTATTCATCATTTTCAAGTTCTTGTAGAATGCCAATGTTAATGTAAAATAAAAGTTGTCCAAACCGTTGGGGTTTTCAATACCATAGATTAAACACTTTCTTTCAAATTATCGATATTCACCATTGCTTAATCTGTTCCCATACATATGAATAAAATGACATTGGTAAACGTTGTTATTGACATATTGTCGAAACTGATCTCACTTTGGGGTCAGTGTAACACACCCTTGCATTTTTTGAATTATGTGCTTTAGACTTTTGTGTATGTCACAATCATACATCTACTTTTCTGTTACAAAATAAATCCCTCTTCAAGTGTCTTTTTAATTGTACTATTAATTATGGCTTTTTAAGTATGTTTGAGTGTCTATGCTTTTCGTTTTTTCTTCCATATAATGCTCATAAATTAGTTTTTTGTTCCTCTTTATTTGTCTTTTTAGGCTATAGCTCCTCTCATTAAGATTACCATTGGCTAAACATGTCATCTCAATGTATTTACATCTTCTATCATGTTCGATTTCATGAACATGCATATTCGTTTGATAAGTCTGAACAAATGGCTACGTTTTCCCCCACCCTCTCCCCATCATAGTGTCACTGCCAGCCTGTCCAACTTACTTCTTCTTCATTTACATCTCCTATGCCTGCAACTCAACCCATACCCGTGCTACCTACATCACCTGCACCTCACCTCTCCTACTAGTCCTGCACATATGTCCCCACTTGCCTCTTTATCTAGTCCATTCTCCAAGTTCAAGTTCTACCCATTCAGGGACAATTTTTAGGTTTTGACGCTGCTGCACCTTCTAGTTCTGTTGCTACCCATCAGTCTCCATGTATGATTCTCCAGGTGGGTTGGATTTAGTTGTTGATCTCTCATTTTATCTTTAGAATTAGGCATTAAAGTTTGCCTTTCATCTGCATTCTTCAATAAAGATAATAGATGTTTGTGAATTTCAAAGAGATAACATACTAAGTGTTGGAGAGAGGTACAACAATTACAAGACAATGATCAATGGCACTAACAACGACAGTCGAAGGAAATGAAGAATCACCGGTTAGTGCAGAAGATGAGAGGGAAGATAACACCAGCACAAAAGTCATGAATTAAGAAGGGATAGTAGTCGGATTAACAACCGGATTTGTAGTAGCAATAAAGAGGTCTGTGTTGATTGAACCCATAGGAAGAAAAAAAATAGTTTTAATGTATATAGAGCTCTCATATCAAGTTGAGAATAATACGAGACTTGATATATTAGTTAGGCATCCTTCTCTCTCTCTCTCTCTCTCTCTATATATATATATATATATATATATATAATTAATGTAAAGACAAGATACAACCTACACGCTATGTATGGTAAAACATAATTGCTATAATAATACACACCTTATAAATCAACACTTCCTTTAATACATGTAAAAAAAAATGAAACATGAAAAAGGTTTTCTGTAAAATAGGAAGAAAACCAATGAATAGGGTAGTTTTGATTTTTCACACGAAACTGTACGAACCATACCCAAGAAGATGGCATGCACCAGCAAGAAAGAAAGGCTTAGGTTAAAAATCGTACTTGTCTAATTTATGATTTGAGTACTTGTGATGTGGCCCTTTACCATACGTTCCAAGTAGCCATTCTTGCGATCTAAGCCTAGCCAGATGGCTCATTTAAATTGTCATTTCAATTTGACAGAAAAATAATAATAAAAATAAAAAGAATTGTTCTACTGGTTTAAACGTCCGAATTTGTAAAAATGTTTTTAACTCAGAATTACTAAATTTGTACCGGTTCAAAACCATGATTATATGAGTTAATCTAGATGAATTTACTGTTTTTTTAATGCATAATCTACTTAGACTATATCCCAAATTAATCAGTAGCTCATTGGATTGAGTCGCCGGGCTAACCCTTAAGAAGCACTAAATTATTGGTGTTTTATATATAATTTTCAATAATTTTATAAACTATTACATACCATAATCATTGTCCACACCGGATTAGTTGTGCCGATTGCATGTGTTTAAATAAAGAGAATATGGATGTACATCTAAAGGGTATGTCCTCCATGTGAAGGTAACAGAGTCCTTTTCCAGTTAACTTGTTGCCATTGAAGATGATGCATGGAGACAAAGGAAGCCACCCCATTAATAAAGATAAAGAGTGAGAGATGGCAGGGATCCATTGGGTTGTACAGATAAGTAGGAACTATTAAAAGCTCACGTCATGGCTATGGCTGAATAGTAAGCTATTAATCAATGATTGCTCGTGAAAACACATTACTGATCTTTGCCGAAGAGTAACCTATTATGATCTTTGCTTTCTAAATGTCTTTCGATTTTGATGTTCTTAATTTTCCGACTAAAGAGATAAGTTTTCCCACTAAAGTGACCACCGGTTGGATCTGATTTTGATAACATTACTTTGATAGTGTGTGTGTGTGTGTGTGTGTGTGTGTATATATGCATGCATGCATGGTTATTGTCTTTTCTTATGTATTAATTAAAAGCATAAAAAATAACAAAAAAAAAATCATCAAATCGATATATTTTCAAGCCAACATGCATCTTGAAAGATCACTTCCAATCTATTGATACTTGTAGATTATTTTTTCTTCAAAAAATTTCTTATAATATTTAATAAATTTCACTAGCTAGTCCCTAATTGTTAAATAGCTGTCAGGGACTAAAGCAACACTCATCTTTCCCATTTTCCACAAAACTTTCATAGTCCAAAAAGAATCCAATGAAAGAATGCCAGAAATGATCTCGTCATTGCCGTTGGTCGTTTAATGGAAAGGGTTGTAATGGAACTTTTAAAAACTATTGAGGTTGAAATTGGAAAAATTTAAACTATAAAAGCACCAAAATGAAACATTTAGGAATATATAGGGACTGATATAGCTTTCTATTTACCCTTTTTTTCTTTCTCTTGCCATCAAAGTTATTAAACTTGATCTAAGCTAAGTTTCAGGTCACACCTTAAACATATATTTTTTATTAAAAAAAAATTCAAATATATATTATTTAGAATTTTTTTAAAAAATATATCAAACTAAAATTTAACAGAATTAATCGAGATGACTTGATTTAATTTAAAACTCTACCTATACCAGATTTTATATCAATAAATCACCGAATTAATCTATTAACTCAGACTCGATTTAATAACACGACAATCTACTAATGCAAATGAACTAGAGCTTTTATTTCTTGGAATGGAGAAATCCATGCAAAGCACCGTCATGTATTATATATTCAATGCCTTGAAATTACGACAACCCAAGAAACTGTAATTGACATTATACGTAGACAAAGTTTTGGTAGCGTTGTGGAGACAGAGGCAGATGCTTGAAAATGCCATAACAAGACATAGACAGGAATGTTCAAGGAACTCGTACAATATCCCCTCGTGTTGTCTTGGAAAACATCGAGGGATTGGTGCCCAAAATCTGGTCAGAGAGGAGGGACTCTCTGTTAATTAATTACTTTGTTACATCTCCAATATTCTAATAATATTCTTAGTATTAAGATAAGAGATTACTCTTATAATATTCAGCTATAAAAGTTATTATAGTTTAGTTTAAGCTTTAGGGCACACAATTTTAGTCACATGTACATGTTACAACAATTGGTGCACTTAATGTCTCCTACTAATATTCTCCATGCATTCATCCAAACTATGCAAGATTTTGGTAATTTCCATACCTGCCCTGCTCCCATCCCCATGATTAAATTGTATATGAACATGATTAACTTTCAATTTTTTTTTAAATATAGTGTTGCATTGATCTATCTAAGATGATAACCTAAATTAATTAATTAATTAATTATCAATATCAATAATTAATATAGATTTTAAACATGATATGATATATCATGCTAACAAATTAATTGCTTGATGAAGTGTTTAAGATGTTGATTCTTCTTGCTTATGCTGCTGTAGTTTTTGTGGTACGATATGGTGTGGTTTGTATTTTGCCATAATTATAGATTTTAAAGTGTTTGGTTAATAAATATACACCATAATTTTATATAGATTCCACTAAAAATTTTCTTTTAAAATCTTATTTAAGAAAAAAAAATATGTACTTTCTCTTAAATCTACTTTTTCAAACCTTGACTATAAGGTAGTGTTTGGTGTACTGACAATGATGGATTGGACATGATAATTCTTTTATGAAGTTGTTTGGTACACCTTTAGACAATACAAAAATTATTTTTTGTCTTGTCCAATAATGTTTTAATGGAGAAATTTTTGTCTCAATAAAAGGAGTTGGACAAACTTGTCCAATTCACTGCACAAGGGTTAATCTGGTTGATCTGAGTGAATATAAAGATAAAAATAGTTGTTATCATTGTTTTAAAACTCGACTAATGGTCAACCTCGGACAAGACTTGGGTCACGTGTCGAGTTGACCATTGACCCGGGTCAATGTAAAGATAAAAAAATATTATCATAATTTTTAAACATTACTTAGGAGTTGAACTGGGGTCAGACCCAGGTCACAAGTCGGGTTGACCATTGACCCATGTCAATATAATGACAAAAATGATTGTTATTATAATTTTAAACTTAACTTAGGGGTTGACCAAGGGTAGGCTTGAGACCATTGACTCGTGTCAACGTAACGATAAAAATAATTATTATCACAGTTTTAAAACTCGATTTGAGGGCCAAGTTGGTCATTGACCCAAGTCAACATAAGGATAAAAGTAGTTGCTATTATGGTTTAAAAATCTGACTCGGGGTCAACCCAAGGCCAAGCTCGGGTCACGAGTGGAGTTGACCATGGACCCGAGTCAATGTTAGGATAAAAATAGTTAGCATTATAGTTTTAAAACTCGATTCCAGGGTCGACCTGGGTCTAGGATCAGGTCACGGGTTGGGTTGACCATTGACTCGAGTCAACATAAAGATAAAAATAGTTATTATTATAGTTTTAAAACCCGACTCAAGGGTCGACCCGGGGCAAGACTTATTTCACAGGTTGGGTTGACCATTGACCTGAGTCAATGTAAACATAAAAATGATTATTATTATTATAGTTCTAAAACTCAACTCAAGGGGTCAACTCGGGGCTAGGTTTGAGTCACATGTCGGGCTAACCATCGACTTGAGTCAACGTATGATAAAAAAAATATTATTATAATTTTAAAACTCGACTCTTGAGTCTATCTAAGGCTAGGCTCGGGTCATGGGCCGAGTTGGCCATTGACCCGAGTTAATATAATAATAAAAATAGTTATTATTATAATTTTAAAACCCTATCCAGGGGTTGACCTAGGTCTAGGTTCAAACTCGACTCATGGGCTGGGTTGATCATTGACCCGAGTCAACGTAAGAATAAAAATTATTATTATCATAATTTTAAAACTCAACTAAGGGGTTGACTTAAGGCAGGGTAAGGCCATGGGTCGGGATAGTCAATATGGGTTGACCGAAAGCAGTATAAGAATAAAAATGATTATTCATAGTTTAAAACCCGACTTGGAGGTCGACCTGGAGGAAGGCCCGAGTCACGACTTGCAAGAATCAACTCGAGTTGACCCAAATTAAAAAAAATCAAAACAACCTTATTTTAACCAAAAATATTAAAAAAGTCAATGGATTTTTTTACTCATATTTTATTTTGGGTCAACCAGGTTGCAAGTTAACTTGAATTTTTTACTGGGTTAAGTCATATCAATCATTCCTTTATTTTTTTTTCCTTAAACTTGGAAAGATCTAGAACATGGGCTGGTCAAATCTCGTCTAGTGTCTAGCAAACACAAAATAAAACAAATTATTCAGTCCAACCCAAAGCACATCAAACACAGGACAAGATAATTATTTGTCCTATCCAATTAATATTGTCTAGTATATCATAAAAACTACCATAATATCAAATACATACTTATAATCTTTGAGCTTGAATTTTATTAAATACATAAATAAATAAATTATAGTTTAACTGGTATTGGTATCTTATTTTTAAAAATAAGTTTTGAAATGGAGCCTTTCCTTGTAACTAAAAATAAAATCATGTTAGCAAGGAAATGTTGTAATTAATGTGGGATATGACAAAATTCTTTGATGCAAGAAGATCAAGGAAATGCTTAAAGAAGCTCCTTCTATTTTTTATGAAGAGAATGAAATTTTTTATCGAAGGATCAGAAACAAATGGGTCCAGATCTCCTGCGGAAATGATTTGAAAGATCCAAAATAAAAAAGAGTGATATTTGCTAGCAACAACATAATGGAGGCAGTCAATCAGTATGGATTGATCTGAAATCTGATTTAAATCCAATATAGCACCTATGAATACATAAGAAATGTATTGAATGAATTCTTTTTGATGAATAGATCAACATAACAATGCATAAATGTTTTCAGCTGATGCAGGGGGCAAATGGGTTGCTGGAGAGGGTAATTGGGTGAATTAGATCAGGGGTGGGTTTGTGGACCAAGATGTTGCTTCTCTTTTATTTTTCTTTCTTTAATATGGTGGGTGTAATAGCTTGATAGGTCCACAAAGATTTGAAATTTCCAAACCCTAATTCTCTCATTTCATCCAGCATTCAATTCATTCATCCCCTAATTAAATCCATTAATTTTAGATTTACAACAACCAATAAAATTAAGTTCTTCCCCAACTCAGCCCAACTTAGCTACCACATGAGCTAGCAACCCTAGAGTGCTCCATTATTCCAATATTTTGATTTTGTTTGACCTTGATGTTACTCTTTCAAGCACTTTGTATTCTTCAGATGTATATTTCAGGAAAAAAACACCTCAACTTAAACTTGAATAATTAATCAATTAACCAATCAGTCAATCGATTAGGTCATTATAAAATTTGACATGTACGAAACAAACATGCACTAATCAATTCTCGATCTTTCTCACAGAAAATGTGTAACTTTTGCAAAGCTAGTGGAGCCAAACTTTTTCTTTTACTTTTTCCTGTCTTCCTAGAATTCAAACAAAATGGTTGCAGTGAAGTTTGAGCTTGAGAAACTTGTGAGTTTGTCCAATATATATACATTGTATATAGCTAGTATATGCTTAGACGATAAGGTCAATGTGGATGTAACTTTCCTCTATAGCTTTGTCCCTAGTCACCGATTCTCTTAGGGTCTCAAGATTATCAAGAGAGGCATTTTGTGGCTGCCGGGATTTGACTAGGGGATGTTTCCACACAGACCCGCACGTACGCTATGAAGATAATATATAGTCATTTTTATCAAACATAATCCTGTCTTGTGGATTAACTGGGAGGACTCCCTGATATCTTGAATCTATTTCAGGTTAAATTAATTTAAATAAAACTAGATACGATTTCACAGTCAATTTAGCGAATCAACTCGTATTTTGTAACTCAACTCATTTAAATTCTCATGATTTGTTTACAATTTTAGTCACTTGAATTGAATTGACCAAATGTGATGAATAAATGGTGATTTGATGAATTTTTTTATTTTTTTATGATGAGCTGATTTATCGAAATGATATTGAAGACTTTCTAAAAAGAAAAGACATCTCTCTTTGACATGAGCTCTTTCCTTTGTAAAACAAGTGTGAAGAATCAATGGAAAAAAAACCAAATTATCTTGATCGTTTAAATAAGGAAAAAGAAAAGAAAAAAAATCAAATGATAGCTGCTTCTTAGACATTCTAGCTGCAGCTCTCTTAAGGAGAAAATGTAAGAGTATATGATAGTACTGTTATACATACAGTCCAAATTGGGGCCTACATGGAAGGTTTATTTTCTGTGAAGCTTCATTCAACATTTTTCTACCATTGCAGGTGATCGACTTTATAAAGCGGAGTCCTAAAGCCTAATTAGGTGGTACGTAAAATGCTCTTTTGGTACAGTATGTCATAAAAGATTGCCAATTCTCCAATTTGTCTCCCTGGTTGCCATGCCCTAACATTTCTGCAAGCAGCTCAAATTATCAAAATATGGGATCTCACCTTTTCCCCTGAAAAACGAGGTCCCAAATGAGCTCTGAACCTCAGTTATAACAATCCTGATCTCAGTTAAATCCCAGAAAAGGATCCAAATCTTAATTGAGTCCTCAAAGAATTTTTTTTGTTTACTTCCCCCGAATAGTTGCAGGTCGAATCAAAGAGGATCGCTATTCCGATAGATGGTAAGAGGGGTTATATATTAGAGGAGTGGAGGATTGGGATTCATGGAAGGAATTCAAAACGATTTTTTTTAAGGTTCAAAAACCATTTTCTTATATATAAAAAAGGAGCAATTTGAACAAAATCCATTGTATGGATGGGGGACTCAACTGAGAATATACTGAAACATTAGTGATCCGATTAATAATTAAGACAAGACTGTATATATATTTGCCATATACTTCCACATGCCTGCAAGGAAAAAGATGGTAGAGGGAGTATATATAGCAAAAATCCATGCTCCTATCTCTTGTTCTTTCACAATCAAAGACGATCAAATCATTTGAATTTTTCTTGAACAGTACGTGATAAATAATATTGTTTTCTTTTTTCTAAAATATTTTTAACATGAAAAACACCCATCAAGCAATATCATGAATTTCTACTTCAAAAAGATATAAAAAACATGGGATCTCGCTTCATATTTTCTTCCACTGGCTAGTACTATACTGTATCATATATATATATATATATATATATTCTAGCTCATCAGCCCCACATGGTTAAACCTCACCTTGCTGTTCAGGTCATTCTGTTGCAAATACTACTGCATCAAGCTGCAAGTCTCCATTGACCTAGCTAAGAGCTAGAATATATATATATATATATATATATATATATATATATATAGAGAGAGAGAGAGAGAGAGAGAGAGAGAGAGAGAGAGAGAGAGAGAGAGAGAGAGAAGGCAAACAAGAGATGTAGAGAGGGAGAGCCACTTGTTGTGGAGTGCATGTAAGAGCTTAAACACTGAACAGTAAGGTTGGTTGGGACAGGTTCTCAGCTGGTACTGAGCCAAGCCGACATTGGCGCGCCCACCAAAGCAAGTGCTGGGCTGGTTTGAAACTGTTTGTTTCCCAAGAAAGAGAAAAAAAATTAGGAATGCAAGAAGATAAAACAAAAGGGGCTGTACTACCAAGCAAATATTCATTTATAATTAATTCTAGCTAGGATTGGGATGATGAAGAGAGACAAGCCTCAAACCCTAATCTCTAACTTTGTCTTTAGTCTATTTTACACTCCAATTGCTTCAATATTTTTTTAATGATCTTGATCGGTTGGTGATTAAATTTTATTTTAATAATTAAGGTCTTAATGTTTCTTTCAGTTTTCTGTTATTCACCTGAAAAAATATCAAGTTAATGTATATTTTTTATGTGTTTTTTTATAATTTTAATAGATTAATATTAAAAATAAAAAATTAAGAAAAAAATATTATATTAATATATTTTGAGTTAAAAAATATTTTTTATAAAAATATTATGTACAGTTTCATCAAATACACAATTAATTAGTTCATCATCTTGGCCATTAATTTGTTCTCACCATCTTTTCACACACTATTCAATAAGTAGCTTGTTCTTTCAGGTCTAAAGATTATCCAGTGCTATTACTCTCTTCTCCTCCACTTTCTCACCCCCAATATATCTTGTAATATTTTAGAGTGTTTAAAAATATAATAATAATTTTTTAAAAAATATTTTTCATATAAAAATATATTAAAATAATATTTTTGTAAAAAAAACTTATTTTTAGTATTAGGAATCAAAACACTAAAAAAATTATTTTTTTATAAAAAAACAAATTAAAAGACGATATCCCAAACAAACACTGAGTGATCGCTCAGCCAGTCTCTCTCTTTGCTTTAGCATATTTCTCTATTGTTTAGTCACACCTCACAAGTGATATCTTGTCTCTCCTTTTTTACTCAAATATTGGGTTTGCTTTATCAACTCTGATCT